>NC_041387.1:104064777-104083640 GCF_002162155.2 Triticum dicoccoides | reverse complement strand
GAACAGAGGCCTCGCTTCTGAGGAAGCCTGTGACTCCGGACCCTCGGACTCGTGTCTGGTTGTAGGCTCCAGTCCACGCACTTCCGAGCCCGCCAAGCCTGATTGGGCTCCGGTGATGGAGTTCACCATGGCGGACATTTTCAGCACTCGCCCTTTGGCGACATGCTGAACTTATTGAAGTCTCTCTCTCTTTGTCAGGAGACTATGGGCCGATCTATGTCCGGCTTGAATGGGAAGTGGATGACGAGGCAATTCATTGCCCACCCACCACCCACTTTATAGCCACGGTTGATGATTTAACCGATGTGCTTGATTTCGACTCCAAAGGCATCGGCAGTCTGGACGAGGATGCAGGAGAAGACTCGGAATCTATGGGGCACCGGATTCCCGCCTCGTCACACGACATATATATGGTGGATACGCCCAAGGAAGGCGATGGTGACAATCCGGAAGACAACACCCCTAGGCAAAAACCAAAGCGACGGCGCAGACGCAGTTCCAAATCGGGCAACAGTAACAATATCAGCAAGAGCGCCAAGAGAATGGATAACCCAGTTAACCCCGAAGGCAACAACGACCATACAGAACCAGTGATGGAGCAGGATGAACCAGGTCACCCAGAACATAGTTCGGAGCAGACGCCTGAAGACAATGGTCCAGAGGGATGAGCTCATCAAACTGTCCCAGGACAAGAAGACAGCCCGGACGATGACGAATTTGTCATTCCGGAAGAACGTGTGGAACGAGAGAACCTCCATGGAAAGCTTATGGCCACAGCGAGAAATCTGAAGAGGCAGAAGCAACGGCTTAAAGCCGCACAGGAAACGCTCAATCGCAGATGGAATAAAGTGCTAGACACTGAAGAAAGATATGGCGATGATCGCCACACAAAGAGCTGTCCAAAACGTAAGCTACTGCCAGAATTTGACGACGAGGCCGTCCCACAAAAAAGTAACACGACCAGGAGACCGGAGGTACCACTTCATAACCGCAATAAATCAACTACCGAAGACGCCCACGATCTACGTGAGCACCTTGATAAGAAAGCTGGCGCAGCTAGGTCCATCTACGGATCTAAAGGGGACACCCAAGCGGCGGACTATGGTCGTCAAAGCAATTATGACAACAAAACACCAGTTCGGAATAAACACCGAACACAACAACAGCTGACGGCATGCCACAGCTCGTCCAGATACAGAGGGGCTGCTCACCCCCTGTGCTTCACTGACGAAGTACTGGACCACGAATTCCCGCAGGGCTTTAAACCCGTGAACATAGAGGCATACGACGGAACTACAGACCTAGGGGTATGGATCGAGGACTTTATCCTACACATACACATGGCTCGTGGGGATGACCTCCACGCCATCAAATACCTTCCCCTCAAACTGAAGGGACCAGCTCGGCACTGGTTGAAAAGCCTCCCCGAAAATTCAATTGGGAGCTGGAAGGAACTAGAGGATGCTTTCAGGGCCAATTTTCAAGGGACTTATGTCCGGCCTCCGGATGCTGACGATTTAAGTCACATAATCCAACAACCCGGAGAGTCCGCCCGCAAGCTTTGGAACAGATTCCTCACTAAGAAGAATCAAATTGTTGATTGTCCGGATGCCGAAGCCCTAGCGGCATTCAAACACAGCATCCACGACGAGTGGCTCGCCAGACACCTCGGCCAAGAAAAGTCTAGGACAATGGCAGCCCTAACAAACCTTATGACCCGCTTTTGCGCGGGTGAAGATAGGTGGCTAGCCCGTAAAGGCACCAGCGACCCCAGCACATCCGAAATAACGGACGGCAACGGGAAGCCATAGCGTAATAAAAACAAACGCCAAAACAAGGAAGAGAGCCCGGACATCACAATGGTCAACGCCGGATTCCGCGGCTCTCGACCCAACTAGCAAAATAAGCAACCTAAAGGTAGTAAAGAGGGACCGTCCGGTCTGAACAGAGTTCTGGACAGACTATGCCAAATTCATGGCACCCCCGACAAACCTGCGAACCACACGCACAGAGAGTGCTGGGTCTTCAAGCAGGCCGGCAAACTAAACGCCGAACATAAGGGAAGGGAAACACCAAGTGAAGACGAGGATGAACCTCGCCAGCCGAATACTGGTGGACAGAAAAAAATTCTGCCAGAAGTTAAAACAGTGAACATGATCCACGCGACTTGCACATCCTTGGGAAGGCACGAACACGCCCATAAAGGTGATTGCGATACAGAGCCCATCATACCCACACCTAACTACTGGATGTCTTGTTCGATCACCTTCGATCGCCTGGACGGCCAAACTAGTATTCAGTGCGAAGGATCAAATGCCTTGGTGCTTGATCCAATAATCAACGGATACCATCTCACTCACGTCCTCATGGACGGTGGCAGTAGTCTCAATTTAATTTATGAGGACACTGTCCGCAGGATGGGGATAGACTCATCCAGAATCAGCAAGATTCACACCACCTTTGAAGGGGTGATACCAGGCGTTGAAGTCTACAGCAGGGGCTCCGCCATACTGGAGGTAACATTCGGCCCTCCAGGCAACTCCAGAAGCGAAGAACTAGCCTTCATCATCGCACCTTTCCAAAGCAGCTATCAAGCATTGCTTGGAAGAATTGCCTTTGCCCGCTTCAACGCATTGCCGCACTATGGCTACCTTACACTTAAGATGCCCGGTCCACGTGGCGTCATCACCGTTAGCGGAATAACAGAGCGCTCTTCGCGTGCAGAGGAATACGCGACGACCCTAGCGGCCAGACTATAAGCAGCCTCTAATAAAAATACACTGGGTCGTTAAGACCACGGACACGGTTAGGCGAGTCCGGCAGCCCACATTAAACCAGGGCACCGTATATGTAATCCTATAGTGGATACCAGGGGCTAATAATAAAAGCCCCATTTTTGGCTCAACCTTATGGGTAGGCCAGCATCTCAAATTTTTATTATCCATCGCATACTTACGTTGCACTCTCCGATGAGTTTCCCTTTTCAGCAGACAATGTTCGCGTGATACCCTTCCAGAATGCGGCACAACAGAGACAAAGGCGCAGACATGCAGCAGGGCCCCGTTCAACAGGTTTCTTTTTAGATTAAGCCCCTGTGTAAACCTTTTCTATTGTCACTTGTTGTTCAACCATCCCATGGGTTCCATACCCACAGAGGATACTGCCGTTTTTGGCATTTCGCCACGACAGATTAACGCATGCACCTGGAAATACATGGTTTATAATGAACGGGCATTCTTGAGCTCATCATCCTTTATAAAGTCCGAATACCTTTGGGAGTGTTCGGCGTCACGAGTTTGGCCTTATATGCATCAGCTCCGAATCATGTCTTTGGTCAAATGTTGGGTTTGCCCGGCTCCTGGGTTCGCCGCCTTACGTTCCGTTATAATCGGCTAAGGTGGCCAAAGGAGAACTACTGCGATTGTGCCCTGGTTATTCCGGATGAGCACCTCAGTAGAGAAAGCCGAAAACAGACTGTCATGATACAGCGAGAGACTGGTTAACCACTCGACGACTCACCGGAATCTCTAGGATTCCTCCGCATTAACGAAGGGCCATTTCCTGGCCAGGTACATACGCGCCCGTATTCGGATGCATGCGAAGTTACCAGGGGCTACATAGTAGCCCCAACATTAGAATCCCGCGGCTAAGCGAAAGTGTTACAGCTATATAGTCTGGTTGCCTAATTCGACGTGCGATCACCTCCTTGCCGGACCAAGACATTGGATAAAGAGTGATTAAGCACATTTTTTTGCGAACACCCCCGCATTGTATGAGTGGGGGCTGAAGCCAACGACTGCTATCTTTCGGATTACCCACACATATATAGATATATATAAATGGCCGCACAGGGGACACAATCATATTTTCAGACAAACATTACAAATATAATCTTCTAATCAAAATAAACATTGTTTTTACAATGATTCGAATCATCACTTGAATAAGAGATTCTTCGGGCACTGCGCCTCTATCAGGCGGGCGCCCTCTGTGACCTGCGCCAAGTAGTGCCCGGCCGGATATTGGCCCCCCACCGGATCCTGAGACGCTATCATAGAGGCATACATATCCGTCCAATATGCTTTAACGCGGGCAAGGGCCGTCCGAGCACCCTCTATGCATGTCGACCGCCTCATGGCATCGATCCGAGGCACCGTCCCAAGGAACTATTGCACCAAACCAAAATAACTGTTCGGCTTAGGCCCCTTCGGCCAAAGATGGTCTATTACAGACCGCATTGCAAGACCGGACAGCCTGTGAAGCTCCGCTACAGTAGCCATCCTATCACTTAACGGCAGTGGGCGAGTGGGAGCATTGAACTGCGACCAGAAAAGCTTCTCGACCTCCTTCTCACCCTGATCTTTGAAGAACTCCACAGCATTAGACGTACTCTTCGCCAGGTCCGTGTACGCATTTGGCGAGCTCCAGCGTCCATCTAGGGGAGCATACTTCGGATCGAAGAACTTCGTCCGCAGCAAATAAGAGCCTCCAATCGCAATCTTACCGGCCTGTTGAAGCTCCTCCCGCGCACTTCTGAGCTCGGTCCGTATTTCCTTGGCGGCATTAAGTGCCTTGCTCAAGTCAGCCGATTTATCCTCATGGTCCTTTTTCAGGAGCTCATACCAGTCAGCGGCATTTTTTAACTCGATAGCCATTTCGGCTACCTTTTCCTCGCTTCGGCGATGAGCAGCCTGTTCGGCTCTCAATTCCTCGGCCGCCTTTAGGGCAGCTGCATGGCTCATCCGAGCCTGTTCCTTGGCTAGAGCAAGTTCTGCCCTCAGGGCCTCGACGGCAGCACCACCATCTATAGTTCAAACATATTACATTGCTATGTGCCACCTTAATATTTTCCTATGCAATGGGAGATAGGGCACACACCTTGTGATGTATCTAGCCGCTCATTCATCAGAGTGATATCGGCATCAATCGACCCTATTTGCCTTGTCAGTTCGGCAACTTCAACGGACGGGCCGGCGGCCAGACCCACAGGTACCTACACATATGTACAACACCAATTATTGGTTGATGATACCCCGTTTGCCGCCTAGGGCGGGCAACCAGAGTCTCGGGGGCTACTACCTATATGGTGTATTCTTCATTACATACCTCAAAGCCTTTGAGAAGGCTTGTAAATGCTTCATTCAAACCGCTTGTAGCGGATGAAATCTTCTTGAGCACCGCGTTCATTAACGAGTGGTGCCCCTCCGAGAGCGCAGCTCGCTCCAGCAAGCCCGTCAGTACGTCCAGATGGACATCGAACTGCTCCGGACTCTTCCCATCGCCCCCCGTTGTAACCAAAGGTTCCGGGTGCAGGGCGGCTGACGAATTGACTGCCGGCTTCGGCAGATTCAGACTCCTCCATGACGACACCTCGGTGTCGCCCGCTTCACGAGTCGGAGAAGGGGGTGGGTTCTCGCTCTCCATCATCTCCGGAGGAAGGTCCCCCGAAGACGAACCCTGTTGAGAGGAGCTACTGGCCGGACTGCAAAAAGTTGAATCCTGATTATTGATCTAGGAGAAACACAGTACCTTCGGATGCCAGATTGACTTACAGCTCGGTGGAGAGCTGGCCCGTTGGAGGGCATGGTGCGGTGAGGGTGCCCGTCGGGGCACGGCCCCTTGGGGATGTCTTTTTCCCTGATTTGGGCATCTCCGCCTCCAGATGTTTGGAGGCGGCCCTTTTCTTCCTGCGCGGAGAGGAGGCCTTAGCCTCCCCTCCCGAACTATCCTCCTTGGGGGAGGTAACAATTCCCCCGGTTCGTATGCGTAGCATGTGGGGTTCGGTCTCTTCGTCCCTCCCCTTGTCTTTCCCCGAGGGCATTCTGCTGAGTACCCGGTCAAGCATCTTGGCCATGGTGGGGGCAGGCGAGCCTTTGGGAAGCGGTGCCGGACACCTGATTCTCTCCGCCTTGATGAGCCATTCCTGGACGCAGGTGGTTGTCAGAACAAACAGTCACAATAAATGCAAAACAAGGTGTCCGGTATCAAGGCTACTTACTTGGGTATCTAGGTGATTACAGCTTAGGCCCGCATCCTCGGTGGTGTCCGGACACACTACTTTCCGTCCGAAGAATAATTTGCACATCTCTTCGAGCTTTAAGCCGAAGAAGTGCTTGACAGTCCGCGGACCCTCTAGATTAAACTCCGACAATCGGAGAGGCCGGCGTTGGCACGGCAACATCCGCCGGATTAACATCACTTGCATTATGTTGACGAGGTTAATGTCCCTCTCAAGAAGCTCCCGGATGCGATTCTGCAGTACTGGTACATCACCAGCGGGCCCCCAATTCCGCCCTATGTCTGTCCAAGATGCCAACTATGGCGGAGCGCCCGAGCGGAACTCGGGGGGAGCCACCCACTTTGTGCCTCTGGGAGCCGTGACGTAAAACCACCTCCGCTGCCATACATCGGATACTTCTGGGAAAGAACCCTCTGGCCACGGGGCGTCGGCGTTTCTGCTTATTACGGCACCTCCGCACTCCACATGTTGCCCCTCGATCATCTTTGGTTTCACATTGAAGGTCTTGAGCCATAAGCCGAAGTGTGGCGTGACATGGAGAAAGGCCTCGCACACGATAATGAACAACGAGATATGGAGGATAGCATCTGGAGCCAGATCATGAAAATCCAGCCCATGATAGAACATGAGCCCCCTCACGAAGGGATGGAGGGTGAAACCCAAACCACGGAGGAAGTGTGGGACAAAAACGACACACTCATTGGGCTCCGGTGAAGGGATGACCTGCCCCGGAACAGGGAGCCTGTACTGGATATCGGTGGTCAGGTATCCGACCTCCCTAAGCTTTGCAATGTCCTTCTCCTCAATTGAGGAGGCGACCCACCGGCCTTGAGGATCAGATCCGGACATATTGGAGGATTCCAGAGGGGTGGAGCTTAGGTTTTGAGTGTTAGAACTCGAGGTGCGAGAAGGCGCGATGAAGGTGAAAAAAGAGGCATAGGTCTCGACCCCTTTATAAAGAGGGTGAATATCAAGAGTCCCCGGTGTGACCGTTTGAGGCTTATCTAAAAACACATGGGGTAATACCAACAGCCGTCGTGGGGTCACGCACGCTCATATTGATGGAAAATCCCGTAATAAAAGGGACACGATCTCTGCGTCGATGGGACGTCCCAATAAAACTGCCTCGTAACACGAGTCGTTGTGGAGAAGGAAACGTCGGTTCATGTTGGACCGAGCCACGATGCAAGGGCACGACACACGAAGATTGCCAGCAAATCAGATCTGTACCATATGAAGATCATCTTACAGATCCGGACACGGTCTACGTGTTCGATAACTACTTTGGAGTATTCGGAGGAGCAACCCGCCTTGCAATGCCGAAGACAATACTGTGCACCGGACTCATCGTCATTGAAGCCTGGTTCAGAGGCTACTGAGGGAGTCCTGGATTAGGGGGTATCCGGACAGCCGGACTGTGTACAATGTCCGGACTATTGAAGCGTGAAGATACAAGACACAAGACTTCGGCCCATGTCCGAATAGGACTTTCCTTGGCGTGGAAGGCAAGCTTGGCGATCCGGATATTATATTTCCTTCCTTGTAACCGACTCCATGTAAACCCTAGCCCTCTCCGGTGTCTATATAAACCGGAAAGGTTGGTCCTTAGAAGGCCGATCACAATAACAATCATACCATCATAGGCTAGCTCCTAGAGTTTAGCCTCTACGATCTCGTGGTAGATCTACTCTTGTACTACCCATATCATCAATATCAATCAAGCAAGAAGTAGGGTTTTACCTCCATCGAGAGGGCCCGAACCTGGGTAAACATCTGTGTCCCTTACTTCTTGTTACCATCAGCCTTGACGCACAGACCGGGACCCCCTACCCGAGATCCGCCGGTTTTGACACCTACACACGGCGTAATAAAAACAAACGTCAAAACAAGGAGGAGAGCCCGGACAACACAACGGTCAATGCCGGATTCAGGGGCTCTCGACCCGATAAGCAAAAGAAGCCATTTAAAGGCTGTAAAGAGGGACCGTCCGGACTGAACAAAGTCCTGGACAGACTATGCCAAATTCATGTCACCCCCGACAAACCTGTGAACCACACGCACAGAGAGTGCTAGGTCTTCAAGCAGGCCGGCAAATTAAATGTCGAACACAAGGGAAGGGAAACACCAAGTGAAGACGAGGATGAACCTCGCCAGCCGAACACTGGGGGACAGAAAAAATTCACAACAGAGGTTAAAACAGTAAACATGATCCACGCGACTCACACATCCACAAGAAGGCACTAACACGCGCTCAGGGACACGTACGGTATAGAGCCCATCGTACCCATACCTAACTACTGGTTGGCTTGTCCGATCACCTTCGATCACACGGACTGCCTGACTAGTATTCGGCGCAGAGGTTCAGAGGCCTTGGTGCTTGACCCAATAATCGATGGATACGATCTCACCCACGTCCTCATGGACGGCGGTAGTAGTCTCAATTTAATATACCAGGATACTGTCTACAGGATGGGGATAGACCCATCCAGAATTAGCCAAAGCAACACCACCTTTGAAGGGGTGATACTAGGTGTTGAAGCCTACGGTAGGGGCTCCGTCGTACTGGAGGTAACATTCGGCTCCCCAGGCGACTCCATATGCGAAGAACTACTCTTCACCATCGCACCCTTCCAAAGCGGCTATCACGCATTGCTTGGAAGAGCGGCCTTCGCCTGCTTCAATGCAGTACCACACTATGCCTACCTTACACTCAAGATGCCCGGTCCACGTGGCATCATCACCATTAACGGAAACATAGAGCGCTCTTCACGCGCGGAGGAATGCGCGACGACTCTAGCGGCCGGACTATAAGCGGCCTCGGATACCAAAAAGCATGACTGGTCATTAAGACCACGGACACGGTTAGACGAGTCCGGCAGCCCGGATAAAAATGAGCCAGGGCGCCGTATATGTAATCCCATAGAGGACACCAGGGGCTATAAATATTTCGTAAAACCCCACCGTTGGCCTGACCTTATTTACAGGCAAATGCCTTACACTTTTACAATCCATCGCATGCTTACGTCGTACTCTTCTACACGAGTTTTTCTTTTTTATAGACACAATGCGTGCGATACCCTTCCAGGAAACGGCACAACGGAGACAAAGGCGCAGATGTGCAGCAGGGCCCCGCTCAAAGGTTTCTCTTTAGATTAAGCCCCTATATAATCCTTTTATATTGCCTCTTGTTTACACATCCCATGGGTACTATACCCATAGAGGACACTGCCGTTATTGGCATTTCGCCACGACAGACCAATGCACGTACCTGGAAATACAGGGTTTATAATGAAAGGGCGTTCTTCAGCCCATTTTCTGTTACAAAGTTCGAATACCTTCGGGAGTGTTCGGCGTCACAAGTTTGGCCTTATATGCATCAACTCCGAATCATGTCTTTGGTCAAATATTGGGTTTGCCCGGCTCCTGGGTTTGCCGCCTTACGTTCCGTTCTTATCGGCTAAGGCGGCCAAAGGAGAACTACTGCGATTGAGCCCTGGTTATTCCGGATGAGCACCTCAGTAGAGAAAGCCAAAAACTGAATGTCATGATACAGCGAGAGACTGTTCAACCACTTGAAGACTTACCGGAATCTTTAGGATTCCTCCACATTAACGAAGGACCGTTTCCCGGTCATGTACACACGCGCCCGTATTCGGATGCACGCAAAAGTACTAGGGGCTACATAGTAGCCCCACCGTCAAACTCCTATGGCTAAGTGAAAGTGTTACAGCTATATAGTCCGGTTGCCTAGTTTGACGTGCGATCACCTCCTTAATGGACCAAGACATTGGATCAAGTGTGATTATGCATATTTTTCGTGAACACTGCGTGGGGGCTGAAGCCAATGACTGCTAACTTTCAGAATTACACATATACATAAAAACGGCCGCACAGGAGGCACAAATAATACTTTCGGTCAATAAGTATAAATACAGCATCATAATCAAAATAACATTGTTTTTACAATGACACGAGTTGTCACTCGAACATGACATTCTTCGAGCACTGAGCCTCTATTAAGCGAGCACCTTCTGTTACCTGCTCCAAGTAGTGCTCGGCCGGATCCTGGCCTCCTGTCGGATTCTGGGTCACAATGAGGGTGGCCTCCATATCTGTCCAATATGCTTTAATGCGGGCAAGTGCCATCCGTGCACCCTCTATACACGCCGACCTCCTCATGGCATCGATTTGAGATACGGCACCGAGGAATTGTTGCACCAAACCAAAATAACTGTCCGGCTTCGGCTCCTTCGTCCAAAGATGGTCTATTACAGATCGCATGGCAAGCCCAGAAAGCCCATGAAGTTCCGCCACGGCGGCCATCTTCTCACTCAACAGCAATGGGCGCGCATGAGCATTGAATTGGGATCAGAATAGCTTCTCCACTTCTTTGTCACCTTGATCCTCGAAAAACTTGGCGGCATCAGCTGTACTCTTCGCCAAGTCCGCATAAGCATTTGCAGGACTCCAGCGTCGATCCAGGAGAGCATACTTCAGATCCAAAAACTTCATCCGCAACAAGTACGGGCTCCCGGCCGTGATTTTTCCGGCCTGTCGAAGCTCCTCCCGCACACCCCTGATTTCGGTCTGCATCTCCTTGGCCGCATTAAGTGCCTTGTTCAGGTCAGCCAAATTAAACTGATTCTCCTTTTCAAGGAGCTCATACTGATCGGCGGCATTTTTCAACTCCATAGCCATTTCGGCTATCTTGTCTTCGCTTCGGCGATGAGCAGCCTGTTCGGCTCTCAACTCTTAGGCCGCCTTTAGGGCAGCCACATTGCTAGCCCGAGCTTATTCCTTGGCCTGGGCGAGTTCCGCCCTCAGGGCTTCCACGACAACAGCACTGTCTGTAGTCCAAACATGTCGCATTAATATTATGCCCCTCTCATATTTTCCTATACAACATAATAAGGAAAGCAGAGCACATACCTTGTGAATCGTTCAGCCGCTCGTTCACCAGCGTGATATCGGCATCAATAGATCCAATCTGCCTCCTTAGTTCGGCAACTTCAACGGACTGGTCGGCTGCCGGACCCTTAGATACCTGCGCATATGTACAGTGCAATCATTACTTACGAAATATGATCCTCCGTTTGCCGCCTAGGGCGGGTAACCAGAGTATCACTGGCTACTATCCATATGGAGCACACCTAGCGCATGCCTCACAGCCAAAAAATTGTGTATTTTTCACTACATACCTCAAAGCCTCTGAGCAGGCTCGTAAATGCTTCATTCAAACCGCTTGTGGCGGATGAAATCTTCTTGAGCATCGTGCTCATTAATGAGCGGTGCTCCTCCGAGAGCGCAGCTCGCTCTAGAAGGCCCGTCAGCATGTCCGGCCGGACACCGAACTGTGCCGGACCCTTCTCATCGCCCCCCGTGGGAGCCGAACGCTCCGGGCTCAGGGTGACGGAAGGATTAGCTTCTGGCTTCGACAGATCCGAACTCCTCCATGATGACACTTCGGTGTCGCCCGCCTCATGAGGCGGAGAGGCTGGTGGGGTCTCACTCTCCATCATCTCCGGAGGAAGATCCCCTGAAGACGAACTCTGTTGAGAAGAGCTGCTAGCCGGACTGCAAAGAATGGATCCTGGTTAGTGTACTCAGAGAAAAGTAGTACCTTCGAATTTACGGGTAACTTACAGCTCGGTGGAGGGCTGGCTCATTGGCGGGCATGATGCGGTAAGGACGCCCTTCGGGGTAGGGCCCCCTGGTGACGCTTTCTTCCCCTGCTTGGGCACCTCCATCTCCAAGTCTTCGGAGGCGGCCCTCTTCTTCCCGCGCGGGGAGGAGGCTTTAGACTCTCCTTCCCGACTATCCTCCTTAGGGGAGGTAGCAATTCCCCCGGTTTGGATGCGCAGTGTGTGAAGTTCGGCTTCTCTGTTCTTCCCTTCATCTTTCCCTGAGGGCATTTTGCTGAGCACCCGGCCAAGCATCTTGGCAATGGTTAGACTAGGCGAGCCTTCGGGAAGTGGCGCCGGACACCTGATTCTCTCCGCCTTGCTGAGCCATTCCTGGCCACGGAGGATTTTCAGAATAATGACTATGACAAATATGAATGAAGTGTCCGGTTTCAAGGTTACTTACTTGGGTATCTAGGCAATTGCAGCTTAGGCCCGCATCCTCGGTGGTGTCCGGACATTTTACTTGTGGTCCGAAGAATAATTTACACATCCCTTCGAGCTTCAGGATGAAGAAGTGCTTAATAGTCCGCGGACCCTCTGGATTGAACTCCCACATCCGGAGAGGCTGGCGTTTGCACGGCAACATCCGTCGGATTAGCATTACTTGAATTATACTGACAAGGTTAATGTCCCTCTCAAGAAGCTACCGGATACGGCCCTGCAGTATTGGTACATCACTAGCGGGCCCCCAATTCTGCCCTGCGTCGGTCCATGATGCCAGTTGTGACGGAGGGCCCGAGCGGAAGTCAGGGGCGGCCACCCACTTTGTGCCTCTGGGAGCTGTGACGTAAAACCACCTCCGCTGCCATACATCGGATACTTCTGGGAAAGAACCCTCTGGCCATGGGGCATCGGCGTTCCTGCTTATTATGGCACCTCCGCACTCCGCATGTCGCCCCTCGATCATCTTCGGCTTCACACTGAAGGTCTTGAGCCATAAGCTGAAGTGTGGAGTGACGTGGAGAAAAGCCTCGCACACAATGATGAACGACGAGATATGGAGGATAGCGTCCGGAGCTAGATCATGAAAATCTAACCCGTAGTAGAACATGAGCCCCCTCACAAAGGGATCAAGGGTGAGGCCCAAGCCGCGGAGAAAGTGAGGAACAAATACGACGCTCTCATTGGGCTCGGGTGTAGGGATGACCTGCCCTGGAGCAGGAAGCCTGTGCTGGATGTCGGCAGTCAGATATCCGACCTCCCTAAGCCTCGCAATGTCCTCCTCTTTGAACGAGGAGGCCACCCCCCGGCCTTGAAGGTTGGATCCGAACATATTGGAGGATCTGGGGTGTTTGAGTTTGAGTCTCGGGTGTTAGAGATCGAGATGTGAAGGGGCGCAAGGGTGGTGGAAAAGAGGTGTAGGCCTCGGCCCCTTTATAAAGGGGGTGAATATCAAGAGTCCTCAGCGTGACCGCTCGAGACTTATCTAAAAACACGGAGCCATAGCAACAGTCGTCATGGAGTGGCGCACGCCCGTATTGATGGAAGATCCCGTAATAAGAGGAACACGATCTCTGCTTTGGCAGGGCGTGCCAATAAACCGCCTCGCAACGCGAGTCGAGGTGGGCCAAGAAACACCAATTTGTGTTGGGCCGGGCCACGATGCAAGGGCACGACATACGAAGATTGCCAGCAGATCAGATTTATGCTATGTTCCCTACGATGGTATGTGAGGATCATCTCGCAGATTCGGACACGGTCTAAGTGTTCGATAATTACTTTGAAGTATTCGGAGATGGAACCTGCCTTGCATTGCCGAAGACAAGACTGCGCGTCGGACTCATCGTCATTGAAGCCTGGTTCAAGGGCTACTGAGGGAGTCCTGGATTAGGGGGTATCCGGACGGCCGAACTATATACTTCATCCGGACTATTGGAGCGTGAAGATACAAGACTCAAGACTCCGTCCCATGTCCGGATGGGACTCTCCTTTGCGTGGAAGACAAGCTTGGCGATCCGGATATTGTATTTACTTCCTTGTAACTGACTCCGTGTAAACCCTATCCCTCTCCGGTGTCTATATAAACCGGAGAGGTTGGTCCTTAGAAGACCGATCATGATTACAATCATAACCATCATAGGCTAGCTTATAGGGTTTAGCCTCTACGATCTCGTGGTAGATCTACTCTTGTACTACTCATATCATCAATATCAATCAAGCAGGAAGTAGGGTTTTACCTCCATCGAGAGGGCCCGAACCTGGGTAAACATTGTGTCCCTTGCTTCCTGTTACCATCAACCTAAGACACAAAGATCGGGACCCCCTACCCGAGATCCATCGGTTTTGACACTGACACTAAGCACTTCTCCCATGGAAAGAGAGATCAATCAAGTAGGCCAAACCAAACTGATAATTCGAAGAGACTTGCAAAGATAACTCAATCATACATAAAAGAATTCAGAGGAGATTCAATTTTTTCTCATAGATAAACTTGATCATAAACCCAATATTCATCGGATCTCGACAAACACACCGCAAAAAGAGTTACATCGAATAGATCTCCACAAGAAAGGGGGAGAACATGGTATTGAGATTCAAAAAGAGAGAAGAAGCCATCTAGTTAATAACTATGGACCCGAAGGTCTGTGGTAAACTACTCACAACTCATCGAAGGGGCTATGGTGTTTGTCGGCGTTCTGGGAACGGGGGTCCCCAGACTTGCCTGCCTGCAGCCTGCGGCGTGGCTCAAAGGGGGGCCCAGCATGGCCCATCTTCATCAACATGAGCTCAAGACCCTCGCGAGGGGCCAAGCCTCACGGGGCGGACGACGAGGAGCTTCCTCAGGCGCGGCCTCATCAGGCTGGCTTGCGAGGAGGCGGAGAGATCAAGGCAGGGTACCTCACGAGGTGCCCGTGACGCAAGCCATGACGACCAAGGGCGCCAGGTAGGCGCCAGCCCGCGCAGTGTCCTCCTTTCCTCTTTGGTGCAAAGGGAGCAAGCGTAGGCGAGAGTATCAAGCAAAGGCATCCATTTCGGTGCAACAAGACCAAGACCAGCCCAACGGTAGGATGGAGGTCATCGTGGAGCCCAAGCCGGCGTCACCACCAGAACCTTTGCCAGGCGAGGACCAACTTTAGTTAGGATAAATGTACCAGATGTTCGCCTTCAAAATGGCCAATTGTTGGCGGTCTTCCCGCTCAATATTTGGGAAGAGGCCTAGGGCCTTCGCCTATAAATAGGACTAGCCACCCACAGGGGAGAGGCATCTTGATAAGCATCTAGAGAGCAACCAGAGAGAGAGAGAGAGAGGCGACTGAACTCCCCCTACTAGTTCATCGCACCAGCCAAGAACAGACCCTCGCGAGGCTGTTCTTCCTTGTATTGTTCATCATCAGCCCAAGAAGCAATCCACCACACCACACACTGGAGTAGGGTATTACACCACAATGGTGGCCTGAACCAGTATAAACACTGTGTCTCTTGTGTTGTGCTTTTCATAGCTTAGATCCTAGCATGGCGGTGGGGTGCAGGTAGGTAGTGGGCCAGATCTCCGCACGCACCCTAGTGTTCGAACCTCAAAGGTCTGCCGAAACCCGAAATCCGACATTTGGCGTGCCAGGTAGGGGTGCGCCAGAATTCGTCTGCCACCGCCCTGTTCTCCTCCGACCATCGCATCCATGTCTAACGCTCGTCGGGCCCACGCCGAGCGCCGAGCCTCTCTCGCCTTCCGTGTCACCCAGACGGCTCCCATCAGCGGGCGCCCTTGTCGTTCCCCGTCGCCTGCCATCAACGCCGCCACCGGCCCGGCAGGCAACGAGCAGCAAGCATCATCCCAGCATCCCTCCGTGAGGCAAGACGGCCACACTGCTACCCCCTCATTCACCCCAGCGGGTTCTTCGTCTCGTGCGTTCCGCGCACCCATGGAGGCTCGAGCCGCGCTCATCGCGGCGAACGAGCTCCTGCGCTATTGTCCCGTCGACGACGTCTACGAAGAATGGCTCGACCGCGTCGCCGAGCTCGTCCGTGCCGCAGGGGGCTCTCCTGCGCCGTCCGTCCCGCTGCGCCGCACCCCGCCCTGCGTGGGTGATGAAGCCCCGGGGGCGCCCCAGCCGCCTCCCCCTCAAGAAGGCGCCCTGGCCCCAAGGCGCGTGGCCCCTGGGCGGGATCCGCTCCGTCAGGCGCCAGCGCGGCAAGAGCAGAGCTGCCAAGAAGTCCCTCGTCCGCAAGAAGCTGCCTGAGTGCTTCCTGCTCCGGCTCGTCGCGACCACGCTCCCGCTCCCGCGCGTCAAGACCCCGCGCTGCTCCCAGCTGCAGCGCATGGGGACCCGCAAGACCAAGCTCTTCGTCACCCAAGGCCTCCCGTAGCCACAACAGGCTGCCGTGCCTTCACCACCGAGCTGCGCAACATTGCATTCCCCGACAAGTTCAAGCCAGACCTGGCTCCTCGCTACGACGGCACGGCCGACCCCACCGAGTTCCTCCAACTCTACGAGCTGGGCATTGAAGCCGCCAACGGATACGAGAAGGTCATGGCGAACTGGTTCCCCATGGCGCTCAAGGACGGGGCCCGCACCTGGCTCCTGAACTTGGCCCCCGGCACGGTCTCCTCCTGGGATGAGATGCGCACCCGCTTCATCGCCAACTTCCAAGGTACTCGCGACCGGCCACCCGCCGTGAGCGACATGCGCCGCATCAAGTAGCAGCCAGGGAGACCCTGCAGAAGTACATCCAGCGCTTCAACAACGCACGCCTCAAGATTCCAAAGGTGGCCGAGGAGGCCATCATCTCGGCCTTCTCCGACGGCGTGCGTGACGTCAAGATGAAGGAGGAGCTGGCGATGCATGAAGACCTGTGCACCTCTCTGGAGCTATTCAACTTGGCGACCAAGTGTGCCAGGGTTGAGGAAGGGCGCCTCTCCCTCCTCGAGCTGCCTGACGCAGACCCAGAAGAGAAGAAACCCAAGGCCAAGGATGTGAAGCGCAAGGGGGCTGCCATGCTCGCGGCAGAACCAGACACCAAGCGGGGCAGAGATCTGCCTGAATCTTCCAAGGGCAGTCGGTACTATGTGTACCACGACCTCCACACCCACAACACCAATGAATGTCAAGAGCTCCAGGCCTTGCGAGAAGGAAGGATCTGCCGGCGCCCCGACCGCAGTGATCGGGGCTATGGTCGAGGAGGGGGAAGGAACGCAGGACGCTGGGAAGACCGCGGCCCACGCCAAGGGTGGCGTGACCGACCTCGCGAGGATCGTTGGCAAGACCCGCCTCGCGAGGGAGACTGGAGGGATAAGCCTCGCGGATCGCCCGCAAGGCAACGTAGGCCTCCCTCAGCTGCCGCCGTAGCCAAGGAGAAACAAGGACCGTCATCAGGACGAGGAGGCTGGGGGCTTCCAGGAGCCACGCGCGATCGCCTGCATCCTGGGCGGAGCTCAAGCCCCAGCCTCTCAGCGCATCTTCAAGCAGTTCGCCCGTGAAGTGAACGCAGTCCTCCCCAAACTCGAAACCACGCGCCCTCTTAGGTGGTCGGCGTGCGTCATCACGTTCAGCTCAGCGGATCAGCTCAAGTGCGCGACCACAGCCGGAGTCCTCCCGATGCTCTGTTCCCCGATCATCAGCAACGTGCTAGTCACCAGGACTCTCATCGATGGTGGGACAGGGCTCAACGTCCTGTCCGTGGAAACATTCAACAATCTTCAAGTGCCCTACGGTCAGCTTCAGCCAACCAAGCCTTAGTCCGGAGTCACCAACGGCTCCACGGTCCCGATTGGGCAGGTTCGCCTCCCTGTCACCTTCGGGACACGTGACAACTACCTCACAGAGCTCATCGACTTCGACGTCGCCCACATTCGCCTGCCGTACAACGCCATCCTCGGGTACCCAGCGCTGGCCAAGTTCATGGCCGTGACTCACCATGGCTACAACGTCCTCAAGATGCCAGGAAGTGGTGGAGTCATCACGGTGCCCTGCGAGGAGAAAGACGCGGTGTGCTCCCTGGAGCGAGCCTTTCAGGCCGCATCACTGGAAGACCCGGACCACGGAAGCAGGAGGCTTCCCGAGACCGCCCCCAAGAAGAAGAAGACATCGTCCGGCCTGGCCCCTCAGGAGGCAGGTCCCTTAGGGCACGCGCCTGCCCAGGGGGAACCTCCTTCTATCGCATAGGAAAGCGCGCCCGGCGCCCTTCTCAGGCAGGGCTCGGGGGCTCTCCCCTGGAGGGCCACCGACCTTGCCAAGGTCACGAGGGAGGCGCTTGGGCACCACTGGGAGGCGTGTTTCGAAGCACGCTTCCCCCAAGAAGGAGCAAGGCAAGGATGGCCAAACCCTCAGGAGTTCGTCAGCAAGGCCATTCAGGAGCTACAGGAGTCAAGGATCATGAGTGGCAGCCGCCGCTTACCCGCCACAGCTCCCCATCCAGGAGAGGATGGCGGGCTGCACGTCTGCATCGACATCCCAGGGCTCAACCGAGTCGCCTCTCAGGAGCGCTTCTGGCCCTCACGTGTGGGGCGCTGCAGGGGCCAACCCCACAGCTATGTTCGCATGCCCTACGACTTGCCGAACGCGGCTGCGGTACGCCAGCGCCTCATGAGGAGCATCCTGGAGGCTCAGGAGGCCAGGCACTCTGCAGTCCTGGCGGAGATGGAGATGGTTCGCGAGGAGCCACCAGCGCCACCGGAGCCTCCCGAGGCTCCTGGGCCTGGGGGCTCGTGAAGATCGACTCCCGCAGCCCGCTACGTCTGCTACCTCAACACCCCTGCGTCGTCAACACTATCAGGTGACATCTTTCTAGTTTCATTTCCACCTGGGAGCGCCCCCAGGGCCGCATTATTCCCAGGCCGCGTGGGTCTGTCCCTGCGGCGTGTATCCCTTTTATTTCATGTTCTTAGCTTACTTCATTGGGGGCGCCCCTCAGGCTGCATCATCCCCAAGTCGCTCGGGTCAGACCCAGCGGCGTGTATCCCTCTTGCGTTTATTTTCGGGCTATGCATTAGACCCATCATGCTTGTTATTTGGTGCCTGTCTGTGGCACCCCTTCTCCCTTGATGTCGGCAGCTTGCGCGTTAAAGGGGGGGTACCTGAGCATCACGACTCAGGGCTCCTACCGGCTCTCCAGCCCTCACCCTCTGGCTTTGCCCATGACATTGCGCCCCGGCAAACCAGCGACGGCTGAGACCAGCTCGAGGGCCGGGACCCGAGGACGTAGAGCACCGACATCTAACCAAG
>NC_041387.1:104054219-104064498 GCF_002162155.2 Triticum dicoccoides | reverse complement strand
TGAGCATCGCGACTCAGGCCTCCTGCCGGCTCTCCAGCCCTCACCCTCTGGCTTTGCCCACGGCATCGCACCCCGGCAAACCAGCAACGGCTGAGACCAGCTCGAGGGCCGGGACCCGAGGACGTAGAGTGCCGACATCTAACCAAGCTTGCACGTTAAAGGGGGGGTACTTGAGCATCGTGACTCAGGGCTCCTACCGGCTCTCCAGCCCTCACCCTCTGGCTTTGCCCACGGCATCGCGCCCCGGAAAACCAGCGACGACTGAGACCAGCTGGAGGGCCAGGACCCGAGGACGTAGAGCATCGGCATCTGGCCAAATCTGCAGGAACACATCACAGGTTAATGCCCGGTGCCAAGCGCAACCCGCCTTGGGGTAGGGCCCCGTGAGTCCCGCGCTGGCTCACGGGTGCCCCAATACACCTCGCCAGGCCTTTCGTGCCTCGTCGCCTCTCCAAAGCAACTAACGGCTGACCGCCGCTTGTCATAGCGGACCTTTGCTCTTTTTTGTGGTGGGTCTGTAGGATTCCCCCAAGGAGACCTTGCCAGGCAACCCCTCGCTGGCCAAGGCACGAACCTAGAGCCGCACCAGGAAGCATTTCTTGACCCTCGAGATAAGTCACTCTCCGGAAACACTAGCTATCGCAGCACCGTCACCACATCCAATGCAATCCCGTGTTAGCAACTTCACATTCCTTTCTCACCGAACGATGGCTGCTTGAGCGCTAAAGGGGACCTCCTGAGCATCGCGACTCAGGGGCTCTTACTGGACCCCGGGCCGCTCACCTCTTGGCCTTGACCACGGCATTGCGACCTGGCATACCGGCGACGGCTGAAGCCGCCTTGGGACCGGGACCTGTCAGCGCAGAGCGCCAAGCCCTCGTGAGGTCCAAAAGGAAGAAACTAAGCTAAGACGGAATAAGCATCTCGCACTGCTTCACGATAAGGATTATATTGACAAACGGAGCTACAAACACCTTACAAGCCCCCACGGGGTATATTCTTGGCTCCTCGCGGGAACAAAAGACGCGTATCCTAAGGAGTCCTAACTACAGGAACCATCACAGCTAGACGGAGCAAGGACTGGGAAGAAGGAGAAGCAAGAAGAGATGGACTGGAAGGGCATGCACCGTTCCGTACTTAAAGCCAGGGGAGGCCAACCACCGATCTCCATGATCGTAGGTAATCATGACCCATTTTGCATGCAGGGACTTGTCAATTCGCGCAGTCACCGAGGCATCATGGGGAAGTGGAGACACCCGCCTCCCATCAACCGCCACGCGGCGCCCAAGGCTGCAGGCTGTTAGGGCGCTTCGCACTTGCCCTTTCGCCTCTCTGCTCGGCCAAGTCCGGGCGCGCCTTGGGCCCGGGAGCTACTGTCGGTGTTCTGGGAACGGGGGTCCCCAGACTTGCCTGCCTGCGGCCTGCGGTGTGGCTCAAAGGGGGGCCCAGCACGGCCCATCTTCATCAACACGAGCTCAAGACCCTCGTGAGGGGCCAAGCCTCACGGGGCGGACGACGAGGAGCTTCCTCAGGCACGGCCTCATCAGGCTGGCTCGCGAGGAGGCGGAGAGATCAAGGCAGGGTACCTCATGAGGTGCCCGTGATGCAAGCCATGACGACCAAGGGCGCCAGGCGGCGCCAGCCCGTGCAGTGTCCTCCTTTCCTCTTTGGTGCAAAGGGAGCAAGCGCAGGCGAGAGTGTCAAGCAAAGGCATCCATTTCGGTGCAACAAGACCAAGACCAGCCCAACGGCAAGATGGAGGTCATCGTGGAGCCCAAGCCGGCGTCACCACCAGAACCTTTGCCAGGCGAGGACCAACTTTAGTCAGGATAAGTGTACCAGATGTTCCCCTTCAAAATGGCCAATTGTTGGCGCCCTTCCCGCTCAATATTTGGGAAGAGGCCCAGGGCCTTCGCCTATAAATAGGATAGCCACCCACAGGGGAGAGGCATCTTGATAAGCATCTAGAGAGCAACCAGAGAGAGAGAGGCGACTGAACTCCCCCTAGTAGTTCATCGCACCAGCCAAGAACAGACCCTCGCGAGGCTGTTCTTCCTTGTATTGTTCATCATCAGCCCAAGAGGCAATCCACCACACCACACACTGGAGTAGGGTATTACACCACGATGGTGGACTGAACGAGTATAAACACTGTGTCTCTTGTGTTGTGCTTTTCATAGCTTAGATCCTAGCATGGCGGTGGGGTGCAGGTAGGTAGTGCGCCAGATCTCCACGCGCACCCCAGTGTTCGAACCTCAAGGGTCTGCCGGAACCCGAAATCCGACAGTGTTGATGTAGAAGCCCTTCATGGTCGATTCACCCTCTGGCGGAGCGTCGGCGAAGGCTCCAAGATGGGATCTCGCGGATACAGAAGGTTACGGCGGTGGAAATCATTTTTCGTTGGCTCCCTGGATGTTTTCGGGGTACGTAGGTATATATAGGAGGAAGAAGTACGTCAGTGGCCGCCTAAGGGGCCCAGGAGACAGGGGGCGCGCCCTCCTATCTCCTGGCCGCCTCGATTGCTTCTTGACTTGCACTCCAAGTCCTTTGGATCATGTTCATTCCAAAAATCACGCTCCTGAAGGTTTCATTCCGTTTGGACTCCGTTTGATATTCCTTTTCTTCGAAATACTGAAATAGGCAAAAAAATAGCAATACAGGCTGGGCCTCCGATTAGTAGGTTAGTCCCAAAAATGATATAAATACGTAAAATAAATCCCATAAACATCCAAAAGGGGTAATATAATAGCATGGAATAATCACAAATTATAGATATGTTGGAGACGTATCAGGGCGCCGCCCCGCCCCCCCCCCCTTCCTTGTCCATTTCGGACTAGTGGGGGAGGGGGTACGCGGCCTGCCCTGGCTGCCCCTTTCTCTCTCCATTAAGGCCCATGAGGCCCATTACACTCCCCGGGGGGTTCCGGTAACCCCCCCCCATACTCCGGTATTTGTCCAAACTCACTCAGAACTCTTCTGAAGTCCAAACATAGTCATCCAATATATCGATCTTTATGCCTCAACCAGTTCAAGACTCCTCATCATGTATGTGATCATATCCGGGACTCCGAACTACCTTAGGTACATGAAAACACATAAACTCATATTACCGATCGTCATAGAACGTTAAGTGTGCGGACCCTACGGGTTCGAGAACTATGACATGACCGAGACACTTCTCCAGTCAATAACCAATAGCGGAACCTGGATGCTTATATTGGCTCCTACATATTCTACGAAGATCTTTATCGGTCAAACCGCATAACAACATACGTTGTTCCCTTTGTCATCGGTATGTTACTTGCCCGAGATTCGATCGTTGGTATCTCAATACCTAGTTCAATCTCGACTAGCAAGTCTCTTTACTCGTTCCGTAATGCATCATCCCGCAACTAACTCATTATTCACATTGCTTGCAAGGCTTATAGTGATGTGCATTACCGAGAGGGCCTAGAGATTCCTCTCCGATAATCGGAGTGACAAATCCTAATCTTGATCTATGCCAACTCAACAAGTACCATCGGAGACACCTATAGAGCACCTTTATAATCACCCAGTTATGTTGTGATGTTTGGTAGCACACAAAGTGTTCCTCCAGTATTCGGGAGTTGCATAATCTCATAGTCATAGGAACATGTATAAGTCATGAAGAAAGCAATAGAAACAAACTAAACGATCAAGTGCTAAGCTAACGGAATGGGTCAAGTCAATCACATCATTCTCTAATGATGTGATCCCGGTAATCAAATGACAACTCATGTCTATTGTTAGGAAACGCAACCATCTTTGATTCAATGAGCTAGTCAAGTAGAGGCATACTAGTGACACTTTGTTTGTCTATATATTCACACATGTACTAAGTTTCCGGTTAATACAATTCTAGCATGAATAATAAACATTTATCATGATATAAGGAAATATAAATAACAACTTTATTATTGCCTCTAGGGCATATTTCCTTCATGAGCACTTCAGAGTTTTTCTTGAGCGATGTTTTCGTTGTTGTTCAGAGGAGAGCAAGGTATTAACTGGGTGGGATGTGGCCCGTCTAGCCCAGGCCAGATATCCAGCCCAGATATTAAATTTTTTCATGCTGAAAATGGCTAGCCTAGCTATATTTTTTTGAGGAATACCCAGGCAAGGTCAACTTGTTATTCTCTGCCCCGCTGGGTTACAAATCTTTCCTAGGAGGGATGCATTAGGTTTATCAGGAAAATGGGCTTTAAGAAATAATAAATGGGATGTAATTATAAAAACTGGGTAGTAACTAAAAATAATGCACCAAACACGTAATTAGTTTATAAAATATTATTTTTGGATTTTGAAAATTTTAATTTCATTAATTGTTGCATGCACAATGTTTCATTGGATTTTTATGCAATACAAATTCATATTGAAATTGTATTTAATCTAACTAGAAATTTTGGGATAAAAATATTTCGGATCCCATCAAAATGTGGTAAATTTTATTGAACTCTGTTTTGAACGGTTGGTTGAAATTATTAATCGTTGTCCTTGCTAGAAAATGGGTTGTACTTTTAACAAACTATAAATGGGCTGTAGAAAATCCATTAGAATTCAAAAATGGGCTGTACATTCTTACAAATCGCAAATGGGCTATAAGTTCTCTGCCACACACTTGTGGGCCTACTAAGTTGACGCGTCCCCTAAAAAAAGTAAGTTGACACGTATGCAAGGCTTTGTCAACTTATAGTCAACACACGGTTCTAGCAACAGTGGCCGTTGGATGTCCATCCAACGGATGTTGTGCTTCTTCTTCAATCTCGGATATTCTAGCTTCAGCCGCCCAAAAAATGATTCCTCCCCCTAACATCTGGGGCGCACCATTTCGGAGGCTGACCTATGGGCCTACTAAGTTGACATGTACCAAGGGCTTTGTCAACTTAGTAAATATAAACGACTCTAGCAGCAGTGACTGTACGATATCCATCCAAGAGCCGTTGTGCTTCTTCACGCTCTGGTCTTCTTGCTCCAGCCGCCCAAAGCAGCACCGGTTGTGCCGCCTGCTCCTGCCTCCGTGGCCGACTGTGTTGCCACGGAGGCCTCACCGCCCCCTACTACTCCCACCGCTGGCCAAGCCATCCCTCCACTCACCAATAACCCATGTTATTCTTCGGTGACGGCAGCCTCACACCGAAGCCGAACCAGTGTCGTACTCCTCTCCGCGTGGGCATCCACTGCCGCGTCTTCCCCGGCTCTGCATCGTCCCCTTCCTAGGCCTTGTCATCGTCCACCGTCCTGGTGCTCTCGGCACGGTGTGGTCAATGTGGTCAAGGAACGATTTCCATCGGATGTGGATTGTACGTGGAGAGGATGTCAGGTGGGTCCACGGCCCCACATAAGGAAATGCCTCCTTATTACGTGCAAAATAATGTTCCTCCACCTGACATCTGGGACCCACCAGAAGGACCTCTGTATTTTGCGAAAAAATGTTCCCCCTGCTGACAGGCCGGACCTACCAGCTATATCTTTGCATGCAAGGAAGTGCCTCCTTATTACATACAAAAAAAAATGAATACTCCCCCTGCTAGCTGGGACCCAACATAGTGGGAGGCTGACTTCTGGGCCTACTAAGTTTTTGACTTCTGGGCCTACTAAGTTGACAGGGACGGAGGGCTTTGTCAACTTAGTCAATATGAACGATTCTATCTCCAGTGACCCTACGATGTCTATCCAACGGCCGTAGTGCTTCTTCAACCTCTGGTCTTCTTGCTCCAGCCGCCCAAAGCAGCGTCGGTCGTGCCGCCTGCTCCTGCCTCCCGTGGCCGGCTGTGCTGCCGCGGAGGCCTCACCGCCCCTACTACTCCCACCGCTGGCCATGCCATTTATACATCTCCAATGTATCTATAATTTTTTATTGTTCCATGCTATTATATTACCTGTTTTGGATGTTTATGGGCTTTACTTTACACTTTTATATCATTTTTTGGGACTAACCTACTAACCGGAGGCCCAGCCCGAATTGCTGTTTTTTTGCCAATTTCAGTGTTTCGAAGAAAAGGAATATCAAAGGGAGTCCAAACAGGATGAAACCTTCAGGAGCGATCTTTTTGGAACAAATGCAAACCTGGAGACTTGGAGTGGGCGTCAAGCAACAACCGAGGCGTCCACGAGGGTGCCCGGCATGCCCCCTAGGGATGGGCGCGACCCCACCCTCGTGGGCCCCTCGAGCATCAACTGACCTACGTCTTCCTCCTATATATATCCACGTACCCAAAGAAGATCCAAGAGCACCACGAAAACCTAATTCCACCGCCGCAACCTTCTGTATCCGCGAGATCCCATCTTGGAGCCTTCGCCCGCTCCGCTGGAGGGGGAACCGACCACGGAGGACCTCTACATCATCTCCAAGGCCCTTCTGATGAGTTGTGAGTAGTTTACCACAAACGTTCGGGTCCATAGTTATTAGCTAGATGGATTCTTCTCTCTCTTTGATTCTCAATACAAAGTTCTCCTCGATCTTCTTGGAGATTTATTCGATAGAACTCTTTTTGCAGTGTGTTTGTCGAGATCCGATGAATTGTGGGTTTATGATCAAGTTTATCTATGAGAAATATTTGAATCTCCTCTGAATTCTTTTATGTGTGATTAAGTTATCTTTGCAAGTCTATTTGAATTATCAATTTGGTTTGGCCTACTAGATTGATCTTTCTTGCAATGGGAGAAGTGCTTAGCTTTGGGTTCAATCTAGCGGTGTCTGTTGGGGATATACATAACAGGTAGGCCCACGAAGGGTCGAAATATCATGAAGCATGGGGTCCACACAACATGTGGGTCCAGGTCAATTTCATACAGACATAGAATCCACTCAGATGACGGTTCACCACTCGACCGTACGACTCACTCGGATATACGAAGACCAGCAGGCAGCAAGGCAGTCGGCATCTTTCTAATAGTGAGGGCTTAATGGCGGGCTGGCATTATGGCATTCATACCCCACTTTGTAACATAGGAGGTGAGGGGGTGGCGCACTCTATATAAGCCACCCCCACCACTAGACTTGGGGGGGGGGTCTTTTTCTTCCACCTCTCTCTCTTTTCACCATTAGTCTCAGGACTTAGCTCAGGCATGGGAATCTGTTCCTCTCTCTCACACACATATTGTAATCTCTGGATATATACTCAGATAAAACAAAGCCTCTCCGGAGCACGAGACGTAGGGTTGTTATCTCCACCGTGAGAGGCCCGAACTCGCTAAAACCACCGTGTCACCCATATGCATCTCGATAGATCATGCTCCGTTCTCCTACCCCTCTCTTACTGTCAGACTTAGAACCACGACAGTTGGCGCCCACCGTGGGGCATGGCGTCTATCGAGCCATGATGCAAATGGTTTTATTTCTTCGATCTTCGTCCGTCGATCAACAATCCTCAATGGAGGGTTTGATCCAGGATGTTCCGGACATCACTCCATTTACAGGAGGATAAAATACTCCTAATCATACAAAAGGATCAGGGAGTTGCTCATCTCAAACTTATCCTCTTTACAATCAAACATTACAATGATCTAACAATGGTTTATTCTTCTTATGTATGCACACGAGCTTATACAAAAGGACGCCTCCTTCTGTTTCGATTGGTGGCTCGGCTCCTGGACGATAAAGCGTCGTCGTCCGCCCATCATCATCTGCGAACTCATCTGCGACGCCATCGCCGAGTGCCCGCACACGCACAGCCGCTAAAGCTCGGCCTGGTTCCCCGACCGGCTGAGCACGACGGCCGGCGGTCGACCCAGTTCCTCGGGCGACAAGGCGCTGCTGCCGGCAATCCGCCAAATTCCGCGGGTGTCGAAGCACGACTCAGACCGGCGCACGGCTCCGGCTCCCCGAGCAGTGAAGCACGATCACCAGCGCTCGCGTCAGCCTCGCCCATGGCTGCGTCGACCCGCGATTGGACTGCGGCCAGCTGCTCATCCTCCCTCGTCAGCTTCTCCAGCGTGGTGGCTGTGGCACGCGCGCGGGTCCGCCCGTCGCTCCTCCGGGTGCGCAGTTCTTCGCTCCATCGCCGTTTGCTGGTCATGGTTTTCCTTTCTCCTTTAACCATGCAAGGTGAGTGGGCCATCTCCTCCTTGATTACCTGCATGCAGGTTAATGTGGTGTACAGGCAACGGAAGGGCGTGGTGATCTCCAACGTCAAATTAATTGGCAGCCTCATTAAGCGGCCAATTGATGGATTACTAACGCCACTTATCTGATTGGTAGGCCACGGACCCTAGTTAATTCGTGCATGCATGCATGTATGACTAACCATCGGGCCTTGAATTTCCTGGCCGTGCTTGCTAGTAACTTGCAGGGTCACCCGATGAATCTTCCTCTCAGACAGCTGCGAACCCGATTCGTCCAGAGTTCACACAGATGAATCCAATCGGATGCAGACTCAAGTTCACTAAGCCATGGACCCTAGTTCACTCGGCCGCCTACGCGTCGTCGCTGGACGCGTCTTCATCGCTCAGCTGCCCGTGCACCGTTGCTCAGCTGGACGCGTCTTCATCACTCAGCGGCCCGCGCATCGCCGTTCTGCGGTGTCCCTCGTCAACCACGCGGCGACAACCGCGGCGGTGGGTGCACGGACCGGACGCAGCACCAATGTCGAGGCTGCCCACGTCTCTGATCACAACATGACGGGAGCCACCGGGTCTCCGCCCGCGCGCAGCCTCGCACTCGGATTCATCTCAGCCGCCTCACCTTGCGATGGATCCGCGCCAAAAACTGCCGCCGCCATGGCTGATCAGGGAGCTCTGCACCCTGCCTTCCACTTTCCTTCTAATCTTAATTCCATCCCATTTATCTCATGCATGCAGGAGATAAATGGCCGTGGGAAACGTCCATTGCATGCACGAATGGCTTTGACTCTCACTTAATTAGCGTTAAACCACTTGCATGCAGATTAATTCGGCACTAGACGTGGATCCAGTCTGCCTGCAAGCGATCAAGCCGCCCGCCTCCATCAAATGGGATAGTGCTTGTGGGCACATCCATGCTGAACCTCACCGAGGCCTCCAAGCCCAGCACTCTGCGTCGGCCTGCCTAGCCAGCTCCACACCGACCAGATCGCAGCACAGTTGTGATTTCCTCGGACCAGCGGGTGCACTCGGATGAGGAGTCCACTCGGACTGCACTCACTCGACTGTGAAGCCCATGGGTTCACTCGGCCGGTTCGCCTGGTACTACTTGGTCGGCTAACATCCAGAACATCATCGACAACAACAGCGGCAGTTACGGCAGCTGGTCCGCATCACCTTTGTTCCAAGAACGGCTCGGCTCTCGAATGGTGACGCGCCCCTACTTCACCAGGACGCCCCGCGCATCGTCACTCCGGGCCACGCGTCTACATCATCCGGACGCTCCGCGCGTCGCCACTCTGCGGGACGCGTCTACGTCACTCGGACGCCTCGCTCGTCGCCACTGCGTGGCACGCGCCTCTACTTCACCAGGACGCCCCGCGCATCGTCACTCCGGGCCACGCATCTACATCATCCGGACGCTCCGCGTGTCGCCACTCTGCGGGACGCGTCTACGTTACTCGGATGCCTCGCTCGTCGCCACTGCGCGGCACGCGCCTCTACTTCACCAGGACGCCCCGCGCATCGTCACTCCGGGCCACGTGTCTACATCATCAGGACGCTCCGCGCGTCGCCACTCTGCGGGACGCGTCTACGTCACTCGGACGCCTCGCTCGTCGCCACTGCAGCACGCGCCTCTACTTCACCAGGACGCCGCGCGCATCGTCACTCCGCGGCATGCGTCTACATCATCCGGACGCTCCGCGCGTCGCCACTCTGCGGGACGCGTCTACGTCACTCGGACGCCTCGCATCGGTTGGTCACCTCATCACCACTCGACCGCTCCGGGCCTCGTCAATCGGTTGGTCACCTCATCACCACTCGGTAACCCCGCGACACAGTTTTTACAATCTCATAAATGATTGTTATTCTTTTTATATGCTCTCAATCCCCCAGTGGGTGACTTAGTTGTGAATCTGTCTCGCCTAAGTTTAAAAAAAATCCTACCGAGTGGAGAGCAACCCTCCCACTCGGGGGCTTAGCTGCAGTCCAGTACTCGCCTAAGTTTCAAAAAAATCCTACCGAGTGGAGAGCAACCCTCCCACTCGGGGGCTTAGCTGCAGTCCAGTACTCGCCTAAGTTTCAAAAAATCCTACCGAGTGGAGAGCAACCCTCCCACTCGGGGGCTTAGCTGCAGTCCAGTACTCGCCTAAGTTTCAAAAAATCCTACCGAGTGGAGAGCAATCCTCCCACTCGG
>NC_041387.1:104053567-104054084 GCF_002162155.2 Triticum dicoccoides | reverse complement strand
GGGTGGAGAGCAACCCTCCCACTCGGGGGCTTAGCTGCAGTCCAGTACTCGCCTAAGTTTCAAAAAATCCTACCGAGTGGAGAGCAACCCTCCCACTCGGGGGCTTAGCTGCAGTCTAGTACTCGCCTAAGTTTCAAAAAATCCTACCGAGTGGAGAGCAACCCTCCCACTCGGGGGCTTAGCTGCAGTCCAGTACTCGCCTAAGTTTCAAAAAAATCCTACCGAGTGGAGAGCAACCCTCCCACTCGGGGGCTTAGCTGCAGTCCAGTACTCGCCTAAGTTTCAAAAAATCCTACCGAGTGGAGAGCAATCCTCCCACTCGGAGGCTTAGCTGCAGTCCAGTACTCGCCTAAGTTTAAAAACACGATACAGGTTGGTCACGTCATAACCACTCGGCCGCCCCGTGCGTCGCCTCGCCATCGGTTGGTCACCTCATAACCACTCGGCCGCCCCGTGCATCGCCACCAGGTTGGTCACCTCATAACCACTCGGCCGCCCCGCGCGTCGCCATCGGTTG
>NC_041387.1:104053223-104053532 GCF_002162155.2 Triticum dicoccoides | reverse complement strand
CTCAGAGGCTTAGCTGCAGTCCAGTACTCGCCTAAGTTTCAAAAAAAATCCTGCCGAGTGGAGAGCAACCCTCCCACTCGGGGGCTTAGATGCAGTCCAGTACTCGCCTAAGTTTAAAACCACGATACAGGTTGGTCACGTCATAACCACTCGGCCGCCCCGTGCGTCGCCTCGCCATCGGTTGGTCACCTCATAACCACTCGGCCGCCCCGTGCGTCGCCACCAGGTTGGTCACCTCATAACCACTCGGCCGCCCCGCGCGTCGCCATCGGTTGGTCACCTCATAACCACTCGGCCGCCCCGTGCGTC
>NC_041387.1:104046688-104052632 GCF_002162155.2 Triticum dicoccoides | reverse complement strand
GCCGCCCCGCGCGTCGCCATCAGTTGGTCACCTCATAACCACTCGGCCGCCCCGCGCATCGCCACCAGGTTGGTCACCTCATCAGCACTCGGCTGCCCCGTGCGTCGCCAATCGGTTGGTGACCTCATCACCACTCGGCCGCCCCGCGCGTCGCCACTCGGTTGGTCACCTCATCATCACTCGACCGCCCCGCGCGCCTTCAGACAGCTAAGTCATTTTACATTCTGTTATTTTCGTCTTCCCGAGTATTCCATAATTCACACATCACGTTCACTCGGACGCCACACCACCGAGTGTACCCCTATGCTCGACTGCTTATTTTCACATACTTGCTTAGTACTGGTTATGTGACTCCCAAGTCCAACTTCCATTTTTTCGCATATATCATTTACGAACACCATGTGTCGTTCTTCATTTCGAGTTTGCATCGGTCCTTCGGGGCTGCAACTCAGTCGAAACACTACACTTCCGTTTTATTTTAGCCAGTATTCCAACGAGTTCAGTAGCATCTCTCGCTTCGACAAGTGCGAACGAATCCTTCGCTCTTTTAGACTTTTGCTGGTCAACCAACAAGCCCCTTGCACTCCCAGCGGGTGTCTATGGGTGTTATTCACACAAATCATTTCAGCACACATCAAATTTCCTCAAGAAATTATTGTGTTGACTTGTGCCATTTTTTACACAAGTTACGCGATCACTCGACAGCCTTACGCGCCAACTTCATCGCTGCTCGGACTCGGTCACCATACTGATCCTAGCGCACCACAACACTGACCTTGTCCCTCTGTTGACTTCAAACACGTCCGACCAACCCCTCTATGAAATTCTCTTCATTGTATCAATGATATAGACCTCGTCGGACATGAGACAGATAAGTCCCTTTCATAATTAAACTTCACACTTCACTCTTTTGCGAGTTTGCCTCTTTCGAGCATCACTCGGAAGCTTCTCCTTATCTTTACCCAAATCCGACTCGATGAATTGCAAATCATCCATTCAAGACTATATTTCTCATATTCCGGTATGTCCGTTGTCGAAGCCTGTAGTATGCTCGGGGGCTACGCCGCACTCGGGGGCTGCACCTCATTTGAAATGACACTCGCCTGAGTGGTCGAGTACTTCATCACCAGTCAGATCCTTCACTTCAACAAGTGCATTCGATCCGCCACTTGGACAAGTTTTATAATCACCCAGATGCTCTGCACACCATCTTCTTTCCTACTCAGACTCAGTTGTCACGCCGGTCTTGTTGCGTCGCAACCACACCAAACTCGTCACTACATAAGCTTCGAAAGCATTCGACTAAGTCGTCCGAGGACCATTTTCACCGTCTGGTGACACACGACTTCGCCTTAGCCGCTTCGCGCGCCGCCACTCGGTTGTGCACGTCTTCACCACTCGGCTGCCCTGTGCATCTTCACTTGGCTAGATATGTAGTCCTACATTCGACCACTTCACACGTCATCACCATTCGGCCGCCCCACGCGTCGCCACTCGGTTGCGCGCGTCTTCACCACTCTACCGCTCCGTGCATCGTCACTCGGTTGTACACACCATCGCACCTCTGCTGCCTCGCGCGTCACCATCAGTTGGACATGCCTTTACCTCTACACCCCCAACACGGGAACGGCTAAGTTACTCATATGGTCAAACCTCATATCACACTCTGTAGCAAGTTTACCTCCTTCGAGCATCACTCGGGGGCTACGCACGGCAGTTGGCCATGTCACCCTCAGAGGTTACGCCCATTTGGTCAACCTGTTGATCACATCAGGAATATTCTTCTGACCATACATGCTCGGTTCGCCGAAGATCTATAAGTGAAGCACGTCCACTTGGATAAATACCCCTTTCATGCAAAAGGGTAAAAATGAAGCACCGTCACTGTATCGTACAGGCTACCTTACTCGTCGAACATCGTTCGTACAACCACCTCGTTACGCATCCATCCGATTGATTCAATTCCAGACAAAGATATTTGCTATGCCAACTGCCTGGAGGTTTACCGAGAGACTTAAACCCTCTGCCAGACTCATCTAGTCCGACAGAGGCTCGGGGACTACACCCAGTGGGTGCACTCAGCGTGCCCCCACTGGAAGAGAACTCAGAAAGAAACATTTTGCTCGATGCAAACCCATCTCCAGTATTACTCGACCTCCGAGTCAGAGAAGAACAAGTTCGATCAGTACCAGCTAAGAAGAGTTTTAGTTCTCTCATACCCCCGCCGACTGCCCGCAGTCGACGGCGGTCTCGGGAACTACACCCAGTGGGTGCACTCAGCGTGCCCCCACTGGAGTAATCTCCACTCGATACGGCCTGACCAGTCCGAGTGATGAACAACAACAAAAAGACAGGCTCTAAGACTCCCGCCGACTGCCCGCAGTCGACGGCAGTCTCGGGGACTACACCCAGTGGGTGCACTCAGCGTGCCCCCACTGGAATGGTATCCACTCGGAACGGTCCGCCCAACCCGAGTGACGGCCAAACAACAAAAAAGACACGTTCCAGGCGTGAAGAAATTCCGAGTAATCAGTTACTCGATGTAGGCCCAGCTCCAAATCACTCCAAAAAAATATTCTATAAGGTGAGTTTAACGCTCCTCCATGGACCTGTTTTGAGCCTTCTTCTAGGACTCAAAGTGTGAAACTCACAAGTGTGGATCTGAAACCGACTCGTATTGACGTTCCTCCGGGATAAGAATGGCATCTCTCTAAAAGAGCAGTCCATGTGTCAATCTGGTTGCACGGATTTAATGACACGCCCATACTCATATCACGAGTTAAACCTCTCCCGAGAGATGAACGAATGTCACCAAGTTGCTCCTCACAGACACTTACCTCGATTAGTCGGGAAGCATGGTGCCGGAATCCATTGAGATTTTGTTCAAACCTTGGTTGTCTGAAAGCGCGGCGACATGTACCGAGTATTTCTGTAATCACTCGGACCAAACTGTGTCTTACACCAACTCGTTCTGCAAAATCGCAATCGATTCGGGGGCTAATGTTGGGGATATACATAACAGGTAGGCCCACGAAGGGTCAAAATATCATGAAGCATGGGGTCCACACAACATGTGGATCCAGGTCAATTTCATACAGACATACCATCCACTCGGATGACGGTTCACCACTTGACCGTACGACTCACTCGGATATACGAAGACCAGCAGGCAGCAAGGCAGTCAGCATCTTTCTAATAGTGAGGGCTTAATAGCGGGCTGGCATTATGGCATTCATACCCCACTTTGTAACATAGGAGGTGAGGGGGTGGCGCACTCTATATAAGCCACCCCCCACCACTAGACTTGGGGGGGTCTTTTTCTTCCACCTCTCTCTCTTTTCACCATTAGTCTCAGGACTTAGCTCAGGCATGGGAATCCGTTCATCTCTCTCACACACATATTGTAATCTTCGGATATATACTCAGATAAAACAAAGCCTCTCCGGAGCACGAGACGTAGGGTTGTTATCTCCACCGTGAGAGGCCCGAACTCGCTAAAACCACCGTGTCACCCATATGCATCTCGATAGATCATGCTCCGTTCTCCTACCCCTCTCTTACTGTCAGACTTAGAACCACGACAATGTCCTTTCCCAGTGACAGCAGGGGCAGCAAGGCACATATTGTATTGTTGCCATCGAGAATAAAAAATGGGGTTTATATCATATTGCATGGGTTTATCCCTCTACATCATGTCATATTTCTTATTGCGTTACTCTGTTCTTCATGAACTTAATACTCTAGATGCAGGCAGGAGTCAGTCGATGTGTGGAGTAATAGTAGTAGATGCAGAATCATTTCGATCTACTTGTCACGGATGTGATGCCTATATACATGATCATGCCTAGATAATCTCATAACTATGCGCTTTTTTATCAATTGCTCGACAGTAATTTGTTCACCCACCGTAATACTTATGCTATCTTGAGAGAAGCCACTAGTGAAACCTATGGGCCCCGGGTCTATCTTCTATGATATAATTTTACCATCTACTTTTATTCTCATCTTTTACTTTCCAATCTATATCATAAAAATACAAAAAATATTTATCTTATCATATTATCTCTATCAGATCTCACTTTTCCAAGTGGCCGTGAAGGGATTGACAACCCCTTTATTGTGTTGGTTGCGAGGTTCTTGTTTGTTTGTGTAGGTGCGTGGGACTTTTGAGGAGCCTCCTACTGGATTGATACCTTGGTTCTCAAAAACTGAGGGAAATACTTACGCTACTTTGCTGCATCACCCTTTCTCTTCAAGGAAAACCAACGCAAGCTCAAGACGTAGCAGCCATCCCTCCACTCACCCACACCCCCAGTTATTCTGCAGCGACGGCAGCCTCACACCAAAGCCGAACTAGTGAACCCCCGTACTCCTCTCCGCGTGGGCATCCACTGCCGCGTCTTTCCTGGCTCCGCGTCATCCCCTTCCTAGGCCTGGCCATCGTCCACCGCCCTAGTGCTCTCGGCGCGGCGCGGTCAACGTGGTCAAGGAACGACTTCCATCGGAAGAGTACTGTACGTGGAGAGGCTGACAAGTGGGTCCACGCCCGTAGCAAGGAAGTGCTTCCTTATTACGCGGAAAATAATGATTCCTCCACCTCATAGCAGGGACCCATCAAACGGGCCACCGTATTTCATGAAAAAAGTTTCCCCGTATTGCTGGGACCCACTAGCTACATATTCGCACGCAAGGAAGTGCATCCATATTACGGGCAAAAAAATGATTTGCCCTCTGACTGCTGGGACCCACCAGCTACATCTTCGCACATAAGGAAGTGCCTGAAAGTCGGGACCCAGCTGGTCGAAGCGTACGTAGCATTGTCATTCTGGTCGCGGACGTGTACGTACATACTGGTCGATGTAGAGGCGTGCACGGGTCGTAGTAGAGGCGCGCACGTGTCTTAGTAGAGGCGCGCACGTAGCATGTACACGTACGTACAGTGGCGAGGGTGCAAGAAAGTAAATACGGCCACATATGTACATACGGGCGGGGTCTCGAGCACCTATTCACGCATACGTACGGCCAGGGCTCGTGTACATGGCTGGGTCGGAAAGGAGAAACTGCATCATCATCATGTCCATGGGGAGCCAACCGGCTGGGTCGGAATGGAATGCGTCATGTTGATCGAGAGCCAGCCTGCTTGGACGGAACATCCGATGGAAATTATGCCTGGCGTACCTCACAACGGAGGAAACGGCTTGCATTCGACCGGCCACGGTCGAAACGGGATCCTGTTCATCAGGAGGGATTTGGTGTACCGCAAAACAGAGGAAACTGACTTCTCTTGGACCTCCTATGGTCGAAACAAGGTCCTGTTGATCAGGAGGGGTGTGGCGTGCCGCAAAACATAGGAAACGGCCTTGTGTTGGAGCGCTACGGTCGGAACGAGGGTCCTGTTCATCAGGAGGGGTGTGGCGTACGACAAAACAGAGGAAACAGACTTCTGTTATACCTCCTACGGTCGAAACGGGGTCCTGCTGATCAGGAGGGGTGTGGCGTACCACAAAACAGAGGAAACGGACTTGTGCTGGAGCACTACGGTCGAAACAGGGGTCCTGTTCATTGGGAGGGGTGTGGCGTACCGCAAAATGGGACTCCACGGGATATTGTTCATCTCCATCGTCCACCTCCTCCAGCCTCCATGGGCTACTGTTCATCCACCGTCGACCTCCTCCAGCCTCCACCTGTGACTATTCATCCACGGGCTCCTATTCATCCAGCCTCCACCGCGCGCTCCTCCACCGGCTATTGTTCAATCAGCCCTCTCCACGGGGTCCTGTTCAACCACCCCTGCACGGGATATTGTTCATCCAGCCCTCCAACGACTACTATTCAACCAGCCCTCCACAGGGTCCTGTTCATCTAGCCCTCCACGGGGTCATGATCATCCAGCGGCAACGACCTCTACTACCACGGGGTCCTATCCATCCAACCCCCCACCAAG
>NC_041387.1:104006793-104046326 GCF_002162155.2 Triticum dicoccoides | reverse complement strand
CCCCCAACAACACTCACTGTTCATCCAAAGGCAGCATTGATCGGCTTCAGTTAGCTGTAGTAGCGAAGGAATCTCTCGATTGGGTTAAGTTAACAGCCATCGATCGATCGATCAGGTTCAGTAATGCGGAGCCTGTAGTGCAATCGCTCGGGTTCAGTAGGCAAACGCCTTGCTCGGGTTCAGTTAGAGGCCAACGACTCGCACCCACGCGCGTGCGTGTACGAGAGAAAAGCGCAAACCTCCGTGCATCGCTCACCCTCGACCACCCACCGTAACCGGGAACACCCTGATATTTTCCTCGCCCTCGCTTCTACCACGATTGTTTCGGTCATGGACAGCCCAAAGAATGTCATGCAGATGCGTCTCCGGCCCGCCTAGGACGAAAATCCCATTTTCTGTCTTGATTTTTTGTCGTAGAAGTAGGAGCCCACCTCATCTATGATGATACTGGGTTTTTTCACAATTATCGTCATAGAAGTGTCATAAGCATGAGAGGAAAAAAATTCGTTCGGCCCAAAATGTCACGGATGTGTCATTTTTTTGTAGTGCATTGTAGCCATGGTGCGTTGCCACCATGAACTTGGCGAGAGATGGGTATCCGAGGATGGGATTGTATGGCAGGCGAATGTCGGCGATGTCAAAGTCGATGAGCTCGGTGCGGTAGTTGTCACGCTTGCCAAAAGTGACGGGGAGGCGGACCTGCCCGATCGGGTGCATGGAGCCGTCGGTTACTTCTGAGAAGGGCATGGTAGGCTGAAGCTAGTGATACGGCACTTGGAGCTTGTTGAACGTCTGGACAGAGAGAACCTTGAGCACTGCTCCACCATCGATGAGTGTCTTGGTGACGAGCATGTTGCTGATGATGGCTGAGCAGAGCATTGGGAGTGCGCCGGTTGTGGCCGCGCACTTGAGCTGATCGGAGGAGTTGAAGATGATGGCGTACTTGGACCACCTGAGTGGGCGTGTTGCTTCGAGCTTGCGGACGGCTGCGTTCATCTCGCGCCTGAATTGCTTGAAGATGCGGTGAGAGGCTGGGGCCTGGGAGCCATCAAAGATGCAGGCGATGGCGCGAGGCTCTTGGAAGCCCACAGCCCCCTTGTCCTGGGTGTGGTCTTCGTTCCTCCTTGGTGGCGGAGGCAGCAGAGGAATACCAGTGTTGCCTGAGGCCGATCCTGGCGAGGCTGATCCCTCCATGCGCCCTCGCGAGGCTGGCCTTGCTAGCGGTCCTCCCGAGGCTGGTCGCACCACTCCTAACGATGGTCGCGGCCGTCCTAGCATCCTCCACCTCGGCCACCCCCGTGGCCGTAGCGTCGATCATTGCGCTCGGGGCGGCGATCGAGGCGCCCGTTGCGGAGGGCCCTGAGCTCTTGACAGTCGTTGGTGTTGTGGCTGCGCATGTTGTGGAAGACACAGAATGGACGACTGCCCTTGGATGACTCAGGGTGATCGCAACCGTGCTTCATCTTTGGCTCGCCTGCGAGTATAGCCGGTCCCTTGTGCTTCACGTCCTTGGCCTTGGCCTTATTGTCTTCTGGTCTGCATAGGGGAGCTCGAGGAGGGAGAGGCGTCCCCCTTCAGCTCTCGCACACTTGTTTGCCATGTTGAACATCTCCAAAGCTGTACAAAGGTCTTCATGTATGTTGAGCTCCTCCTTCATCTTGACGTCGCTGATGCCATCAGCGAATGCCGAGATGATGGCTTCATCCGACACCTTGGGGATCTTGAGGCGAACGTTGTTGAAGCGTTGTATGTACTTCTGCAGGGTCTCTCCTGGCTCTACTTGACGCGTCGAAGTTCACCCGCGGCCGGCGGGCGGTCGCGTGTGCCCTAGAAGTTGGCGATGAAGCGCTCACGGATCTCGTCCCAGGAGGAGACCGATCCCACGGGGAGGTTCAGAAGCCAGGACCGCGTGCCATCCTTGAGGGCCATGGGGAACCAGTTCGCCATGATCTTCTCATCGCCGTTGGCCGCCTCGATGCTCAGCTCGTAGAGCTGCAGGAACTCAGCAGGGTTGGCGGTGCCGTCGTAGCATGGGGGCAAGTCAGGATTGAACTTCCCTGGCCACACGACATTGCGCAGCTTCGGAGTGAACGCACGGCACCCTGCTGTGGTCACAGGAACCCGTCGGGGTGGTGGAGCCTAGTCTTGGTGCTCGCGCGCCACCACCATAGGCGGCGCACGGTCTTGACATGGAGGTGATGGGAGCGCACCTGCATCTTCTTGGGGCCGATGCACCACTTGACAACTTGCTTCTTCATGGGCGGGCGTCTGATGCTGCGGGTCACACGAGGCGCTGCCCACCTAGGATCGCGATGGCGCCCTGCACAAGAGGCGGAGGAGGCACCCCGTGAGCCACGTCGCCCACAGCAGGCAGCGGTTGAGGCAGCGAGCGGGATGGTGCAGCAGAGTCTCCGGTGGTGCTGACGAGCTCGGTGATGCGCTCGAGCCACTCCTCATAGAAGTCGTCGACTGGGCGGTAGCCCAGGAGCTCCCACACCATGAGTAGTGGGCCCTACGCGTTCGCCGGACCATGACGTGTGTGGGAGGACGAAGCGGCCAAAGTCAGCGACCGAGTAGCGCTGCGCCCGCACGGCGCACGGAGGGGTGCAACGATGAAGCTTGCTGCTCGTGGCCAGCAGGGCCCGTGGCGGTGTTTGCCGCTGGCGATGGGGGATGGCAAGGACAGCCGTTTCCGTCCAATGCCGTTTGAGCGATGCGGGCTGCGACCACGGCCCGGCACTCAGCGCGAGCTCGACGCGTGTCAGCCATGGAAGCGTTGGAGCAGCGGTGGATTGATCGAAGGAAGAGAAGATCCGACGCACCCCTACCCGGCGTGACAAATGTCAGATTTTGGGTTCCGCAAACCCTTGAGAGGTTCGAACTCTAGGGTGCGTGCGGAGATCTCAACCTACCCAGCCTTTCGACTCGCTAATCTCACCGTCTAACGCGTCGAGCTCGAAGGGGAAGAAAGACACAACAGTTTACCCAGGTTTGGGCCACCTTGCGGTGTAAAACCCTACTCTTGCTTTGTGGTGGATTTGCCTCGAGGGGTTGAGGAAGAACTAGTACAGTGGAGAATAGCCTTAGGAGGCGTGTTCTTGGGCCCAAGTGAGCTGGTGAGCTGGTGAGGGTGGAATGGATCTGATTGGCTCGATCTATCCCCCTCCTTGGTGATGGCTAGGTCCTATTTATAGTGGCATTGGTCCTCTTCCCAAATGAAGGCGGGAAGGGATCCCACAACGGCCAAATTTGAAGGGATACAACTAGTACATCCTATCCTGCCTAAATTGGTCTTCGCCTGCAAAAACCTCTGGTCGTGACGCTGTGGTGGGATCAGCGATGACCTCCATCCTGCCGTCCTGGCGGTCTTGGTCTTGTTGCATTAGAATGGAAACCTTTGGCTGATTCCTCGGGTCTCCGCGCCTGCTGCTTTCCACCTTTGCACTGAAGAGGAAACTGGTACTCTGCGTCCGCTGGTGCCCGCCTGGCCTTGGTCATCATGGCTCACGTCAGTCGAACCTCGCAAGGTGAGCCTTGCATAGAAATCTCCGCTCCTCGGGAGCCAGCCTGAGGAGGCCGATCCCTTGGAGGTCCTGGTGCCATTTCCCTCATGAGGCTTGGCCCCTCGCGAGGGTCTTGAGTTGTTCATGTTGAAGCTGGGCCGTACCAGGCCATCGATGGAGCCACGCCATGGACCGCAAGCAGGCAAGTATGGGTACCCTTGTATCTAGAACACCGACACCGGCCGACTCGTGGGGCCCGCCGCCTGCGGGCCACACTGATTGCCTTTTGCTTTAGCCTCACCCCTGATGACGGAGGCCTTGTCGGGAGTCGCATGGCTATAGTCCCACCGCCTGGCATGCGCTCACTATAGCCATGCTCCGTATCGTTGGAGTAATGGTGCGTGGACTCCTAGAGAAGGGAAGGGCCGGGTGCTGGAGGCCGGCCCGCCCCTGAGGCCGCCTTCTTGGGGGTGCCATCTTCTAGTTGCTCACAGAAAGGTAGGGTCCTCTGCATGCAAGCCGTACCGACCGCCCGTAATGGGAGCATGGCCCTAGCGGACGAGGGTCGCGTCACGAGTCGCGTGGCTACAATGCCGCATTGGGCGGGCGAGTGACCACTTGGTCAGTCCGCACTGTAGCCACGCTCCTCCGCAATCCGGGGAGGGGGAGGCCCTGTAGCCACACCCCGTCTCATCATATTGAATGGGTGTAGACTCCGAGGGGAAGAGGGGACGCTTCCTAGGAGCTGGCCCCCTGAGGCCGCCTTCTAAGAGTGTGCCTTCTTCTGGGAGCCGGCCACTTGGGCCAGCCGGCCCGAGGAGCCGGCCACATGTCCGGAAGGTGCCAGGGGCTTTGCTAGCCTCGATGTCTTGAAATGCTATGGGGTATGGATGAGGCTACCCATGGTCAAACCCTCCGTCAATCACCAAAATAAGATTGAGTATCAGATATGGGCACTCCCGTTGGCTTCCGCCAAGCTTGGGGGAGGTGCCCCGGTATCGTATCACCCCCCACTATCTTTTGCCTTTACTTATTTTAGTTCGATCTTTTGCTTTAGATGAATAAAAGTTTAGTTTGATCCTTTCTCTTTGAGAATTTGCTTAGTGATCTCTCTTTGTAATCGGCGAGATATATAATAAAGTTTAGTTTGAGTTTCGCTTTCTTCACTTTCATATTTCAATAAAAAGAAAGGAAATAAATGAAAAAGATCATATGCTAATCTTATGGTATGTAATGACACCACATAAGCAAAAGTATAAGTAGAAATTTTTTTAGAGATTGACAAACATAGCATTGGTTAATGATGCAACTCATGAAAGAATTAATAAGGGAAGAGAAGATTCACATACAAATACACTATCCTAGAAATCTTTTGTGATTGTGAGCCCCCATCAAAATATTATATGCCAAATTTGTTGATGTGGGACAAGGAGGACAACTTAATGATTTATGTTTGTTCATATTCACATAGAAGTTATATTTTCAAAGATCCTTCAACATGTGGTGCTTTCCCCCATCTTTGCTAGCCAAAAACTCAGCACCAAGTAGAGATACTACTTGTGCATCCAAGAACCCTTAAACCCAAATCTTATTTTCAAGAGTACACCATACCTACCTAAGGATTGCGTAAGATCCTTCAAGTAAGTTGTCATCGGTGCAATAAGACAATAAAAATTGCTTCTAAAAGTGTGAGATCATTTAGTGTAAGAGAAAATTGAGTGTTGTACGAACTTGTGATGGCAAAGAATAAAAGTGACAGACTACATAATAAAGGTTGCCATCACAAGGGGCAATATAACATGACGTTCATTTGCATTAAGGGGTTGAGCACACAAACAAATAAGCACATGGCAACCTCTACTTCCCTCTGCGAAGGGCCTATCTTTTACTTTATGTATTTACTTTTATTGAAGAGTCAAAGTTTTTCTCTTTATTCCTTTTTTTTCTCTTTGGCAAGCATCATGTGGTGAGGAAAGATCTAGGCACATATGTCCAGTTGAATATGGGTAGCATGAGTTATTATTGTTGACATCACCCTTAAGGTGAATACATTGGGAGGCAAAACTATAAGCCCCTATCTTTCTATGTGTCCAGTTGAAACATTTTGCTCATGAGTATGCAGTGAGTGTTAGCAATCATAGAAGACTATATGATGGTTGAGTATGTGGACTTGCCTAAAGGCTCCGATATGTGACCCTTCCTGAAAAGATGATGAATTGTAGTTGCAAAATTGACTAAGAACATAGTTGTTGGTTTCCAATAGAGTTTATGCTTTATACTTCGATAGTGTGATCAATTGCTACTTATTCATGAGAAGTCTATGATAAAAGTTCTATGATAAAAGTTTTATGTTAAAGTTTGTTGCTGTCATAATAATTCACATGATGCTTCTATGTCCGTATTTTGTTTTTACCGACACCTCTATCTCTAAGCATGTGGACATGTTTTTCGATTTTGGTTTTCGCTTGAGGACAAGAGAGGTCTAAGCTTGTGGACATGTTTTCCATTTTGCATCATGTTTTCCTACTATTATTTATGATGTTTTTATGCATAATAATGCCTTTTGGAGTAATTCTAATGCCTTCTCTATCATAATATGCAAGGTACACAGAAAGAGGGAGAATTTTGGCAGCTGGAAATCTGGACCTGAAAAGCTACGTCAGGCCATCTATTTTGCACAACTCCAAATAAGCTGAAACTTCACGAGGATTTTTTGTGGAATATATGAGAAATATTGGAGCCAATAAGTACTAGAGGAGGCCCACTAGGTGGGCGCAACCCACTTGGGCACGCCTGGGAGCCCAAGCGCGCCCTTGTGGGTTGTGCTCACCTCGGCCCACCTCCGGTGCCCATCTTCTTGTATATAAGTCATTTTGACCCAGAAAAAAAAGGAGAAGACTTTCAGGATGGAGCGCCTCCGTCTCGAGGCGGAACTTGGGCAGGAGCACTTTTGCCCTCCGGCGGAGCAATTCCACCGGGGAAACTTCCCTCCCGGAGGGGGAAATCATCGTCATCATCATCACCAACAACTGTACCATCTTGGGGAGGGCAATCTTCATCAACATCTTCAACAGCACCATCTACTCTCAAACCCTAGTTCATCTCTTGTGTTCAATCTTTGTACCGGAACTATAGATTGGTGCTTGTGGGTGACTAGTAGTGTTGATTACATCTTGTAGTTGATTACTATATGGTTTATTTGGTGGAAGATTATATGTTCAGATCTAATATGCTATTTAATACCCCTCTGATCTTGAGCATGCCTACATTTGTGCGTAGTTACTTTTGTTCTTGAGGTCACGGGAGAAATCATGTTGCAAGTAATCATGTGAACTTGATATGTGTTCGATATTTTGATAGTATGTATGTTGTGATTCCCTTAGTGGTGTCATGTGAACGTCGACTACATGACACTTCACCATATTTGGGCCTAAGGGAATGCATTGTGGAGTATTTATTAGATGATGGGTTGCGAGAGTGACAGAAGCTTAAACCCTAGTTTATGCGCAGTTTCGTAACGGACTGATTGGATCCAAAAGTTTAATGCTATGGTTAGAATTTATTCTTAATACTTCTCTCGTAGTGTGGATGCTTGCGAGGGAGTTAATCATAAGTAGGAGGTTTGTTCAAGTAAGAACAACACCTAAGCACCGATCCAGCCACATATCAAATTATCAAAGTAGCAAACACGAATCGAATCAACATGATGAAAGTGACTAGATTAAATTCCCGTGTACCCTCAGGAATGCTTTGCGTATTATAAGAGACCGTTTTGGCCTATCCTTTTCCTCCAATGGATTGGGCTACCTTGCTGCACTTTTGGTACTACTATCATTACTTGCTCGTTACAAACTATCTTGCTATCAAACTACTCTGTTACTTACAATTTCAGCGCTTGTAGACATTACCTTGCTGAAAGCCACCTGTCATTTCCTTCTGCTCCTCGTTGGGTTTGACACTCTTACTTATCGAAAAGGCTACAATTGACCCCATATACTTGTGGGTCATCAGAGTCACTGGCTTATTGGGCAGGCTGTGTTTTAGGCAAGGCTCATTCGTCATCGCCTCAATGTTAAAGTTCTTCCCTCCAAAGGACTACTTACTGTTGTCATTATGACACTGGTTTTTATATCCAATGTTATCTACAAGATCTGACCCGTCATCGGGTTGTCTGCGCTTACCACTATTACCCTGGTTGTTGCCGTTATGCCCTGCCACATTCTGCTGCTGACCCTTACTATTGCCACTCTTCTTCCCCTTGTTGGACCTTTCATCATCAGATCCAGGATCATTGTGGTATCCGAGTCGGCATATTTGATGAGAGCCGCTGTCGGTGTCAAAACCGGCAGATCTCAGGTAGGGGGTCCCGAACTATGCATCTAAGGATCGAAGGTAACAAGGAGGCAGGGGACACGATGTTTACCCAGGTTTTCGGGCCCTCTTAATGGAAGTAATACCCTACTTCCTGCTTGATTGACTTTGATGAGTATGGGGGTTACAAGAGTTTATCTACCTCGAGATCATGATGGCTAAACCCTAGATGTCTAGCCTGTATGATTGTCCTTGACCGTATGGACAAACCCTCCGGTTTATATAGACATTGGAGGGATCTAGGGTTGTACAGAGTCAGTTACAGAGAAAGGAAGGTACATGATCTGAATGCCAAACTTGCCATCCAGGCAAAGGAGAGTCCCATCCGGACACGGGAAAGTTCTTCTATCTCGTATCTTCACGGCCCATCAGTCCGGCCCATATCACATAGCCTGAACGCCCGAGGACTCCTTAGTCTAGGACTCCCACAGTAGCCCCTAAACCAGGCTTCAATGACGATGTATCCGACGTGCAGATTGTCTTCAGCATTGCAAGGCGGGTTCCCCTTTCCGAATACTCCAAAGCAATTTTCCGCACACAAGAGCCGTGTCCAGCCTTGCTTAACACGTACAACCCTAAACTATAAAAAACAACAATACTTAAAGTAAGTCACGTCCACGGGCCACTTTTCCGGCGAGACGTTATGTACTGGCCTGTATTATTATTCTAAACCATTCTACAGGCTCGTCTCATATTTCGAGGCACGGCCAGTGACTCGTCTTGTCAAAGTAGAGATTGTGTCCCCTTATCACGGGATTCTCATCACTAGGAGTTTTGGTTAATCCAACCGTGCCATTCACACGTCCCCTTGGGAATATGCGAGTTTTAAGTCTTATGAGGGGGTGCTTGATATTCGGTGCCTCTATAAGAGGACAAAGACCCATATGTTCACATCATGCCTTCTTCCTCCTTTGCCTTTCAGTTCCCCGAGCTCCAGCGCCCAAGTTCCAAACTTTCCCTTCGCCCCAACTTCTCCAGCCATGGCCAGATCTGGCTTTCAGGGCAAGTGGATGGCCTCCTCCATAACGGGGAAGAACATCCAGGATCTGCGGGATGCGAGGTACCTGACGGTGGAGATCAAACACAGGCTTCCAACCCCAGGGCAAGTCATCCCCACCCCAGAGCTCGGCGAAAGGGTGTTTTTTATTCCTCACTTCCTCCGAGGACTTGGATTCGCCCTTCACCCCTTCGTCCAAGGTCTCATGTATTACTACGGGCTGGATTTCCACGATCTGGCCCCGAATTCCTTCCTCCACATCTCGGTGTTTATCGTCATGTGTGAAGCATTTCTCCGTGTCCCTCCACACTTCGGCTTATGGCTCAATGTTTTTAACGTGAAGCCGAAGGTGGTCGAAGGCCAGCACGCCGAGTGCGGCGGCGCCATGGTGAGCAAGCTCAACCATGTTACCTGGCCCAAAGGGAGATTTGTGGATACTGTCAAGGTGTGGCAGCAGGAGTGGTTCTATATCACCGAACCCCGCGGCACCAAATGGGATGCTGCTCATGCCTTCAGATCTGGACCTCCATTGCAGCTTGCATCCTGGACCAACAAGGGCCTAGATTGGGGGTCCCTTGACAAACTATCGATGTTGCAGAAGCGCATCAAAAGCATGATAAACAAGGACATCACCCTTGCTGATGTGATTCAGGTGATGCTCATCCATCGAGATCTCCCTTACCAATGACGACCTCTAAAAATGTGGGAGTTCAATCCGGAGGGGCCACGGACTCTGCAGCGCTTCTATGGAATGACGCACAAAGGGATCTGGAAGCTGCTTTTTAAGAAACAGAAGATGTGGCCACGGACGTCCGATGACACCGACCTTGACTGCAACAATCCGACATCCCCGGTAAGTATCATATTTCCGAACAGTATTTAGCTTATCAATCTTAGGGAGGGGTCCTGAAAATTCCATCTCCTAAACAAGAATGGATAAAGAAGGCCGAGCGGATTAGGTGTCCGGCCCCGCTCCCCAAAAACCCAGCCGATCCTCTATTAATGAAGATGCTGGTCCCGGTGCCCTACCAGGCACCGGCAAAGAAGGACAAGAAGAAGAAGACCAAGGAGGCCGAAGGCGACCTCCATCCCGAAGAAACTTTGGGCGCCATGTCCGGAGGAACCGAAGCTCCTTCCTCTCACGAGGAAGACGAAGACGAGGACGAGGAGGAGGAGGAGGAGGAGGAGGAGGAGGAGGATAACCGTCCTCCCAAAGGGAAAAAGAGAGTAGCCTCCGTAGATCCGGAGGAGGGGGCATCCAAGAGGGGAAGGGTATCCCTCTTCGATGACTCGGATTCGGGCACTGAGGCCGATCCCAAGCACCGCCCCCGCACCAAGCCCCTTGCCGAATCGTTAGTACCTTTAGATACCTTGTATACATCTGATCTTTTTTATAGATTATAATATCAATATCCACTTTCATATATTAGTCCGGCTCACGACATTCCTCAAGAATCGTCATCATCAGGGGACCTTTCGCTGGAGAAGATGGAGAGCGAGACGCCTCCACAAGCTTCCCCACCTCCTAGGGCGGACGATCCCGAGGTGTCATCCCTAAGGATTTCTCCGGGTGCCGGAGAAGTGAGGGAGAGGACCGATGCGGCACCGGAAGCTGCCGAGAACATGGGAGGCGCAACCCCCATGGAGACCGGCCACGGGGGCCCTGGGTCATCCGACCTTCAGCCAGATACTGTTCCAGAGACCAAAACGGTTCTGGAATCGGATCGGCAGCCCCCTCTGCAGGAGGGGGAAACAGTGACATCTATGAATGCAGAGGCACCAAATAAACTGATGGATGCACTGCAAGGTGCATCCGTTTTAGAGGAGCGCCATACCTTGATGGGTATGATGGTTGAAAAAGTTCAGTCCGCTAAGAGCGGACTGGATGAAGCCTTCACGAGCCTACTAACAGGCTTCGAGGTATGCGATGTAATGTCTTTTAGCCGCTTTCCATAAAAAATTCACCTATATATAGATAGTAGCCCCTGAGACTCTGTTTGGCCAATGAAGGAGGGCAAACAGAGGGTCTATAGGTATCCGCAGTAAATAACATACTTAGCCTTTTTGATAAAAATCAGGCTTCACTGTTAGCGGCGACCGCTCAGGCCGCCGAAGTTTCCAAACTGAAGTGGAAACTACAGCTGGTCGATGAGGACAATATCCGGATTAATAAGTGGCTCGACGAAGCACAAGGTATGTTTCAAGTGCTCCATATTCCATTGATTTAGTTTGCAAATTCTTAAGTGAAGCTCACACGCTTCTATATGCATAATTGCAGAAGGCGCTGCTGAGGACGAGACCCTCAGGAGTGACCATGCCCGCGTGAAAGAGCAAGCAAGGGTGAGCGATGCGGCCGCTGAGAAAGCGGCTGCCGATTTGAAGGATGAACATGCCACCCGACGCCAGTTCAAGGAGCGCGTATCCGAGATTGAGCAAGAGCTCAAGGACGCAACTCGCAAGTGCGAGCTCCTCAAGGAGGGGAATAAAGCGAAGGCGGCCGAACTCGCCAAGGCCCTTCTGGACACCCAAGAGGCGAGGTCTGAATCCCGAGCAGCTCGCGAGGAGCTCCAATAGGCCGGACAGATAGCGGCTGGTAAGCCCTTTCTTTTACAGTCTAAGTTTGGCGATCAGAGGTATGCCTTACTTAATCGACTATGGAGTTCTCCAGACTCCTTTGCAGATCTACCGAAGAACACCGCCGATGCAGCGCAATTCTACCGGGCCTAGGAGGGGCATGCGACGGAGAAGCTGTTTTGGTCGCAATATGCGACGCAGGAGCGTTCGACACTGCTAAACGACCAGATGGCGCAGTGGGACAAGTTGCACAAGATGTCCAAAGCGGCCATGAAAGAGGTTATACTCCGGTTGTGGCCGGCTGAACCTGTTCCGAGCAGTTATTTTTGCCTAGTGCGGCGACTCGTCGATGCCGTGCCGCACATTGATGCCATCAAACGGTCGGTGTGCATAGAAGGCGCACAGAGGGCCTTCGCCCACCTCAAGGTGCACTGGTCCAAGATGAAAGTCGTTGTTGTTGCGGTTGACGGTCCCCTCGAAGGCAAGGACTATCGCACGCCGGAGCATTATTTAAACGACGTCCTAGAGGGTGCTCGCTTGATAGAGGGCCAATGCTCAAAGGACATTATGTTTGAATGAATGGATCCGAATGACTCGGTCTTGTGTATTATAGATATTAAGGCTTTGTAATATATTTCTGCCATTATCTGAAGTTTCTTTCCTCCTTTGCGGCTATTTTTGTATGCCTGAGAGTTTTCCAGTCGTCGGCTTCGTCCCCCACATAGATGCTACGGGGGTGTTCGGAATAGCACATGAGCACTCTTGACCCAACGTCTCGGTCCATGATGGAGGTCTCAGTGCGGTGAACCAGGCAATCGGACTATACGGCTTTACCGCTCTCACTTAGCCATAGGAGTTTGACAATGGGGACATAAAATAGGCCCTAGTATGTATGTGACTATTCGAATGCGGATGCGTTACGTATATGACTAGAAAAACAGTCCTTCGTTTAGTACGTAAAAATCGCTAAAGATTTAGTAGGTCACCGAACGGCTGACCAGCTCTCGCCGCACCATGATAGTCAGTTTTTGGCTTTCTCTACTGAGGTGCTTGACTGGATGAACCAGAAACACAATCGCAGTAGTTCTCCCTTTAATACCTTAGCCGAACAATCGGAATGTAAGGTAGCAAACACAGGAGCCAGGCAACCCACCTATTGACCAAAGACATGATTCGGAGCCGATGCATATAATGCCAAGCTAGGGACGTCAAAGTGTGCTACAAAGCTGTTCGAGCTTTTGTTTAGCGGCACATATGTGGCCGTATAGAGCCCCTGGCAATGGGTATCGAGGTATGTGAGACAACTGGAGAAACGGAGTGAAGTTTTATAAATAAAGTTGATACCGAAAAATTGTCCCTACTAGGATATGATTGATATGTCAAAACATGATCTTACAGAAGGTACCGTAAGTACCAAAATCATTTTACATGCCAGGGGTCTAATAAGAAGGAGAAAATCTCAGTACCGGTCCTTTAAATGAGGTTTGGTCCAAAGAGTCCTTTGGATGTCCTTCCGCACGTCTGCGCCACTTTCGCCTTGTAGAGAGGGGTTCCTTAAAGGGAATGGTCGTCTATGTCCCACATGATACCGGGCTCGAAGTGAGTCCTTGTAAGTCCATAGGATATAGGGGCTCGAATGCACCTGTGGTAGAAAATTAAGTGAAGAAGACTGGAAGGTCGTACAGGGTCGAACCATACTGTGGGCCTGCCCATGTTGTGCCTCCGTTAATGCCCAAGGTATCTTGAGTGTGTAATGATGCATGCGCGGTACAAAGTCCGCGGGTGTGTGTGGTAATCGACAGAGGCGAAACTGCTAGTCTAGCTCTGGAAGTACTGAGCCGCCAGCTTGCGGGACTGACTAGACTCTTTTAACAAAGTCCGGCAGCTTGTTGGCCGATGAGGTGTGCGGCTTGAGGGGGCCGCTCTGTACTTCAGCGGCGAGAGCCGCCGTGTGCTCCTCGGTTCGGAGGAAGCATTCTGTGTTTCCGTTGACCGTTATGACGCCGCGTGGACCTGGCATCTTGAGCTTTAAATAAGCATAGTGCAGCACCTCATTGAATCAAGCAAAAGCGGTCCGTCCAAGCAGTGCGTGATAACCACTTCGGAAGGGTACGATGTAGAAGATCAAGTCTTCACTGCAGAAGTTGTCAGGCGAGCCGAAGACAACTTCCAATGTTATTGAGCCCGAGCAACGTGCCTCTACGCCAGGTATTACTCCTTTAAAGGTAGTTTTAGTGGGCTTGATTCTTGACGAATCAATACCCATTTTGCGGACGATGTCCTGGTAGAGCAGGTTAAGGCTACTGCCACCATCCATGAGGACTCGCGTAAGATGGAATTCGTCGATGATTGGATCGCGGACCAAAGCTGCCGACCCTCCATGATGGATACTGGTCGGGTGGTCCTTTCAATCGAAGGTGATCGGGCAAGCCGACCATTGGTTAAATTTTGGGGCGACCGGCTGTACGGCGTAGACGTCCCTTAATGCGCGCTTGTGCTATCGTTTGGGGATGTGGGTGACATAGATCATATTCACTGTTTTGACCTCGGGGGAAATTGCTTCTGTCACCCTGTGTTCGATGGGCAAGGCTCTTCATCATCGTCCTCGTTGGGCGGCCCTTTCCCCTTTTATTCGGTGTTGAGCTTGTCAGCCTATTTGAAGACCCATCAGTTTATGTTGGTATGATTGGCGGGTTTATCGGGGGTGCCATGAATCTGGCAAGGCCGATCGAGTATTTTGTCCAAACTGGATGGACCATCTTTGTTTCCTTTGAATGGCTTCTTCACTGACCGGATTTGGAGCCACTGAATCCGGCGTTTACAACCGTGTCTTCGGTATTGTTTCGACGCTTGTGCTTGTCGCGTCGCGGCTTGCCGTTACCGTCCCTGGCTTTAGAGGTGCCTGGGTCACTGGTGCTATTGCTTCTACGAGCTAGCCAGCTATCTTCTCCTGTGCAAAAGTGGGTCATCAGTGTGGTGAGGGCTGCCATGGACTTCAGCTTCTCTTCGCCAAGGTGTCGCCCGAGCCACTCGTCTCGAACGCTGTGTTTGAAGGCCGCGAGGGCTTCGGTGTCCGGACAATCCACAATCTGGTTCTTTTTGATTAAGAACTAGGTCTAGAGTTTCCGGGCTGACTCGTCGGGTTGCTGGATTATGTGACTAATGTCATCGGTGTCTGGGGGCCGAACATAAGTTCCTTGGAAGTTGTCTCTGAAGGCGTCCTCCAAGTCTTCCTAGCTTCCGATAGAGTTTTCTGGGAGGCTGTTCAGTCAATGCCAGTCTGGTCCCTTAAGCTTTAGGGGGAGGTACTTGATGGCATGTAAGTCATCACCGCGGGCCATGTGAATGTGGAGAAGAAAGTCTTCAATCCATATTGCGGGATCTGTTGTGTCATTGTATGATTCAATGTTCACGGGTTTAAACCCTCCTGGGAACTGGTTCTCCAGTACCTCATCGGTGAAGCATAGAGGGTGTGCGGTTCCTCTATATCGGGCGACGTCATGATGGAGTTCGGATGGAGTCTGTATGCGGTTTTTGGCCCGTGTGAGGTTGTGTTTATTTCGCCAGGCCTGATGGCCATCTTCTCGCACTGGTGCGCGCCCTCGTGATCCATAAATTGATCTGTATGACCGGTTCTATTGTCCATGGTCCTATCGCATGTCGTGCATGTGTCCTGCGGCCGCTGTTTCTCTACCTCTAGGGCAAGGTGGCGCAATTTTGTGTTTGGCTTGGGTTGCCGCTCTATCCCAGCCATGAGGTGGTCTGTCAAGTTCGTCATCCGCGTTACGCGCTATCGGTATAGGCTTTGGGACCTCACCGTCGAATTGGGAGAGCAACCTGCGCTTTGGGTAACTCTTAGTTGGGTGCTCGAGGCCGTATTCCTCGGCTGCCAGGACATTAGTCCATCTATCATTGAGTAAATCCTGATTGGCTTGAAGTTGTTGCCACTTCTTTTCCAGGTTTCTTGTTGTGGCTATTAGCCGACGCTTAAAGAGCTCTTGTTTGAGGGGGTCCTCTGGTATGATGAAGTCTTCATCGCCCAGGCTTTAATCCTCTTCGGAGGTCGATAGGTAGTTACTATCTTCGATCCCTCATCCCCGATAGGATCATCGGGGTTGACTTGCCCCTCTTCCCAATCATCATGTCCGGATGTTGGCTCGGCAGGGGCGTCGTGGTCTTCGGCATTATCAGGGGTATCATTATCTCTGGTGCCAGTATTGTTGTCTTTTTCGTGATGCGATTTTGATCGGCGCCGCTGACGTCGATGCTTAGTAGGTGCTTCAGCAGGTTCATCCTCTAGATTAATCCCATTGTCGACGTCATCTTATTTTAGTGTGTCCACCATGTATACGTCATATGAGGAAGTGGTCTTCCAGCGACCGGTAAACGGTGGGTTCTGGCTTTGCTCCTCTTCGGCATCATCGTCCATACCGTCGATGTCTTCGGAGGCGTAATCTAGCATGTCGGTTAAGTCATCGACAATGGCTATAAAGTGAGTGGTGGGTGGGACGTAAAATCCCCCGCCTTCAGCCCCTAGTGTGGGCTGGGCGTACTTTGGTGGCGGTCCTTCTATTATGGCGAGGGATCGCATTAAGTCCAGGGCGTTGTTTAAGAGAGAGGTTTGGATAGGGCAGCGAGAGTCTGCGGAGCAGGGCGGGATAGGGTTTCCTCGGCCGAGCTCATGTAACACGGACCTCGAGAGTTCGGATCTGATGTTCGGGGATGAGTCCGGCTTTGTGTTTATAAGAGGAGCCTGATATGACTCCGGGCCTTCCGATGAAACGGTCCCCTCCGTATCTTTGGTGCTGAGCTCTATGGTTGTGGAGAGTCCGGCGGGTTCTAAACTCCCGTCTTCAGACTCGGTGAGGTGTTCCGGATCTAAGTCCTAGGCTGCGGTTAAGGCTGCGAACCCTTGGAAGATCAAGTCTCCTCGGATATCAGCGACGCAGTTTAGGTTTCCAAAACTGATCTGATGACCAGGGGCGTAGCTGTCGATCTGCTCCAGATGGCCAATTGAATTGGCACGCAGTGCGAAGCCACCGAATATGAAGATTTGGTCAGGGAGAAAAGTCTCCCTCAGGGCGGTGTTGATGTGGATGGTTGACGGAGCCATCGAGCCTTCTGGTGACAAAACAGTGGACTCTCAATGAAAGCACCAATGTCGGTGTCAAAACTGGCAGATCTCGGGTAGGGGGTCCCGAACTGTGCGTCTAAGGATCAAAGGTAACAAGGAGGCAGGGGACATGATGTTTACCCAGGTTCGGGCCCTCTTAATGGAGGTAATACCCTACTTCCTGGTTGATTGACTTTGATGAGTATAGGGGTTACAAGAGTTGATCTACCTCGAGATCATGATGGCCAAACCCTAGATGTCTAGTGATACGTCTCCAAAGTATCTAATTTTTTTGATTGTTTCATGCTATTATATTACCCGTTTTGGATGTTTATGGCCTTTACTTTACACTTTTATATCATTTTTGGGACTAACCTACTAACCGGAGGCCCAGCCTAAATTGCTGTTTTTTTTTTTGCGTATTTCAGTGTTTCGAAGAAAAGGAATATCAAACGGAGTCCAAACGGAATGAAACCTTTGGGAGCGGTCTTTTTGGAAAAAACGTGATCCAGGGGACTTGGAGTGGACGTCAAGCAACAGAGGAAGCGGCCACGAGGGTGCCCAGCACGCCCCCGATATGTTTACAACGTATCTATAATTTTTGATTGTTCCATGCTATTATATTACCCCTTTTAGATGTTTATGGGCTTTGTTTTACACATTTATATCATTTTTGGGACTAACCTACTAACCGGAGGCCCAGCCTGTATTGCTGTTTTTTTGCCTATTTCAGTATTTCGAAGAAAAGGAATATCAAACGGAGTCCAAACGGAATGAAACCTTCGGGTGCGTGATTTTTTGAACGAACGTGATCCAGAGGACTTGGAGTGCAAGTCAAGAAGCAGCGGAGGCGGCCACGAGAGGGGAGGGTGCACCCCCTGTCTTGTGCGCCCCTCGGGTGGCCACCGACGTACTTCTTCCTCCTATATAAGCCTACGTACCCCGAAAACATCCAGGGAGCCAACGAAACACAATTTTCACCGCCGTAACCTCTTGTATCCGTGAGATCCCATCTTGGAGCCTTCGCCAGCGCTCCGCCGGAGGGGGAATCGACCATGGAGGGCTTCTACATCAACACCATAGCCCCTCCGATGAGTTGTGAGTAGTTTACCACAGACCTTCGGGTCCATAGTTATTAGCTAGATGGCTTCTCTCTCTTTTTGGATCTCAATACAATGTTCTCCCCCTCTCTTGTGGAGATCTATTCGATGTAAACTCTTTTTGCGGTGTGTTTGTCGAGATCCGATGAATTGTGGGTTTATGATCAAGTTTATCTATGAGAAATATTTGAATCTCCTCTGAATTCTTTTATGTATGATTGAGTTATCTTTGCAAGTCTCTTCGAATTATCAATTTGGTTTGGCCTACTAGATTGATCTTTCTTGCCATGGGAGAAGTGCTTAGCTTTGGGTTCAATCTTGCGGTGTCCTTACCCAGTGACAGAAAGGGTTGCAAGGCACATATTGTATTGTTGCCATCGAAGATAAAAAGATGGGGTTTATATCATATTGCATGAGTTTATCCCTCTACATCATGTCATCTTTCTTAATGCGTTACTCTGTTCTTTATGAACGTAATAATCTAGATGCAGGCAGGAGTCGGTCGATGTGTCGAGTAATAGTAGTACATGCAGGCAGGAGTCGGTCGACTTGTTGCGAACGTGATGCCTATATACATGATCATGCCAAGATAATCTCATAATTATTCGCTTTTCTATCAATTGCTCAACAGTAATTTGTTCACCCACCGTAATACTTATGCTATCTAGAGAGAAGCCTCTAGTGAAACCTATGGCCCTGGGTCTATCTTTTATCATATTTTCTTTCAATCTACTTTTATTTGCATCTTTACTTTTTGCATCTATATTATAAAATACCAAAAATATATTTATCTTATCATACTATCTCTATTAGATCTCACTTTCGCAAGTGGCCGTGAAGGGATTGACAACCCCGTTATTGTGTTGGTTGCGAGTTCTTTGTTTGTTTGTGTAGGTGCGTGGGACTTTTGAGGAGCCTCCTACTGGATTGATACCTTGGTTCTCAAAAACTGAGGGAAATACTTACGCTACTATTGCTGCATCACTCTTTCTTCTTCAAGGAAAACCAACGCAAGCTCAAGATGTAGCAATAAGGATTTCTGGCGCCGTTGTCGGGGAGGTCTTCGCTCAAGTCAAGACATACCAAGTACCCATCACAAACTCATCTCCCTCGCATTTACATTATTTGCCATTTGCCTCTTGTTTTCCTCTCCCCCACTTCACCCTTGCCATTTTATTCGCCCTCTCTTTCCCAATCTCCTCCGCTCTTTTTCGCTTGCCTTTTTCTATTTGCTTGTGTGTTGGATTACTTGTTGCCATGGCGGAAGATAATACCAAATTGTGTGATTTCTCCAATACCAATAATAATGATTTCCTTAGTACTCCGATTGCTCCTCTTAATGATGTTGAGTCTTGTGAAATCAATACTGCTTTGTTGAATCTTGTTATGAAAGATCAATTCGCCGGCCTTCCTACTGAAGATGCCGCTACTCATCTAAACAACTTTGTTGATTTGTGTGATATGCAAAAGAAGAAAGATACGGATAATGATATTGTTAAATTATAGTTATTTCCGTTTTCACTTAGAGATCGTGCTAAAGTTTGGTTTTCGTCTTTGCCTAAAAATAGTATTGATTCTTGGAACAAGTGCAAAGATGCTTTTATCTCTAAGTATTTTCCTCCCGCTAAGATTATCACTCTTAGGAACGATATTATGAACTTTAAACAACTTGATCATGAGCATGTTTCCCAATCTTGGGAAAGAATGCAATTGATGATTCGCAATTGTCCTACTCATGGTTTGAATTTATGGATGATCATACAAAAATTTTATGCCGGTTTGAACTTTGCTTCTAGAAATCTCTTAGATTCGGCTGCGGGAGGCACGTTTACGGAAATCACGTTAGGAGATGCTACAAAACTTCTTGATAATATCATGGCTAATTATTCTCAATGGCACACCGAAAGATCTTCTAGTAAAAAAGTGCATGCTATAGAAGAAATCAATGTTTTGAGTGGAAAGATGGATGAACCTATGAAATTGTTTGCTACTAAAAATACTCCTCTTGATCCCAATGATATGCCTTTGTCTACTTTTATTGAGAATAATAATGAATCTATGGATGTGAATTTTGTTAGTAGGAATAGTTTTGGAAACAATGCTTATAGAGGAAACTTTAATGCTAGACCATTCCCTAGTAATTCCTCTAATAATTATGGAAATTCCTGCAACAATTCTTATGGTAATTTTAATAAGATGCCCTCTAATTTTGAGAATAGTGTGAAAGAATTTATGATTTCTCAAAAGAATTTTAATGCTTTGCTTGAAGAAAAATTGCTCAAAGTTGATGATTTGGCTAGGAACGTTGATAGACTTTCGCTTGATGTTGATTCTCTTAAACTTAGATCTTCTCCTCCTAAGCATGATATCAATGAGTCTCTCAAAGCAATGAGAATTTCCATTGATGAGTGCAAAGAAAGAACCGCTAGATTGCGTGCTAAGAAAGATAGCTTTGTAAAGGAGTGTTCTTCTAGTTTTCATGAAAATGTTGAAGATCTCAAAGTTATTGATGTGTCCCCTATTAGATCTTTGTTTTGCAATATGAATCTTGATAATTATGGGATGAAGATGATTCAACTTTACTTAGAAGGCGTCCCAAGAATTCAGAGTTTTTAGATCTTGATGCTAAATTTGGTAAAAGTGGGATTGGAGAGGTCATGACTTTAAATAGAATTGAACCCACTATCTCGGATTTCAAGGAATTTGATTATGATAATTGTTCTTTAGAAGGTTGTATTTCCTTGTTGCAATCCTTTGTTAATTCTCCTCATGCTTATAGTCAAAATAAAGCTTTTACCAAACACATTGTTGATGCCTTGATGCAATCTTATGATGAAAAACTTAATTTGGAAGTTTCTATACCTAGAAAACTTAATGATGAGTGGGAACCTACTATAAAGATTAGAATTAAAGATCATGAGTGTTTTGCTTTGTGTGATTTGGGTGCTAGTGTTTCCACGATTCCAAAAACTTTATGTGATATTCTAGGTTTCCATGATCTTGATGATTGCTCTTTAAATTTGCACCTTGCGGATTCCACCATTAAAAAGCCAATGGGAAGGGTCAATGATGTTCTCATTGTTGCAAATAGAAATTTGGTGCCCGTAGATTTTATCGTTCCTGGTATGGATTGCAATCTTTCTTGCCCTATTGTTCTTGGTAGACATTTCCTTAAAACGATTGGCGCAATTATTGATATGAAGGAAGGGAATATTAGATTCCAATTTCCATTAAAGAAAGGCATGGAGCACTTTCCAAGAAATAAAATCAAATTACCTTATGAATCTATCATGCGAGCTACTTATGAATTTAGTGCCAAAGATGGCACTACTTAGATCTATCTTCGCTTTTATGCCCACCTAGGGGCGTTAAACGATAGCGCTAGTTGGGAGCCAACCCAATTTTCTTTATGTTTTTTGTTTTTGTTCCTGTTTAGTAATAAATCTTGCATCTACCTTCTGTTTAGATGTGTTTTTATCTTTTAATTAGTGTTTGTGCCAAGTAGAACCTATAGGATAACCTATGATGATAGTTGATTTGATTCTGCTGAAAAACAGAAACTTTGCACGCACGAATTTAGTTTTGTTAAATCACAGAAACGTGCTTTTGTGTTGATTCTTTTTTCTGCTGATCAACAGACAAATTGTACAGGACTTCCTATTTTGTTAGGAGTTTTAGAGTTCCGTAAGTTTGCGTTAGTTACAGATTGCTACAGACTGTTCTGTTTTTGACAGATTCTGTTTTTCGTGTGTTGTTTGCTTATTTTGATGCATCTATGGCTAGTAAAATAGTTTATAAACCATAGAGAAGTTGGAATACAGTAGGTTTAACACCAAAATAAATAAATAATGAGTTCATTACAGTACCTTATGTGGTGGTTTTGTTTTCTTTCACTAACGGAGCTTATAAGATTTCCTATTGAGTTTTGTGTTGTGAAGTTTTCAAGTTTTGGGTAAAGATTTGATGGACTATGGAATAAGGAGTGGCAAAAGCCTAAGCTTGGGGATGCCCCGGGAAGGCATCCCCTCTTTCGTCTTTGTTCATTGGTAACTTTACTTGGTGCTATATTTTTATTCGCCACATGATATATGTTTTGCTTGGAGCATCGTGTATTATATTAGTCTTTGATTTTTAGTTTAACACAATCATCCTTGCTGTACACACCTTTTGGGAGAAGCCTACTTGATTAGAATTTGCTAGAATACTCTATGTGCTTCACTTATATCTTTTGAGCTTGATAGTTTTTGCTCTAGTGCTTCACTTATATCTTTTAGAGCACAACGATGACTTATTTTTGTAGAAATTACTAGTCTCTCATGCTTTACTTATATTATTTTGAGAGTCTTTTAGAACAGCACAGTATTGCTATGGTTATAAAATTGGTCCTAGAATGGTAGGCATCCAAGTTGGGTATAATAAAAACTATCATAGGAAGTGAATTGGATGCTATGATTGATTTGGTACTTGATAATTGTTTTGAGATAGGGAGGCAGTGATATTAAAGTCAAGCTAGTTGGGTGATTATGAATTTAAATAATGCTTGTGTTGAAGTTAGCAAGTCCCGTAGCATGCACGTATGGTTAAAGTTGTGTAACAAATTTGAAACATGAAGTGTACCTGGCTTGTGCATCGTTATGAGTGGACGTCGGGGACGAGCGATGGTCTTTTCCTACCAATCTATCCCCCTAGGAGCATGCGCGTAGTGCTTGATTTTTAATGACTTCTAAATTTTTGCAATAAGTATATGAGTTCTTTTGACTAATGTTGAGTCCATGGATTATATGCACTTTTACCTTTCCGCCATTGCTAGCCTCTTCGGTACCGTGCATTGCCCTTTCTCACCTTGAGAGTTGGTGCAAACTTCGCCGGTGCATCCAAACCCCGTGATACGATACACTCTATCACACATAAACCTCCTTATATCTTCCTCAAAAAAACCACCATACCTACCTATCATGGCATCTCCATAGCCATTCCGAGATATATTGTCATGCAACTTTCCACCGTTCCGTTCATCATCATCATGACATACTTTACTTTTGTCATATTGCCATTGCATGATCATGTAGTTGACATCGTACTTGTGGCAAAGCCACCATGCATAACTTTTCATACATGTCACTCTTGATTCATTGCACCATCCCAGTACACCGCCGGAGGCATTCATATAGAGTCCTATCTTGTTCTAGTTTCGAGTTGTAATTCATATGTTGTAATCAATGAAAGTGTGATGATCATCATTATTAGAACATTGCCCAAAAAGAAAAAGAAAAGAAGAAACACCAAAAGAAAAGAAAAGAAAAAGAAAGGCCAAAGAAAAAAAGAAAAGAAAGAAAAGAAAAAAATAAAAAGAAAAAAAAAGAAAATAAATAAAAGGGGCAATGTTACTATCTCTTTTTCCACACTTGTGCTTCAAAGTAGCACCTTGTTCTTCATGTAGTGAGTCTCATATATTGTGCTTCAAAGTAGCACCATGTTTTTCATATAGTGAGTCTCATAAGTTGTCTTTTTCATACTAGTCGGAATTTTTCATTATAGAACTTGGCTTGTATATTCCTACAATGGGCTTCCTCAAATGCCCTAGGTCTTCGTGAGCAAGCAAGTTGGATGCACACCCACTAGTTTTCTTTTGTTGAGCATTCATTTATAGCTCTAGTGCATCCGTTGCATGGCAATCCCTACTCCTCATGTTGACATCAATTGATGGGCATCTCCATAGCCCGTTGATTATCCTCATCAATGTGAGACTTTCTCCTTTTTTGTCTTCTCCACACAATCCCCATCATCATATTCTATTCCGCCCATAGTTCTATATCCATGGCTCACGCTCATGTATTGCGTGAAGGTTGAAAAAGTTTGAGATTATTTAAGTATGAAACAATTTCTTGGCTTCTCATCGGGGGTATAGAAGTTGGGAACATCTTTGTGTGACAAAAATGAAGCATAGCCTAACTATATGATTTTGTAGGGATGAACTTTCTTTTGCCATGTTATTTTGAGAAGACATGATTACTTTGATTAGTATGCTTGAAGTGTTACTATTTCTTTTATCAATATGAACTTTTATTTTGAATCATTTGGATCTGAACATTCATGCCACAATAAAGAAAATTACATTGAGAATTATGCTAGGTAGCATTTCACATCAAAAATTCTGTTTTTATCATTTACCTACTCGAGGACGAGTAGGAATTAAGCTTGGGGATGCTTGATACGTCTCCAACGTATCTATATTTTTTGATTGTTCCATGCTATTATATTACCTCTTTTTGATGTTTATGGGCTTTATTTTACACATTTATATCATTTTTGGGACTAACCTACTAACTGGAGGCCCAGCCTGTATTGTTGTTTTTTGCCTATTCCAGTATTTCGAAGAAAAGGAATATCAAACGGAGTCCAAACGGAATGAAACCTTCGGGAGCGTGTTTTTTGGAACGAACGTGATCCAGAGGACTTGGAGTGCAAGTTAAGAAGCAGCCGAGGCGGCCACGAGAGGGGAGGGCGCGCCCCCTGTCTTGTGCGCCCCTCGGGTGGCCACCGACGTACTTCTTCCTCCTATATAAGCCTACGTACCCCGAAAACATCCAGGGAGCCAACTAAACACAATTTCCACCGTCATAACTTTCTGTATCCGCGAGATCCCATCTTGGAGCCTTCGCCAGCGCTCCGCCGGAGGGGGAATCGACCACGGAGGGCTTCTACATCAACACCATAGCCCCACTGATGAGTTGTGAGTAGTTTACCACAGACCTTCAGGTCCATAGTTATTAGCTAGATGGCTTCTTCTCTCTTTTTGGATCTCAATACATTGTTCTCCCCTCTCTTGTGGAGATCTATTCGATGTAAACTCTTTTTGCGGTGTGTTTGTCGAGATCCGATGAATTGTGGGTTTATGATCAAGTTTATCTATGAGAAATATTTGAATCTCCTCTGAATTCTTTTATGTATGATTGAGTTATCTTTGCAAGTCTCTTCGAATTATCAGTTTGGTTTGGCCTACTAGATTGATCTTTCTTGCCATGGGAGAAGTGCTTAGCTTTGGGTTCAATCTTGCGGTGTCCTTACCCAGTGACAGAAAGGGTTGCAAGGCATGTATTGTATTGTTGCCTTTGAGGATAAAAAGATGGGGTTTATATCATATTGCATGAGTTTATCCCTCTACATCATATCATCTTGCTTAATGCGTTACTCTGTTCTTTATGAACTTAATACTCTAGATGCAGGCATGAGTCGGTTGATGTGTGGAGTAATAGTAGTAGATGCAGGCAGGAGTCGGTCTACTTGTTGCCGACATGATGCCTATATACATGATCATGCCTAGATAATCTCATAATTATTCGCTTTTCTATCAATTGCTCGACAGTAATTTGTTCACCCACCGTAATACTTATGCTATCTTGAGAGAAGCCTCTAGTGAAACCTATGGCCCTCGGGTCTATCTTTTATCATATTTGCTTTCAATCTAATTTTATTTGCATCTTTACTTTTTGCATCTATATTATAAAATACCAAAAATATATTTATCTTATCATACTATCTCTATCAGATCTCACTTTCGCAAGTGGCCGTGAAGGGACTGACAACCCCTTTATTGCGTTGGTTGCGAGTTCTTTGTTTGTTTGTATAGGTGCGTAGGACTTTTGAGGAGCCTGCTACTGGATTGATACATTGGCTCTCAAAAACTGAGGGAAATACTTACGCTACTATTGCTGCATCACCCTTTCCACTTCAAGGAAAACCAACGCAACCTCAAGACATAGCGGCCCCCTGGAGGTGGGCGCGCCCCCCACCCTCGTGGGCCCCTCGAGCGTCCACCAACCTACTTCTTCCTCCTATATATACCCATGTACCCCGAAAACATCCAGGAGCACAACGAAAAACTATTCCCACCGCCGCAACCTTCTGTATCCGCGAGATCCCATCTTGGAGCCTTTGCCGGTGCTCCGCCGGAGGGGGAATCAACCATGGAGGGCCTCTACATCATCTCCAAGGCCCTTCCGATGAGTTGTGAGTAGTTTACCATAAACCTTTGGGTTCATAGTTATTAGCTAGATGGCTTCTTCTCTCTCTTTGAATCTCAATACAAAGTTCTCCTCGATCTTCTTGGAGATCTATTCGATGTAACTTTGTCGAGATCCGATGAATTGTGGGTTTATGATCAAGTTTATCTATAAGAAATATTTGAATCTCCTTTGAATTCTTTTATGTGTGATTAAGTTATCTTTGCAAGTCTCTTTGAATTATCAATTTGGTTTGGCCTACTAGATTGATCTTTCTTGCAATGGGAGAAGTGCTTAGCTTTGGGTTCAATCTTGCGGTGTCCTTTCCCAGTGACAGCAAGGCATGTATTGGATTGTTGCCATCGAGGATAAAAAGATGGGGTTTATATCATATTGCATGAGTTTATCCCTCTACATCATGTCATCTTTCTTAATGCGTTACTCTATTCTTTTTGAACTTAATACTCTAGATGCAGGCAGGAGTCGGTCGATGTGTGGAGTAATAGTAGTAGATGCAGGCAGGAGTCGGTCTACTTGTCACGGACGTGATGCCTATATACATGATCATGCCTAGATAATCTCATAATTATTCGCTTTTCTATCAATTGCTCGACAGTAATTTGTTCACTCACCATAATATTTATGCTATCTTGAGAGAAGCCACTAGTGAAACCTATGGCCCTTGGGTCTATCTTTTATCATATAAGTTTACCATCTACTTTTATTTGCATCTTTACTTTTCCAATCTATATCATAAAAATACAAAAAATATTTATCTTATCATATTATCTCTATCAGATCTCACTTTTGCAAGTGGCCGTGAATGGATTGACAACCCCATTATTGCGTTCGTTGCGAGGTTCTTGTTTGTTTGTGTAGGTGCGTGGGACTTTTGAGGAGCCTCCTACTGGATTGATACCTTGGTTCTGAAAAACTGAGGGAAATACTTACGCTACTTTGTTGCATCACCCTTTCATCTTCAAGGAAAACCAACGCAAGCTCAAGACGTAGCAAGAAGGATTTCTGGCGCCATTGCCGGGGAGGTCTTCGTTCGAGTCAAGACACACCAAGTACCCATCACAAACTCATCTCCCTCGCATTACATTATTTGCCATTTGCCTCTCGTTTTCCTCTCCCCCACTTCACCCTTGTCGTTTTATTTGCCCTCTCTTTTCCGTTTGCCCTCTTCTTCCTTCTCTCTTTTGTCTGCCATTATGTCTGAAATTGGGGAGATTATCATCAATATGGACAATAATGATAACATGGAAAATTCTGATGTTCCTGCTGAAGAACCCCCTATCTTGCATACTAAAAAGTTTCGAATCGGTATAGGTAATATTATTGGAAAAGGGGTTATTCAAGACTTCTTTACTTGTGCGGTGCTTTACCTTCTATGGGTAGTTCTATCTTGCATGGAACTAGTAGTCTCACGGATGTTATCGCCATGCTTATAGTTGAACTTGAAAGACAGTTTATCCACATGCATCCTTGCATACAAAGAATTTTCCTAGAATTTTCTAATATTGAGCATTCTTCTGTTAAGTGCGTAGCTACTATCTTTTTGGCACCTGAGTTTAGATTTATAATAAAAGAAGCCAAAGAAATTTTTGCGCACTGTAGGGTGGACGCCGGTCGTCCTCCCATAGAGGCAATCCTCTTTGATCAAGAGGAAATTATGCGCTCCCAATCTTTGGACTATATTGCTTTTAATGAAAACCTTAGAAAAAAGGTCCCGATCGCTGTTTTAATTGATAAAATTTCTGAACTCAATAATGATTTTGCTATCCAAAATAATGAGCTAGGATATTCTCTCGAGTGTAGACTCAATAGGTTCTGTCAAAAGAATGTTTATAATGATGAATTGGTTGTGCAATATGAAGGGCCCAAGGAGGAACCCATACCTCCTGAGAATGATCTTGGGGACTTTTGTCCCATTAAATTTAGCCCTTTTGATTACTTTTGCTTTCCTCAAAGGAAACTTGCTGCTGAACATAGAGAATATGAGATGAGTTTTCGTGATCTATCTTATTATTATGGCACTACTTTGATCTATCCTCGCTTTTATGCCTAGCTTGGGCGTCCAACAATAGCGCTTGTTGGGAGGCAACTCAATTTTATTTTTGTTTTTTGTTTTTGCTTCTGTTTAGTAATAAATATTTCGTCTACCTTCTGTTTAGATGTGTTTTCATGTTTTAATTAGTGTTTGTGCCAAGTAGAACCTATAGGATAACCTATGGTGATAGTTAATTTGATTCTGCTGAACAACAGAAACTTTGCACGCACGAAAATAATTTTAGTAATTCACAGAGACGTGCTTTTGCATTGATTGTTTTTTCTGTAGATCAATAGACAAATTGCCCAGGACTTCATATTTTGGTAGGATTTTTAGAGTTCCAGAAGTAGTCGAGAGTTACAGATTGCTACAGACAATTCAGTTTTTGATAGATTCTATTTCATGTGTTGTTTGCTTATTTTGATGCATCTATTGCTAGTATCAAGGGGTATGAACCATAGAGAAGTTGGAATACATTAGGTTTAACACCAATATAAATAAAGAATGAGTTCATTACAGTACCTTATGTGGTGGTTTTTCTTTCTTGCACTAATGGAGCTTATGAGATTTCCTGTTGAGTTTTGTGTTGTGAAGTTTTCAAGTTTTGGGTAAAGATTTGATGGACTATGGAATAAGGAGTGGCAAGACCCTAAGCTTGTGGATTCCCATGGCACCCCAAGATATTCAAGGATAACCAAAAGCCTAAGCTTGGGGATGCCCCAGAAGGCATCCCCTCTTTCGTCTTCGTCTATCGGTAACATTACTTGGAGCTATATTTTTATTCGCCACATGATATGTGTTTTGCCTGGAGCGTCTTGTATGATATTAGTCTTTGCTTTTTAGTTACCACAATAATCCTTGCTGTACACACCTTTTGGGAGAAACCCACTTGATTAGAATTTATTAGAATACTCTATGTGCTTCACTTATATCTTTTGAGCTAGATAGTTTTGCTCTAGTACTTCACTTATATCTTTTAGAGCACGACGGTGGCTTAATTTTGAAGAAATTTTTGATCACTCATGCTTAAATTATATTATTTTGAGAGTCTTTTAGAACAGCATGGTATTTGATATGGTTATAAATTGGTCCTAGAATGATGGGCATCCAAGTTGGGTATAATAAAAACTATCATACGAAGTGAATTGGATGCTATGATCAATTTGATACTTGATAATTGTTTTGAGATATGGAGGTGGTGATATTAGAATCATGAGAGTTGGGTAATTTTGAATTTAAAGAATGCTTGTGTTGAAGTTGGCAAGTCCCATAGCATTCACGTATGGTAACCGTTGTGTAACAAATTTGAAATATGAGGTGTTCTTAGATTGTCATCCTTATGAGTGGCGGTCGGGGACGAGCGATGGTCTTTTCCTACCAATCTATCCCCCTAGGAGCATGCGCGTAGTGCTTGGTTTTTGATGACTTGTAGATTTTTGCAATATGTATATGAGTTCTTTATGACTAATGTTGAGTCCATGGATTATACACACTCTTACCCTTCCATCATTGCTAGCCTCTTCGGTACCGTGCATTGCCCTTTCTCACCTTGAGAGTTGGTGCAAACTTCGCCGGTGCATCCAAACCCCGTGATACGACACGCTCTCTCACACATAAACCTCCTTATATCTTCCTCAAAACAGCCACCATACCTACCTATTATGGCATTTCCATAGCCATTCTGAGATATATTGCCATGCAACTTTCCACCGTTCCGTTCATCATCATGACACACATCATCATTGTCATATTGCCTTGCATGATCATGTAGTTGACATCATATTTGTGGCAAAGCCACCATGCATAATTTTTCATACATGTCACTCTTGATTCATTGCCCATCCCGGTACACCACCGGAGGCATTCATATAGAGTCATATCTTGTTCTAGTTTTGAGTTGTAATTCATGAGTTGTAAATAAATAGAAGTGTGATGATCATCGTTATTAGAGCATTGTCCCCAAATAAAAAAAAAGAAGAAAAAAAGAAGAAATGACAAAAAAAGAAATGCCAAAGAAAAAAAGGGAAAGGACAAAAGAAAAAAAAGGCCCAAAAGAAAAGGAGAAAAAAAAGGGGGGCAATGTTACTATCCTTTTCCACACTTGTGCTTCAAAGTAGCACCATGTTCTTCATATAGAAAGTCTTTTATGTTGTCACTTTCATATACTAGTGGGAATTTTTCATTATAGAGCTTGGCTTGTATATTCCTACGATGGGCTTCCTCAAAATGCCCTAGGTCTTCGTGAGCAAGCAAGTTGGATGCACACCCACTAGTTTCTTTTGTTGAGCTTTCCTACATTTATAGCTCTAGTGCATCCGTTGCATGGCAATCCCTACTCCTCATGTTGAAATCAATTGATGGGCATCTCCATAGCCCATTGATTATCCTCGTCAATGTGAGACTTTCTTCCTTTTTGTATTCTCCACACAACCTCCATCATCATATTCTATTCCACCCATAGTGCTATATCCATGGCTCACGCTCATGTATTGCGTGAAAGTTAAAAAAAGTTTGAGATTACTAAAGTATGAAACAATTGCTTGGCTTGTCATCGGGGGTGTGCAAGATGAGAGCATTCTTGTGTGACGAAAATGGAAGCATGACCAAACTATATGATTTAGTAGGGATGAACTTTCTTTAGCCATGTTATTTTGAGAAGACATGATTGCTTAGTTAGTATGCTTGAAGTACTACTATTTCTTATGTCAATATAAACTTTTATTTTGAATCATTTGGATCTGAACATTCATGCCAGAATAAAGAAAATTACATTGAGAATTATGCTAGGTAGCATTCCACATCAAAAATTCTCTTTTTATCATTTACCTACTCGAGGGCGAGCAGGAATTAAGCTTGGGGACGCTTAATACGTCTCCAATGTATCTATAATTTTTGATTGTTTCATGCTATTACATTACCCGTTTTGGATGTTTATGGGATTTACTTTACACTTATATATCATTTTTGGGACTAACCTACTAACCGGAGGCCCAGCCCGAATTGCTGTTTTTTTGCCTATTTCAGTTTCCGAAGAAAAGGAATATCAAACGGAGTCCAAACGGAATGAAACCTTCAGGAGCGATCTTTTTGGAACAAACGTGATCCAGGGGACTTGGAGTGGACATCAAGCAACAGAGGAGGAGGCCAAGAGGGTGCCCGGCGTGCCCCCTAGAGGTGGGCGCGCCCCCACCCTCGTGGGCCCCTCGAGCATCCACCGACCTACTTCTTCCTCCTATATATACCCATGTACCCCAAAAACATCTAGGAGAACCACGAAGAACTATTTCCACCGCCGCAACCTTCTGTATCCACGAGATCCCATCTTGGAGCCTTCGTCGGCGCTCCGCCGGAGGGGGGATCGACCACGGAGGGCCTATACATCATATCAAGGCCCTTCCGATGAGTTGTGAGTAGTTTACCACGGACCTTCGGGTCCATAGTTATTAGCTAGATGGCTTCTTCTCTCTCTTTGAATCTCAATACAAAGTTCTGCTCGATCTTTTTAGAGATCTATTCGATGTAACTCTTTTTGCGGTGTGTTTGTCGAGATCCGATGAATTGTGTGTTTATGATCAAGTTTATCTATGAGAAATATTTGAATCTCCTCTGAATTCTTTTATGTGTGATTAAGTTATCTTTGCAAGTCTCTTCAAATTATCAGTTTGGTTTGGCCTACTAGATTGATCTTTCTTGCAATGGGAGAAGTGCTTAGCTTTGGGTTCAATCTTGCGGTGTCCTTTCCCAGTGATAGCAGGGGCAGCAAGGCACGTATTGTATTGTTGCCATGGAGGATAAAAAGATGGGGTTTATATCATATTGCATGAGTTTATCCCTCAACATCATGTCATCTTTCTTAATACGTTACTCTGTTCTTTATGAACTTAATACTCTAGATGCAGGTAGGAGTCGGTCGATGTGTGGAGTAATAGTAGTAGATGCAGGTAGGAGTCGGTCTACTTGTCTCGGACGTGATGCCTATATACATGATCATGCCTAGATAATCTCATAATTATTCGCTTTTCTATCAATTGCTCGACAGTAATTTGTTCACCCATCGTAACACTTATGCTATCTTGAGAGAAGCCACTAGTGAAACCTATGGCCCCCGGGTCTATCTTTTATCATATAAGTTTACCATCTACTTTTTTATCATATAAGTTTGCCATCTACTTTTATTTGCATCTTTACTTTTCCAATCTATATCATAAAAATACCAAAAATATTTATCTTATCATATTATCTCTATCAGATCTCACTTTCGCAAGTGGCCGTGAAGGGATTGACAACCCCTTTATTGCATTCGTTGCGAGGTTCTTGTTTGTTTGTGTAGGTGCGTGGGACTTTTGAGGAGCCTCCTACTAGATTGATACCTTGGTTCTCAAAAACTGAGGGGAATACTTACGCTACTTTGCTGCATCACCCTTTCCTCTTCAAGGAAAACCAACACAAGCTCAAGGCGTAGCATCTAGCATGTATGATTGTCCTCGGCCCTATGGACTAAACCCTCTGGTTTATATAGACACCGGAGGGATCTAGGGTTGTACAGAGTCGGTTACGGAGAAAGGAAGGTACATGATCCGAACGCCAAGCTTTCCATCCACGCAAAGGAGAGTCCCATCCGGACACGGGGAAAGTTCTTCTATCTCGTATCTTCATGGCCCATCAGTCCGGCCCATATCACATAGCCCGGATGCCCGAGGACCCCTTAGTCCAGGACTCCCTCAGCCGCCACGAGCTCTCCCGTGTCATAACAATGATGCTTAAGCCGCCCCGGCTTCTGCTTAGGGGGGGGGGTAAAATGACAGTTTTCCTCCAAGACAAGAACTGCCTAACCCGCCGTAATACTTTCTGAAGAATGTATAATAGCTAAGACGTGCCGGACCCAATGATGAGCCGACTCATCCTCACGCTGCACACAATTATCAAGATCGATAATCGTGAGAGGCTTCTTGCATGTTCCTTAGAAATTCTGAATGAACTGCGCTTTCAACTCTGCCCATGAACTAATGGAATTAGCAGGCAATCCTTTTAACCAGGTCTGGGCTGGCCCATCCAACATCATAGTGAAATAGAACATACACCATCATTGACATCCAGCATCTCCATAGCTAACTCATAACTCTCAATCCAGGCCTCAAGGGGAGATCAGCGGTGTAGTTAGCCACTTTGCGAGGACCCTTGAACTCCTTGGGCAGACGTTCATTACGTAATGTTGGTACTAAACAAGGCACTCCAATGGACCTAGAAATTACACCAACCCCCATTTATGCCGAAGGGGTTACTAGAGGCTGCTGATAGGCCCCCAGCTAAGTTGTCGTTGTTGCCTCCGCCTCTCGGCGAGCCCTAGCATCATCCACAATTGCATGAGCATGAGTAAGGGGCGGGTTATTCCCATGGGGAGGGTCATCCTGATTTGGTCGACGTTGTCGCTCGCTACTAGAAACCGCCGGTGACTCAATGCGCTGGCTGTAACTGCGCTTGGGAGGGGGTCGAATGCACCCTCTCACGACTATGTGTATACTTCTCCTGCTGTGCGACCGCTGTCTGCAAGAGCTCAATTGTGTTTCGCGCCTCAGCTACAAAAGGCGTCTCATTTGTGATAGGGATTGCATTGAGCTGGGTAGCCGCTGCTATCATATTATCCATTGGGTGGAATAATGCCCCAATGGTGTGAAAAACGGGGCGGGGTTCGATCCCTATGAGGCGGGTCTGGCAATCGGGGCTGAGCCGCCGCCCCGCTCCCTGGGACTTCAGCCGCCCGGGCGGTACCTGGCGTGTTACTTGGCCTTACACCAGGTGTGTTAAAAATATTCCTCCCCTCATACTGTGTAGGAAAACGGGTTTGATATCTCCTTCGAAGAACTGCATTAGAGGCGTTTTGATCCAAACTTAAGTGAAAGGCCTCTGACATGATGCGCTGTGACTCAGCGTCCATCCGACTAATTCCTCTGCCATCCTGATGTTCTTCGCATTAAAATCCTCCTGGGCTTTGGCCACCTCATCTCGCACCTTTGCAACGTCCACGTTATGCTATGCTTGATTCACCGCAGTAACCTCTATGGCCATCAGAGTCGCCAAAATACCCAAGAGTTCAGATAAAACTTGAGCCGGCGACCATGCTGAGCCACTGGTCCTAGCTATCGTAGCGGCAGTCGATCCAGATGTCATCGGTACTGTTGTTGACAAATTAAGAGCCAGCCCAGTGCCAGCCATGAAGATCGCATCCCTGGAGGGCGACTCATAGGGGTCCGGAACACTGCTGCCATCGGAGTAGCCCCCAAGCCCTCCGTCTTGAAGCTAATAGATGGATTCTGTCTCTCCAGTTGAGGACTCATCACCCGAGTAGACGGTCGTCTCTCCACCAGATGCAGAATCTTCCCCAAGATCCGCCCCATGAACAAAGCCAACGAAAACGTGCTTCCGGCCGGGTTGAAACCTGGCGGGTCTTGCACGCTGAGCCATCTCGACGATGTCGGTGTAGATGTCCGGCTCAGGCTCTGACTCATCGGTCTGCCGATGAAGACGTGAATTCCGCCAAAGGGGACCCGGTACCAGTACTCGGTTGAGTCAGCCTCGGGGCCACAGCCAGTGTCGTCGATGTAGAGCTTGCCGCGATGACTCTTAGTCCGGCCCACGGCATATCCTTCGATCCCTGGGAAATTACCCTTCAAGAACTTGAAACCATCGTGCTCTGGCCCCACTGTGGGCACCAACTATCGTGGATTTTTCACGGCAGATGTGCTTGTGAAAGGACTTAAGCGTGGAGCCATCGTAACGTAGGTTAGCTCGAAGGGGTTGAACAGGACAAAGGACACAAGTTTACCCAGGTTCGGCCCCCTCACAATGAGGTAAAAGCCTACGTCCTGCTTTGAGTTGTATTGCTTGGGTATCAATTACAGGGGAGCGAAATTGTATGACCTAAATCTTAATCAATTGTTTCTTGGTTCTAACCTGATTCAAGGTCTCACATTTATATACACAGGTCGAGACCCTGAGGCTTACAAGAGTCCAAGTAGGATCACACAACGTGACCAACCTGATTTCTAAGTCGCCTTGCCTTGCAAGACAAGTCGCCATCGTGACGGCTCACGCCTCCCGGATCTCGGCACACCGCCGGATCTTGGGCCTTCAACAAGCCCACCTTGTAAACTGACACCGATCTCCATGTTCCATCTTCTTGGCTCCACTTGGGCCTTCTTCATACTGAGTCGCCAATAGTGTAACCCAGCCCCTCCTGGGCGGATCACACCTTAGGGTTATATCCCCAACACAGAGAGTGTGCTTTTGGACAGATTTGCGAAGTCCGATTGGTTGCGTTTTCTGCGTCTAGCCAGTGATCAGATAGCGCGTTTGGTGCGGATAGCGAGGGCTCCGGTTGTAGACGCTGTCAAAGGGCTGCGCGCGTTTGGTGCGGATAGCGAGGGCTCCGGTTGTAGACGCTGTCAGAGGGTTGTGCGTGTTTGGTGCGGATAACGAGGGCTTCGGTTGTAGATGTTGTTAGAGCATCTCCAGCCGCGCCCCCAACAGGCCCTCCCCAGGCATTCTTTCTGCGCCGGCGCCAAAAAATTGCCCCAGTCGCGCCCCCAGGACGCCGAATTTCGCCGGCTCGGCCCGTTTTTGTGCCCGGCCATCGCAGGCCGAACCCGGCGCACTGTGGGGCGCTCGGGGGCACTGGCGCAAGGGAAAAGCTCTCCTAGGCCCACATTGTCAGGCGAAAAGTCAAGCCACCCGTCCAGATTCGCCTCCGCCCGCCGCGCTCGGCCGCCACTCTCCGCCACCCTGCCGATCCCGGTGCTGTCCACCACCCACCGCAACTAGGTAGATCATTTCCCACCGGGAAAAAGAAGGGGTTTCGCTGAGGCAGCCTCTCCGCTGTCGTCCGGGCACCTTTTTCGGCGTTCCGGCCACGCAGGGCCTGTACACCGGCGGGTTTGTGCCCACCTCGCCCGCAAGGTGTTCGGTGATTTGCCCGGCCCGGCGATGGACCAGATGAGGAGGCGCTCGCGGTGTTGCTAGAGGAGGAAGCTGAAGCCGACGTCCAGGAGCAGGAGCATCTAATGGTGCTCGCTGCCCTCGCTGGCCTGCTCGTGAGCAGTGAAAAGCCGCGGCGAGGTGGCTCGGCCCCTGGGCGGGTGAAAGCAAAGAACCAGCATCGTCTGGAAGACTACTGCATGCTCTACTCGGATTACCTCGCCGACGCTCCATTGCACGGTGAGAAAACATTTCGGCGCCGTTATCAGATGAGCCGAAAGCTTTTCCTCAGGATTGTGAATTCCATCCGGGAGTTCGACAACTACTTCAAGTGCAAGATGGATTGCATCGGCACACTTGGATTTACCTCGATCCAAAAGTGCACGACAGCTATGAGGATGCTTGCATACAGAGCTCCCGAGGATTCACTCGACGACTATGGGCGCATGGGCGAGTACACCACCATTGAGTGTTTCTACAAGTTCTGCAGGGCAGTGGTGGCAGTGTTTGGACCGTAGTACTTGCGAACACCCAATGCGGAAGACACTGCTCGGATCCTAGCAAAGAATGCAGCAAGAGGATTTCCTGGGATGCTTGGAAGCATCGATTGCATGCATTGGAAATGGAAGAACTGTCTATTTGCTTGGCAGGGGTTGTACAAAGGCGCCAAAGGCGGTTGTAGTGTGGTACTTGAGGCAGTGGCCACACAGGACCTCTGGATTTGGCACTCTTTCTTTGGGATGCCAGGAACTCACAATGACATCAACGTCCTGCAGTGCTCCCCAGTCTTTGCCAAGCTTGTTGAAGGTCATTCTCCTCTGGTGAACTTCGAGGTTAATGGGCGGCAGTACAACAAGGGGTACTATCTAGCTGATGGCATCTATCCGAGACGGGCGACATTTGTGAAGACCATCTCAAACCATGTGCCAGGAGGCAAGAACGCCTGGTTTGCGAAGGTTCAAGAGGCTTGCAGGAAGGATGTCGAGCGGGCATTTGGTGTGCTCCAATCTTGATTTGCTGTTGTCCGGTTCCCTACTCTGACCTGGTCGAAAGATCAAATGTGGGAGATCATGACTTGTTGTGTCATCTTGCACAACATGATCATTGAGAGCGAGCAGGAAGAGCCAGTGTTTGACACTGAACCATATTACATGCAGGGTCCTCTTGCCCAAGTTGATCACCAGCTACCGGCAAACTGGACTGACTACCTCAATATGCGTCAGGAGATCCGAGACCCATAGGTGCATCAAGAACTGCAACACGATCTGGTGGAGCACCTATGGAGGCTTAAGGGCGAGGCCAGAGCGACGCGGGAATGACGTGTGATGAAACTTGAGTTTTTATTTGTCAAACTATATAATTTGTATTGAACTATTTGTTGAACTATTTGATTTATGTGATGAAACACGCCGAACCATGCCGAACTATGTGACGAACTAATTGATTTCTATTTGTATGCGAAAATTCACGTCGAAACACGCCGAACCGTGCTGAATATGGGCCGATTCACGCAGATATCGGGCCATTTTTGGACACAATTAGACCGTACACTGAGCCGAAATTGGCGCCTAGGGGCGACGCCTGGGTTGGGAACCGCCCCAGCGCCAAATTTGCCGCCGACTCATCCCCAGGCCGCTCTTTTTCGGCGCCTGGGGGCCCGAACGGCTGGAGATGCTCTTAGAGCATGGTTAATAGTATAGCCAGCTACCGGCCATAAGCCAGTGTCATGTCATCTACGGCCCATCTTATAGCCAACATGTACAATAATAGATCAAAAAGTGTATTATTTTTTATTATGTGGCCAACCTTTCATTCTTTTTTTTTGAGAGTACGCCTAGGCGTACCATAGCTTTATAGAAGGCAGAATTTAGTTACAAGAAAGCTACCGCTCGATGCGAAAAACGAGTGTAGCACGAACACCACACCGACAAGACCACAAACAAACACCACCGCTAGGCAAGCTACTATGCAAAAAGCCTATCCTAAACTGATACACAGCACCGCGTCTCGATCGACGCCGGACACCTCCGAAGACCACACTTCCACAGAACTTCTCTTGTCGACGCACCATCCACCCTGAGCGCCTAAGAGAAAGTGGCAGATGAATGGCAGGACTCGATCCAATCCGGGAAGACGCCGCCTTGGATTCACCAACGACTAACGTACATAGCGCCACTGAAGATCAGAAAAGGATAGCGGCGAACACCGGAGGAGAGCAACGAGGAACCAGTCGTGTCTCCAAACACAATGCTCCCAACAGAGGAGCGGCATCGAGGACACCGCCATCGTGCCGATCAGAACATCGAATCTAGGCTTTCACCCGGAGACATCCACCAACACCGAGAGCGCGAGGGATGAGGCGAACACGCTCGACGATGCCTCCAAGGAGGGGAATGACATCCACAGATGCCATCACCGCCGGCCCGGCAGAAGCCGTGCAAAATTTTCATCCGCGCTTCGCCCATCGCCACGCCTCCATGGGATTGGTAGCACTGCCAAGAAGCCTCACACCGCCGCCACCGCAGCACTTGCCAGGTCCAGGACTGCCCGCAACGGCCGTCGCCCACTCCAAGGAACGACCTTGCGACAATCAGACCCGCCTCTCCACGGAGAAATCCCAGGCCGGCATCACCAGGAAAGCACCGCCGCTCTCCACGCCGCACAGGGATGACCGAAAGCTCGCTGCTCGCAAGACTCCATCTTGACCGAGCCATCGCAGCGCCGCCACCAACCTGCCCGTGAGAACCCAGCACTGCCTCCCGCTGGCGCCACCCCCACCAGATCGAGCCACATCTCCTCTGCCACACCCCGTCAGGCCCTCCGCATCACCACCTCACCTGCCGTGCGCCGGCCATGAGCCCTCACCTCCAGGCAACGCAGATCTGGCCTGGCACGAGCGCCTCCGCGGTGAGGAGCACCAAGCCGCCACCGGCCTGCGCGCTTCACAGCGACACGCCATCACTAGCCAGCTGCGCCGGGCCTCTCCTCCTCCAGCCAGCGCCCACCACAGAGTCATGACGAGCCGCCCCGAGACACCGGACCAGCAGGACCTCGCGCGCTCAACCCCGCCGCCATCAGCCCCGCACCACCAGCACCGCACCACCACGCGGCGGATCCGGCCTGAGCAGCCCCGGATCCACCCCCCGACGCCGGCGAAGAGGGCCACCACACCGGATCTTGCAGCGCCGTCGGATGGATCCCCGCTAGCTGGTGAGCGCCGACACAAAGGAGCCCCGCCGCCACCATCCCTGGGGCACGCGCGGCTTCGCCGGCGTCCTCTCCGGCGGCGGCGAAGCGGATGGGGGTGAGAGGGAGTGGGCCGGTGGCGGCGCGATGGGGCTGCCCCCGAGCCGCCAGAGGAGGCGACGCGGGGGGAGGGAGCGTTTTCAACCAACCTTTCATTCTCACAAAGTGTCTAGGAGCACGTGCTAGAGTTAGCTTTTCACGAAGAGAACGTTTACCTTCTCTCTCCTCTTCTCTTTCCTTCAACTAAGCAGAAATATACTAGTTTATTCTTTATAGACCGCTGACTCAGCTCTATTGTACTTGCTTTTAAAGGTCTGCGCACGATCCGCTCTCCGCCGTGGTGATGAATGGTGAGACAAGGCAGGTCGGCGGCGCCTCGTCAGACTGGCTGCAAGCGCCGGCTGAGGCAGGACAACCGCTGTCAGTTAAGTCCAGGCGGCGGCGTTCGTAAAAAAAAAAAAAACATGCCCCTCCAGCGGCTCAAGTGAAATTGTTTGTCACGGACGTCCCTGAGATTGGATTTGGAACCATGGGCTTGTGATCCCACGAGACGAGGTCACGGAGGGAGTACTCACTTTCGTCGGCACTTGGCCTCTGTTTAG
>NC_041387.1:103993457-104006421 GCF_002162155.2 Triticum dicoccoides | reverse complement strand
GCTGCTCCTCCTCCTCCTGCTGCTGCTCCGCAATGCCGCCGGCGCCGCGGCCGCGTCCTCCTCGGTGAACCCGTTCACGGCCAAGGCGGCCTTCATCCGGTACTGGAACCGCAAGGTGCCCAACAACCGCCCCCACCCGGCCTTCTTCGTCTCTAAGCTCTCCCCGCTGCCCGCCGCCGACGCTGCATCCTTCCCTTCGTCGCTCCCCGACATCACTGCCCGCCTACCCACACTCTGCTCCAAGGCTGCTCTGCTGTGCCCGTCCTCTGATGTAGCGTCGCTGGCGGACCGGAAAGGCCAGTTCAAGAGCTACAGCGACGCCAACTTCACCAACTACGGCTCCGGCGCTGGCGCCGGCACCGACGGGTTCAGCACCTACTCCCCGGACGTCAACGTCGCCGCCGACTCGTTCCGCCGCTACGGCCGGGACTCGTCGGCGCGGGCCGACTCCTTCGCCAGCTACGAGGCCAACGGCAACGTCGTCACCGCCAACTTCACCTCCTACGCCGGCGGCGCCACTGGCGGGTCGGGCTCCTTCACCGCCTACGCCACGGACACCAACGTCCCGGAATCAAAGTTCACCAACTACGACGCCGGGGCCAATGGCCGGACCCGCGGGTTCACATCCTACTCCCAGGAGGCCAACCACGGGGAGAACAGCTTCGCCGGCTATGGCAAGAGCGCCAACAGCCTGCGGGAGACCTTCACCTCCTACGGCGGCGACACCAACACCCTCAGCTCCGGTTTCGCCAACTACGGCGAGTCCGCCAACGGCGCGACCGACACCTTCACGGGATACGGTGTCGAGGGGAACGTGCCCGAGAACACGTTCCGGAGCTACGGTGCCGGCGGCAATGCCGGAGTGGACACGTTCAAGGGGTACCGCGATAACGCCAATGTCGGGGACGACAGCTTCGCCTCCTACGCCAAGGGTGCCAACGGCGGGACCGCCGAGTTCCAGAGCTACGGTGGCTCGGCCAACCAGGGCAGCGTCGCCTTCAAAGGCTACGGCGAAGGCACCAACCGCAACCACCACATTGGGTTCAAGCAGTACGCCGGAGACAATACCACGTTCAAGGGGTACGCCAAGACCGGCGTCGACTTCAAGGAGTATCACAACACGTCAAGCACAATGTCAGTGTCGGCGGAGGCAACCACATCCGAGCATCAGCATATGAAGTGGTCTCCAGAGCCAGGCAAGTTCTTCAGGGAGAGGGAGCTGGTGGCCGGGAACCGAATGCCCATGCCGGACATCAGGGACAAGATGCCACCCAGGGCATTCCTGCCGAGAGACATTGCCAGGAAGATACCATTCGAGCCGAATGCCGTGTCAGAGGTCTTCAGGGTGCCTTTGGACACGGCGATGGGCAAGGCAGTGGCATCCACGGTAGCCGAGTGCGAGCGCGCGCCCAGCCAGGGCGAGACTAAGCGGTGCGCGACCTCAGCTGAGGACATTGTGGACTTTGCTGTCGAGATGCTAGGCAGTGACATTGTTGTCCACAGCACGGCCTCCACGGCGGGCAGCGGCGCGGACATCAGGCTGGGCAATGTCACCGGAGTCCACGGTGGCAAGGTGACACGGCCTGTATCATGCCACCAGAGCCTGTTCCCGTACCTGGTGTACTACTGCCACTCGGTGCCCAAGGCGAGGGTGTACGAGGCCGACATCACCGCCGCCGACTCCGGTCAGAAGATCAATCACGGGGTGGCCATCTGTCACCTTGACACTTCTGATTGGAGCCCGTCTCATGGAGCGTTCATCGCCCTTGGTGGTAAACCCGGCAAGATAGAGGTTTGCCATTGGATCTTCGAGGGCGACATGACATGGACAGTCGCAGATTGATGCTGCCATGACAACTGCTTAATCTTGCTCTTGTGGAACTAAGACAAGTACTTTTACCAAGTTCCATCTCTTTTTCTTTTGCAACCTTAATGGTTTAAGAATTGTTCACTCTGTGTGGTAGAAAAAGGGCTGGTTCATCATCAAATGTAAACTGTAAATCCTGGAAATCTGGGTGAGCTGAGGGTAATTTGATTTTCTTGATCAAATTGCCTTTGTTGTGGTAAAAGAAAAGAATTCTGTTTATCTATATCATATTCCTACTTGATAAAGGTGTGTACTAGTAATTCATTCTGTCATTTTCCTGTATGTAGCACACCAGGTGTCAAATAGTTTAATTCATGATCTAAAAAAGGGCAAGTATCAAGTCAGCATGTAACTTAAGCGGCACATGATTTGGATTTGGGTGATGTCCTGTATGTACCAACTTCCAACTTTCCATAGTCCAAAAAGAACATAAGTGATGAAAATAAGTGTGAGCTGACAGAAGTCCCTTTATTTTAGGTCTATCATCTTCATCATTACAAAGTGATTTTTTGGAATTGGATTCTTGGTGCGATCGACATGGGTAACGAAAAGGCAGCTTCCAATAGCCCCACAATGATCATGCATGGCATGCCACTTCTCCGGGAATCTTGGGGAAGTGCCCCTCTTGAATTTGCAATGAGGCCGCCGAGCTAAGCCCGGGCGGCTGACGGCGCTGGCGGAGGAGCTCCTTCCTCTCGTGGCGCAGGGTGGTGCGGGGCACCTTTGACGAGCGGGAGCGCGTGCCCCTCGATCTGGGTCTCCACTCCACGTCGGATTGCTTCCTGGCGACGACGCATGGCGGCGGCGATGCAGTAGCATCATGGAGGGCCTGTTCTCCTGCACGGGGTGGATGTGGACGGGCTGGTCCACGGTCAGTACCAGCCGGATTTGGCTTTGGTGGCCGGCGTGTCGCGTGGGATGAAGTACTGGGGTCCATGACGACGCAGGCAACTCCGGGGGAAACCCTAGATCTTCCTGGGATCGAGCGATGGCCATGCTTCTGCGTCATAGTCCCTCTTGAGGGCATCGGTTCGGGAGTTTGCTCCGGTTGGAGGGACCACCGGGCGGCGGCGACTTATGTCTTCACGGCGGGGCTCCGCGTGGATCCAATTAATGGCGAGATTGAGTTGGCACGAGACTTTGGTCATGGTGGACGATGGCGGTGTCTCTGACATCATTTCCTTGTTGAGGCATCGTTGTCGCTTGGTATGCTCCGGGGAAAACACTAGATCTAGGACTCCCGGATCAGAAGATGGCATCACCTTCATTTTTAGGTTTACGAGGCCGAAATCACCGCCGCCGACTCTGATCAGAAGATCAATCACAGGGTGGCGGTCTGTTACCTTGACACTTCTGATTGAAGCTTGGCTGATGGAGCGTTTTTAGCAGAAATCGTAGAACGTATTTTCATTAAATAATTAAACAAAGTACAAGGTAACTAGTACAATTAACCAATGTAGGTTTTGGGAAACATAAGGAAAATAGTTAATCCGGGTCCATGAACTGTGCTCCACAACTCCTTATCTTGTCTGCTTTATTCGGTTTTGCTCTCAGCTCAGATGCCCATAATCCTTCCTTGAGATAAATCTTCCAATGTATTAAAGTGTGGGGCTGCTGATCTGAAAATTTTATCGTTCCTGACAGACCAGATACTCCAACAGCTCATGATGATGATATCCAGTGCTATATCGGATGGAAGTATGTGAAGTGTTAGCATGATCTCATCATTTGTTGATATACCTCTTTGTTTATCTTGCATGAGATAATCCCAGCATCTCATGGCAAATGGGCAATCCCAGAATAGGTGAAGTGATGTTTCCTCAGTCTTGTCTGCACAGAGCACAGAATTATAATCCTCCAAGTACATATTATTGCGGTGCAATAGGTTCCTTGTGTTTAATTTGTCCTGGTATAGCATCCAGAAGAAGATCTTGTGTCTGAGCCTACGTGATGTGTTCCGCATGAGCTTGTAAATGTTGTGGGGAACTTCTGTCTTCTTGAGTTCTCTATACATCTTCATGGATGAACAAGTGTTGCTGTTCCAGGAATAATGCCACCTGTCTTGCTCACCACTTGCCATTTTGGTACCAAGAAATTCCTCCAATGTGTTGAACTGCTGATAAGCCTGGAGTGATAGTGGCCTATGGAAATGCTGACTGGTGTCTTGTTGTTCAATAACCTTGGATAGAGTGATGTCCCCATTGATGGCAAAGAATATAGCTCTGGAATGTGAGTGATAAGGGTTTTCCAGACCAGTTATAAGTCCAAAAAAGAGTTATGTCTCCTGTTCCAGCCTTGCATATATCATGTTGTTTAAAACAAGGAGAAGTCTGGAAACAATTCTCCACCAGAAACATTTCTGTCACCAGGAAGTGTTGTTTGGTAGTAAGTCTCCCAAATGATGTTAACCCAAGGAATGTCTTTTTTATTGAGGAATTTGTGAAGAAATTTCATCAGGAGAGCTTGGTTGTGTGTGCCAATGTCCAATGCTGCTAGTACCCATCTTCTTTAGGTGTACAAACTTCCTCCCATGAGATTAATGTATATCCAGAGTCAATAGTCCCATATTTTCTCCAAAAACATTGCTTGAGGTATATGTTTATTTGTTTAACCACAGTTTTAGGCAGAGATAATGTGCGCATTAAAATTGTGGGCATACTGGTGAAGACAGATTTGATCAAGGTAAGCTTGTCACCAGTGGATAAGGGTGTGGAACAACTAAGCAATCTGTTTTCAATCCTCTTCATCATGGGCACAAAATCCACTAATTTGGGCTTGGATGTGCTGAGTGGGAGATCAAGATATGTGTGTGACAAAGTTCCAATCTTGCAACCAAGTAAAGCAGATAGCTCATTCATCTTTGTGGTAGGGGTGTTGATGGAAATCACGGTGGACTTAGAGTAGTTCACTTTGAGCCCGGTATAAGCAGCAAAATGAAGTAGAAGATTTTTAATGTGGATGAGCTGTTGAACATCTGCATTAGCCACTAAGATGGTATCATCGGCATATTGGATGATTGGGTAGTCAGAGCATGAATTGTGCAGCAAGGGAGAGTTCACCAGTGAATATGTCATGGCCTCATTATCATGGTTTGGAGCATGTCTGCAACTAGTACAAAGATCAGTGGGGAAAGTGGGTCTCCTCGTCTGACACCTTTTTTACAAAGAAAGTGGCTCATGGAGCGTTCATCGCCCTTGGTGGTAAATGATGGAGTCATGTACCTAGGGTAGGGTCACAGACCTGATCTAAGTACCCTGCCCAGGGACATCCTTAGAAGAGATCACCTTCCAGTCGACCTACGAGGGATTCACTCGACTGACTTGAAGGACTCGACCACGAAGACTCACTCGACCACCAGAAGGTCAAGTGGCACTCTGCACTGCAACGGTCTGTAATTAAGTAGACTTTATGATAGTAAAGACACTTTATGTGGGGCGTTACCAGTAACGCCCCGGACTTAACGCACCTTAAACCCTCTCCTACGTGGGCTGGCTGGGGTCCTGGCGCACTCTATATAAGCCACCCCCCTCCACAGGTAGAAGGGTTCGGCACTCTGTAACTCATATACACGTAATCCACTCGACCGCCTCCGGGCTCCGAGACGTAGGGCTTTTACTTCCTCCGAGAAGGGCCTGAACTCGTACATCTCTTGTGTTTACAACCTCTCCATACCTAGGACCTTGCCTCTCCATACCTACCCCCACTCTACTGTCAGACTTAGATCCACGACAGTTGGCGCCCACCGTGGGGCAGGTGTTTTAGTGATTTTGTGGAGAAGTTGCGATTCTTCCGAGTACTTTCATCATGGTGGCTGCTGGAGTTTTGGTCGAGGGCTGAGAGATCCGTCTCGGTGCTCTCACCTTCGTCGCCGACGACTCCGCCTGGCTCCAGGAGGCTCCACTCGACGTCGATGCGCTCCCCGTCCGCGGTGCGACGCATTTTCGCGCATGTGTCCGCGGCGTTCTGCTGCGGCAACCGTCGACCCCGTATCGGTCGACTCCCCCATCGGCCACCCTCCCGGTCTCCCGCCAGCGCAAGCGCTCGGGCCGGTCGAGGCTTCAGCGGTGGGTGAGGCACGCGGTGGCTCGCCAGACGGCCACCACCCAAGTTGCGGCAATCGAGCCCGATGAATCTCTTTACGGCCTGTTCGATCTGTCGACTGGCTCCGTAGAGACTGCATCCGAGTGCGATAGCAGTGATCCAGCGGCGGAAATCCTGATGGTCGACGGGCCCCGCAGCCCCCCTGGCTTCGCCCGTGATGGTGGGGCAGGCGACGGAGGCGACCCCGCACGAGACCACGAAGAGTACCAGCCCGAGCCACTCGACTCTCTGCAAAGAGAGGAACTTCGCCGCAGGAACGTGGATGCCCTGCGTACTCCCATCGCAGGAGAAACCCCCGAGGCCCGCGCCTTGGAGGAGGCACGTTTGGCCAACTTGGCCGAACGCACTTGCCTGGAGAATCTTCAGCGAGCACTCGACGAGCGCGCACGACAACGAGTTCCCGACACCAGTCGACGTCAACTCTTCCCGCCGACTCAGGTATATCGAACCCCAATCCAGAATTTAGCAGCTGCGACCCGTATTGCAGAGTCCATCCAGCCCTCTCAGTCGGAAGCTGGCAGAGGCTTGATGCAGATCAGGGATCTGCTCCGGGCAGCAGGTGATCAGAATTCGGCCGTGTCGCAGTCGCGCAACAGAATTCACAGTCGATCCGTCGTTGCGAATACGGTTCAGTCGGCTCACAGCCCCAGATCGCCTCCGCGGCGTGAAGGGCGCGAGAATCGGCGAGACCAATATGGAGACCGACACGACCGAGATGATAGGCGTCGAGTGCCCAATTCCCCTCCGAGGGGTGGGTCTTACGCTCCCCGGCAGCAAGATGACAGACGTCAGCTCAGTGCGGGGCGAAGAGTTCCAGTCGACCCCAGAGAACCAGGCTTCGACGCGCGATCCATTATCGTGCAAGGCTTGGTCGACCGGAACAGAGCCCATCGAGGTGGACTCGACAGAGATGCGCCTACGAGCAGTCGAGTGCATGTTTCTAGTCCGGAATGTTTCAACAGAGCTATCAGAGCCGCAGTGATCCCTCCCAATTTCAGGTTGGCAACAGGAGTCAGCAAGTTCACTGGTGAGTCTAAGCCTGAAACTTGGCTTGAGGACTACCGAGTGGCGGTTCAAATTGGTGGTGGGAATGATGAGGTGGCCATGAAACATCTGCCCCTCATGTTGGAAGGTTCTGCCAGAGCATGGTTGACTCAGTTACCTCCTAGCAGCATTTACACTTGGGAAGATCTGTCCCGAGTGTTCGTCAGAACGTTTGAAGGAACTTGCAAGCGACCGGCTGGATTGACGGAGCTGCAAGTCTGCGTGCAGAAGACCAATGAGACTCTCAGGGAGTATATTCAGAGGTGGATCACTTTGCACCATACTGTGGAGAATGTGTCTGATCATCAGGCAGTCTGCGCCTTCAAGGATGGTGTCAAGAACAGAGAATTGAGTTTGAAATTTGTTCGAACCGGTGACATGACCTTGAGTAGGATGATGGAAATTGCTACCAAGTACACCAACGGCGAAGAAGAAGACCGACTCCGAAGCGGCAAGCACAAGCCGAGTCAGTCGGAGAAGGGAAACACCAGTCGGAAACAGAAGCGGAAGGCTGAACCGGCAGCTCCTGGAGAGTCTCTGGCCGTGACTCAGGGAAAGTTTAAGGGGAAACCAAAAGGATCCTGGAACCCTAAGAAGGTAAAGGATAAATAAGGGAACGACGTGATGGATATGCCGTGCCACATCCACACGAAGAAAGACGAAGAGGGGAATATCATTTACCCAAAGCATACCACTCGCCAATGTCGACTCCTGATCCAGCAGTTTCAAGGAAAACAGTCTAAGGACAAGGAAAAGGAGTCAGACAAGGTTGAAGGCAAGGAGGACAGTGAGGAAGGATATCCGCATATCAACTCCACTCTGATGATCTTTGCAGATGCGGAAAGCAAGAGTCGATTGAAAGTCATTAACCGTGAGGTGAACATGGTTACCCCAGCAAAAGCAAATTATTTGAAATGGTCCCAAACACCCATCACATTCGACCAAACTGATCACCCGACTCATATTGCCACCCCTGGGAGGCAAGCTTTGGTGGTCGATCCAGTTGTCGAAGGCACTCGACTGACAAAGGTGCTGATGGACGGTGGTAGCGGGCTGAATTTGTTGTATGCAGACACACTGAAAGGAATGGGCATTCCGATGTCCCGACTGAGCACCAGTAACATGAGCTTTCATGGAGTTATACCAGGGAAGAAAGCCGAGTCACTCGGCCAAATAGCTCTGGACGTGGTGTTTGGTGATTCGAAACATTTTCTCAAAGAGAAGTTGACGTTTGAGGTCGTGGATTTTCAGAGTGCATATCATGCCATTTTGGGGAGACCAGCTTATGCGCGGTTCATGGCTCGACCATGTTACGTGTACCTCAAATTGAAGATGCCCGGCCCCAAAGGAGTGATCACTGTCACCCGTGATCAGAAAAAGGCAGAAGAGTGCTTTCAGAAGGGCTTAAAGATTGCTGATTCCCAGGTGACAGCGGTCGAGTTCGAAGAATACAAGCAAAACGCAGATCCGAGTGACTTGCTTCGATCCAAGAAACCCGCCACAGAATCTGCATTTCAGTCATCCGGTGAGACGAAGCCTGTTCACATTCACCCGACCGACCCCGATGCAGCTCCGACCCACATCTCCACAACACTCGACCCGAAATAGGAAGAAGCGCTAATCCAGTTCCTCCGTGAGAACTGGGACATTTTTGCATGGAAGCCCGCTGACATGCCAGGTGTTCCCAGGGGACTGGCTGAGCATCGCCTAAGAGTCGACTCATCTGCAAAACCAGTCAAAGAGCATCTTCGGCGGTCCGCCGTCCAGAAGAGAAAAGCCATTGGTGAGGAAGTGGCTCGACTGTTGGCGGCAGGATTTATCCGAGAGATATACCACTCCGAGTGGCTCGCTAATGTCGTCACGGTTCCTAAGAAGGACAAATCACTCCGAATGTGCATTGATTTCAAGCACATCAACCGGGCCTGCCTGAAAGATCATTTTCCTCTCCCTCGCATAGATCAAATTGTTGACTCGACCGCGGGATGCGAGAGATTGTCTTTTCTAGACGCCTACTCCGGGTACCACCAGATCCGTCTGTACGGACCCGACGAGGTAAAAACAGCTTTCATCACTCCATTCGGGTGCTTCTGCTATATCACCATGCCATTCGGCCTCAAGAATGCCGGAGCCACATTTATGCGAATGATTCAGAAGTGTCTACTCACTCAAATCAGTCGGAATGTGGAAGCGTATATGGATGATATCATCGTCAAGTCACGAAAAGGTTCCGACCTGCTCGCTGACCTCGCCGAAACATTTGCCAACCTCAGAAGGTATGATATCAAGCTCAATCCATCAAAGTGCACATTCGGAGTTCCTGGTGGCAAGTTACTCGGTTTTCTCATTTCCGAGCGAGGGATCGATGCTAATCCAGAAAACATCGGCACTGTTCTCCGAATGAAACGCCCTGTGCGAGTGCACGATGTCCAGAAGCTTACTGGATGCTTGGCCGCATTAAGTCGATTCATCTCACGACTCGGTGAAAAGGCATTGCCTCTTTACCGACTGATGAAGAAGGCAGACAAGTTCGAGTGGACTCCAGAAGCTAATGCAGCGTTTGCCGAGCTAAAAGCTCTGCTCTCCACCCAGCCGGTGGTTGCTGCTCCAATCAGCAAAGAGCCTCTGTTGCTTTATATCGCAGCCACAGGACAAGTCGTCAGTACTGTGCTTACGGTCGAGCGGGAAGAAGAAGGAAAAGCTTTCAAAGTTCAGTGCCCAGTGTATTATTTGTCTGAAGTCTTGACTCCATCCAAGCAAAGATATCCTCATTATCAGAAGCTTGTGTATGGAATATACATGACCACAAAGAAGGTTGCTCATTATTTCTCTGATCATTCCATCACAGTCGTCAGCGACGCTCCACTATCAGAGATTTTGCACAACAGAGATGCAACTGGTCGAGTGGCTAAATGGGCGATTGAACTTCTTCCCCTTGATATCAAGTTTGAGGTAAAGAAAGCCATTAAGTCCCAGGCAATAGCAGATTTCCTCGCCGAATGGATTGAACAGCAGCAGCCGACTGAAGTTCACTCGGAGCATTGGACCATGTTTTTTGATGGCTCTAAGATGTTGAATGGTTCCGGTGCTGGGGTTGTCCTGGTTTCCCCCAGAGGAGATAAGCTCAGATATGGCTCCAATCAGCAAAGAGCCTCTGTTGCTTTATATCGCAGCCACAGGACAAGTCGTCAGTACTGTGCTTACGGTCGAGCGGGAAGAAGAAGGAAAAGCTTTCAAAGTTTAGCGCCCAGTGTATTATTTGTCTGAAGTCTTGACTCCATCCAAGCAAAGATATCCTCATTATCAGAAGCTTGTGTATGGAATATACATGACCACAAAGAAGGTTGCTCATTATTTCTCTGATCATTCCATCATAGTCGTCAGCGACGCTCCACTATCAGAGATTTTGCACAACAGAGATGCAACTGGTCGAGTGGCTAAATGGGCGATTGAACTTCTTCCCCTTGATATCAAGTTTGAGGCAAAGAAAGCCATTAAGTCCCAGGCAATAGCAGATTTCCTCGCCGAATGGATTGAACAGCAGCAGCCGACTGAAGTTCACTCGGAGCATTGGACCATGTTTTTTGATGGCTCTAAGATGTTGAATGGTTCCGGTGCTGGGGTTGTCCTGGTTTCCCCCAGAGGAGATAAGCTCAGATATGTGCTCCAGATTCACTTTGATTCCTCCAACAATGAGGCAGAGTATGAGGCCCTCTTATACGGATTGCGCATGGCCATTTCACTCGGCGTCCGTCGCCTGATGGTCTATGGCGACTCGGATTTAGTGGTCAACCAAGTGATGAAGGAGTGGGATGTGAGAAGCCCAGCCATGACTGGATACTGCAGTGCAGTGAGGAAGCTGGAAAAGAAGTTCGAGGGGTTGGAGCTCCATCATATACCCCGACTGAAAAATCAAGCAGCTGATGATCTAGCAAAGATAGGTTCCAAGAGAGGAGCCATTCCGAGTGGTGTGTTCTTGGAGCATATACGCACTCCGTCAGTCAAAGAAGATCCTTTCACCGAAGAAGCTCCACAGCCCAAGATTGCCACAGATCCGACTGAGGTTGAAGTCCCAGCAGTAGTCGACTTGGTCATGGAGGTCTTGGTGGTCATTCCCGACTGGACAGTTCCGTATATCGCGTATATCCTGAGAAAAGAGCTCCCGGAGGATGAGGAAGAGGCTCGACAGATCGTCCGTCGATCTAAAGCCTTTACCGTAATCAAAGGACATCTATATAGAGAAAGCGCGACTGGAGTTGGTCAGAAGTGCATAACACCAGAAGAAGGTCGAATCATCCTCAATGATATCCACTCGGGAACCTGTGGTCATCACGCGTCCTCTCGGACCATCGTGGCCAAAGCATACCGAGCCGGATTTTACTGGCCAAAGGCGAATGAGATGGCAAAGGAAATAGTAGATAAGTGCGAGGGATGTCAGTTCTACTCGAATATGTCGCACAAGCCTGCATCAGCTCTGAAGACCATTCCACTCGTCTGGCCTTTCGCAGTATGGGGGTTGGACATGGTCGGTCCTTTGAGAACAGGGCGAAGTGGCTTCACGCATGTACTGGTGGCAGTCGACAAGTTCACCAAGTGGATTGAGGCTAAACCAATCAAGAACCTTGACGCCGGTGCTGCTGTTAGCTTCATCAGGAACTGATATTCAGATATGGAGTCCCGCACAGCATCATTACGGATAATGGGTCGAACTTTGACTCGGAGGAATTCAGGGATTTCTGCAACTCTCAAGGCACATGAGTCGACTACGCTTCAGTCGCCCATCCGCAGTCGAATGGACAAGCAGAGCGAGCCAATGGTCTGATTCTCAAGGGATTGAAACCCCGATTGATGCGTGATCTCAAGCATGCAGCTGGAGCTTGGGTCGACGAACTTCCCTCGGTGCTTTGGGGACTGCGGACCACACCTAATCGGTCGACCGGAAGAACTCCATTCTTCTTGGTCTACGGAGCTGAAGCAGTCTTGCCGAGTGATCTTCTCCACAATGCTCCTCGAGTTGAGACATACAACGAAGCAGAAGCTGAACAAGCGCGGCAGGACGCAGTCGACCTTTTAGAGGAAGAAAGGGAGATGGCTCTGATCCGTCTACCAACAAGATTTGCGTCGTTTCCACGCCAGAAATGTGAGGGGTCGAGCCTTCCAGGAAGGAGATTTAGTTCTCTGAGTGGATCAGAAGAAACCACACAAGCTTGCTCCTTCTTGGGAAGGACCCTTCATCGTCACCAAAGTTCTCCACAACGGGGCGTACCGTCTTTACAACGTCGAACATAATATCGACGAGCCCCGAGCTTGGAACTCGGAACTACTCCGCCCATTTTACACTTAAGTTTATCACTCGGATGACTTGCAATAAAGTACTCCTGTAGTTCATGGATTTCAAAATAATAGTGTCATAGTTCCTCCATAATTTTTGTCACTTTTTATTTTTGTCCAATAAAATTTTCCCCTCAGTGGGTGACTTAGCCGCGAATCTGTTTCGACTAAGTTTGTAAAAATCCTTACCGAGTGGTGAGCCAGACTCCCACTCGGAGGCTTAGCTACGAATCCGTTTCGCCTAAGATATAAAAAATCCTACCGAGTGGTAAGCCAGACTTCCACTCGGAGGCTTTGCTGCGAATCCGTTTCGCCTAAGATATAAAAAATCCTACCGAGTGGTAAGCCAGACTTCCACTCAGAGGCTTAGCTGCAGTCCAAGTACTCGCCTAAGATATAAAAAATCCTACCGAGTGGTAAGCCAGACTTCCACTCGGAGGCTTAGCTGCAGTCCAAGTACTCGCCTAAGATATAAAAAATCCTACCGAGTGGTAAGCCAGACTTCCACTCGGAGGCTTAGCTGCAGTCCAAGCGCTCGCCTAAGTTATGGAAATCCTACCGAGTGAAGAGCAAACCTCTCACTCGGGGGCTTAGCTGCAGCCCAGCGCTCGCCTAAGATATAAA
>NC_041387.1:103987303-103993211 GCF_002162155.2 Triticum dicoccoides | reverse complement strand
CCGAGTGAAGAGCAAACCTCTCACTCGGGGGCTTAGCTGCAGCCCAGTGCTCGCCTAAGGTATAAAAAATCCTACCGAGTGAAGAGCAAACCTCTCACTCGGGGGCTTAGCTGCAGCCCAGTGCTCGCCTAAGATATAAAAAATCCTACCGAGTGAAGAGCAAACCTCTCACTCGGGGGCTTAGCTGCAGCCCAGTGCTCGCCTAAGATATAAAAATCCTACCGAGTGAAGAGCAAACCTCTCACTCGGGGGCTTAGCTGCAGCCCAGTGCTCGCCTAAGATATAGAAATCCTACCGAGTGAAGAGCAAACCTCTCACTCGGGAGGCTTAGCTGCAGCCCAGCGCTCGCCTAAGTGGATTAAGGAATAAGTCGACCGTAGTGAGCGTCTTGCTTTGAACCTGCAAAAGACATTTCGAGCCAAAAGCAATCATATTCAAACACCAAATTCAAGTTCAGATCGATACCTAAAGGAACTGAAAGTGCTCAGGCGCTAAGCCTGTTAAGGTTTATCGGTTACAACTCCACTCAGCATACCGAGGCAAATTTAAAGCGTCGAGCTTAGAAGAAGTTTTTTACCCCTCCTGTGGAGGGCTGGAAGGTGCAACAAACTCATCAAGATCAATTCCATCTGCGATCCGAGTGGCAGCAGCAAGGAAAGTTTCCATAAAGGACCTGAAGTCGTGTTTCTTGGTGTTGGCCACTCGGAGGGCAGCCAGCTTGTCTTCTCGCGCATCTTTGCAGTGGACTCGGGCCAAACACAGAGCAACATCTGCACCACACCGAGCCGAGGACTTTTTCCACTCCTGCACTCGACCAGGGACAGCGTTCAAACGAGCCATCAGCGACTCGAGGTCGGTCTGGAGTGTCTCCCTGGGCCAGAGCGTCGAGTCGATGCGAGATGTGGCGACCTTCAGCCTTGCAAGATAGTCCACGGCAGCTGCAACACAGGACTCTAGTCGGAAAACATTCATGGCAACTTCGTCGTTCACCGGAGAATTGACGGGGTCAAGGTTTGGTTCCAGCCGGCTAGTCTCTTCTTCAAAGTTTTGACAAAATTCTGCAAAGACGATCACCGAGTCAAAGCAATGGTCGAATGAAAAAACCACAGTTGAAAGTGATTGTTGAAGGTTTACCTTCAAGCATAAGAAACAGCTTCTTGGCAAGACCACTCAGGAAGGCCTCCAGATCATTTTTCTTCTCAAGAGCAGCTTTCAGATTGGTATTTTCTTGTTCAAGCTTGGTAACTGAAGCTAACTTCTCGTCGGCAAGCTTGATCCTCTCAGCTAGTTCAAGGTCTTTTTTCCTTTGGGCCTCCCTCACCTTACCTGCAAGTTACAGCAAGATCAGATTTTGAAACAAATGAAGAGAAAAAGCAGCCGTCGAGGTCTCACCAAACATACCTTCGGTCTCCTCCTTTGCCTTCGTCAGATTCTCCTGAACCAGCTTCAAATTCAGCTCGAGCTGAATGTGCTTGTTTTCCAGTTCAGTGTAGCGAGCCGCAAGGTCACAGGAGTTCTGCGAAGAACCAATCGACTAAATGTCAAAGATAATTCACTTCCGAGTGGAAAAGGAAAAATCACGCGTTTCTAAGACTACAGCCGAATCCGAGCATTCGACCGTAGTCTCGGGGACTACACCCAGTGGGTGCACTCAGCGTGCCCCCACTAATCCTATTGAAGACAGAGTCGACCAGTCGACCTCAAAAAAAAGATGTATTCTTTAAGACTGTAACCGACTGCCAGCAGTCGACCACAGTCTCGGGGACTACACCCAGTGGGTGCACTCAGCGTGCCCCCACCGGTTTGCGAAATCCATTCGCCGTAGTCGAATGACGGAGAGACTGAAATTATAAAGCCTAAGACCGACTGCCAGCAGTCGACCTTAGCCTTGGGGACTACACCCAGCGGGTGCACTCAGCGTGCCCCCGCTAATACGGAGTTTAAATCGACACACCCAGTGGGTGACTACTATAAATTCTGGAAAGAAAAGTTTTTTGATAGCATATCCTAATAGAACAAGTGGTGGTCGACTGACCTGAACATTCCTTTAAAGGGCGGAACTGGCATCGTAAGCTGCCTGGCTCGCATCCCGGATGGTCTTCAACTGCTCCATCATGATACCTGCCTGGCGTATCGCCTCCTTCGCGGCGCCGGCTTGGTCCTCTGGGACGTGGTGCGTCGTGAAGAGGGAGGGTTGCGGAGCACTCGTCAGCGGATCTGCGAAGGACACAGTGTGTCGAGTGGTGTTCTCCTCCTCCGTGACCAGAGTCTCAGGCACCGTCACATCCTGGGGCACCCTGCTGGCAGACGCTTTCCTCCTCATTCTATGCTTCAGCGGTTCCTCATCTTCATCATCATCAGGGAGAGTGATAACAATATTGGATGGAGCTACAGAAAAGAATCAGAATTAGAGATCATGAGTCAGTCGACTAAAAACGGGGTTAAGAGTATAGTACCAGGTTTTGAGGTTGCTGCGTCCTCCATCTCATGATCGTCAGCCCGGGCTGAGGTCTTAGAAGTAGCAGCACTGCAACTCCAAAGAGTTAGTCGACTAACTCCAGCGCCAACCAGAGATAAAGTTCACGCAAAACAAGAAGACTTAAGCAACATGATTACCCTGATATGGTGGGGATGGACACCCTCATCTTCGGCATGTGCTTGGTCGGCTTTGACGGGGCCGCCCTGGGCTGCTTCGACGCCTTTTCAGTCGGCGCCGGAGAGGTGGTCCGAGGGCGCTTGGTCGACTGAGTGACAGTCGCAACCCCCTTGCCACGTTCAGTCGCAGGGTCATGGACAAGCTTCGACCGCCTTTCCGAGCGCGGTGGTGCAACCTCCTCCTCCTCCTCTTCCTCGTACTCATCAACATCATCATTATCGTCATCAGTGTCATCGTCATCATCATCGTCCTCGGCGGAGTCCGAGTCCCACTCCTCCTCCTGGCTCTCGCCCCCGCTCGCTTCTCCCTCCTCAGTCGGAGCTTGTGCTCCGTTGGGCATCGAGTACAACTCAGTGAGGGCCTGATAGACATCCAGACAAAGATCAGTCGACCGATCGGCAGGGAAAATAGAAATAAATATGACGAGAATACAATGGGAAATGGAGCAGACATACCTTGTTTGGATCGCTGTGGCAGTCGAGTGGAGGAATCCTTCTGGCTCCGCGAGGGTTATCCTTGTTCCCAGTAACAGCGGCCATCCACCTTTCCAGAGTGGCATCGTCGACTGTTTCTGGATTGACCCGAGTCACATCCTCAGTCTCGAAGTACAGCCACATGCAATGGCTCCGGAATTGAAGAGGCTGGATACGACGCCTAAGGAAAACCTCCAGAAGATCCATACCCGTCATTCCATCCCGAACCAACTGAACTACACGCTCCATCAGCATCTTCACGTCAGCTTTCTCCTCCGGAATCACCTTCAGAGAGGAGGGCTTGTTCACTCGGTCCATGGTGAACTGAGGGAGTCCACTCGACTGTCCCGGCGTCGACTGATCCTGGCAGTAGAACCAGGTCGACTGCCAGCCTCTGACTGACTCGGGAAATGTCATGGCTGGGAAGGTGCTCTTGCTCCTCACCTGGATCCCCAGACCCCCACACATTTGGACAACTCGGGTTTTTTCGTCGCCTGGGCTCGCCTTCTTCACGGTCTGAGAGCGACACGTGAATATGTGCTTGAACAAGCCCCAATGCGGTCGACAACCCAGAAAACTCTCACACATGGACACGAACGCGGCAAGATAAGCGATAGAATTCGGGGTGAAGTGGTGGAGTTGCGCTCCAAAGAAGTTCAAGAAACCACGAAAGAAAATGCTCGGCGGCAAAGAGAATCCGCGGTCGACGTGGGTAGCCAGAAGCACGCACTCACCCTCTTCTGGCTGGGGCTGCCACTCTTTCCTCGGAAGCCTCGCAGCTCCATGAGGGATCAGGCCCTCATTGGCCGTGTCGAGGAGATCCTTCTCCGTGATGGTCGACTGGATCCAATCTCCCTGGACCCAGCCTTTCGGCAGGCGAGATCTAGACGAAGACCCGCCGCGGCTGGTGGATCTCCCCTTCGCCTTCTCCGTTGCCGACGCCTTCTTCGTGCGTTCCAGCGCCGCCGTCTTCTCCTTGACCATGGCTACCAGCGAGATGCGCGAGGAGAAGTTGTGCGGAGGCGAGAGCGAGCGCGTTGAGCGGAGACGAAGGGAGCAGAGGGAGAATGCTGAGGCACTGTTCAAAAAACCCTCGCCGGGCGCATTTATAAGATCCCTTCCGAGTGGATGACAGGTGGGCCCGGTCGATCTAATCATATCCTGAAACAGTTGCGCGAGCGTGATACGTGGCGAAAAAAGCGGCACGGAGATCGAGGTGTTTATGCCCCGTCCCATCCGAGCGCCGCGGACCGCTCCGCTTCGCGCGCTCCCCCAAATTCCGTATCCCGCGGAATCCGCGAACGGCAGATCAGTCTGCCAGACGCGGGATTCCCTGCGATCCGTCGCTCGAAAATCAGCAAAGTCCAAAAGATCACTCGACGAAGAAAAAGAATGGATCGAGTCGACTGAAGAAAAGTTGCTCACTATCAACAAAGAGATTTTTTGGTTCAAAGCAACGCACGACTAGCATGCGAAGGCTAATCGGCAACAACATCAACTCCTTCATCACTCAAGCCTCAATCCATTCGGGGGCTAATGATGGAGTCATGTACCTAGGGTAGGGTCACAGACCTGATCTAAGTACCCTGCCCAGGGACATCCTTAGAAGAGATCACCTTCCAGTCGACCTACGAGGGATTCACTCGACTGACTTGAAGGACTCGACCACGAAGACTCACTCGACCACCAGAAGGTCAAGTGGCACTCTGCACTGCAACGGTCTGTAATTAAGTAGACTTTATGATAGTAAAGACACTTTATGTGGGGCGTTACCAGTAACGCCCCGGACTTAACGCACCTTAAACCCTCTCCTACGTGGGCTGGCTGGGGTCCTGGCGCACTCTATATAAGCCACCCCCCTCCACAGGTAGAAGGGTTCGGCACTCTGTAACTCATATACACGTAATCCACTCGACCGCCTCCGGGCTCCGAGACGTAGGGCTTTTACTTCCTCCGAGAAGGGCCTGAACTCGTACATCTCTTGTGTTTACAACCTCTTCATAGCTAGGACCTTGCCTCTCCATACCTACCCCCCACTCTACTGTCAGACTTAGATCCACGACAGTAAACCCAGTAAAATAGAGGTTTGCCATTGTATCTTCAAGGGCGACATGACATGGACAGTCATAGATTAATGCCATGGCAAGTTCTTAATCTTCTTCTTGCCGAACTAAGACTAGTACTTTTACCAAGTCGTATCTCTTCTTCTTTTGCCACCTTAATGGTTAAGAATTGTTCACTCCTTGCGGTGGAATATAAGTGTGAGCTGACAGAAGTCCATTTATTTTAGGTCTATCATATTCATCATTGCAAGTGATGTTTGGAATTGGATTCTTGGTGAGATGGGCAATGAAAGGCAGCTTCCAATAACCCCACAATGATCATGCATTGCATGCCACTTTTTTGGGGGGAATCCTGAGAAAATGCCCGTCTTCGATTTGCAACGGTGCTCCTAACTAAGTACTCCCTCCATCCCAAAATACTTGTCGGAGAGATGGATAAAATTGGATGTATCTATATCTAAAATATTTCTAGATTCATCCATTTCTCTGACAAGTATTCCCGGACGGAGGGAGTAATCTGGTTCTTCTCTATGGCAGATGATATAGACTAGGACAAAGATAAGAGCAACTCTAGCAATGTGCCATATTGGATGGATAATAACCACCCATATGGAGTTCGAGACCTAAAAAAGGTTCTAGTGGAGTCACTATACCGGTCTCAGACTCCATAAAAATACGCATGAAATAGTCGATCGCAACCTCAGTGAAAGGCTTGA
>NC_041387.1:103963697-103986942 GCF_002162155.2 Triticum dicoccoides | reverse complement strand
CAATGAAAGGCTTGATCTGGAACATGCGGGGGTTCGACGAGCGTGATCGATGCTGGCTTAGTTTCTTTGCTAGTTCCCCTGTCATTCAACGTGGTAATGGGTTCAAATGGGAGCTTGTAATTGTGTATGGGCCTGCCTACCAAACGTCGTTCAGGTGAGTTCTTGTCGGAAGTGTAAGCTAAGATTAAGATTATGGCTACCCCGCATCCGGTTGTTATCGGGCAAGATTCCAGCCTCGTTTGTAGCCCACGTGACAAGAGTAACATGGTGATCAATAACCCGCCTCTAGTACCAATGTTTAATGATTGGCTGGCAGAGCTCGAGATTGTCAAACTACATCGGTGGGGGTGGGGGTCACACTTTACGTGGACGAACAACCAAGATGAGCATGTGCGAACCGTACTTGCACTACAAAAAAATACACTTTCGTGATGATACGTGTTTGTCATAGTAGGTCGCGTTTTTTGTCATGCATGTACATCCATGATGATTTTATGACAGAATCAAGATAGTCATACCTCTGCTATTGTAGAAGTGTTCCATGACATTATCAAAATTATCACCATGGAAGTGTGGTACGTCTTGAGCTTGTGTTGGTTTCCCTTGAAGAGGAAAGGGTGATGCAGCAATAGTAGCGTAAGTATTTCCCTCAGTTTTTGAGAACCAAGGTATCAATCCAGTAGGAGGCTCCTCAAAAGTCCCACGCACCTACACAAACAAATAAAGAACCCGCAACCAATGCAATAAAGGGGTTGTCAATCCCTTCACGACCACTTGCGAAAGTGAGATCTAATAGAGATAGTATGATAAGATAAATATATTTTTGGTATTTTATAATATAGATGCAAAAAGTAAAGATGCAAATAAAAGTAGATTGGAAGCAAATATGATAAAAGATAGACCCGGGGGCCATAGGTTTCACTAGAGGCTTCTCTTAAGATAGCATAAGTATTACGGTGGGTGAACAAATTACTGTCGAGCAATTGATAGAAAAGCGAATAATTACGAGATTATATAGGCATGATCATGTATATAGGCATCACGTCCGCAACAAGTAGACCGACTCCTGCCTGCATCTACTACTATTACTCCACACATCGACCGACTCCTGCCTGCATCTAGAATATTAAGTTCATAAGAATAGAGTAACGCATTACGCAAGATGACATGATGTAGAGGGATAAACTCATGCAATATGATATAAACCCCATCTTGTTATCCTCGATGGCAACAATTCAATATGTGCCTTGCAACCCTTTCTGTCACTGGTTAAGGACACCGCAAGATTGAACCCAAAGATAAGCACTTCTCCCATTGCAAGCAAGATCAATCTAGTAGGCCAAAACAAAATGATAATTCGAAGAGACTTGCAAAGATAACTCAATCATACATAAAAGAATTCAGAGGAGATTCAAATATTTCTCATAGATAAACTTGATCATAAACCCACAATTCATCGGATCTCGACAAACACACCGCAAGAGTTTACATCGAATAGATCTCCACAAGAGAGGGGGAGAACATTGTATTGAGATCCAAAAAGAGAGAAGAAGCCATCTAGCTAATAACTATGGACCTGAAGGTCTGTGGTAAACTACTCACGACTCATCGGAGGGGCTATGGTGTTGATGTAGAAGCCCTCCATGGTCGATTCCCCCTCCGGCGGAGCGCTGTCGAAGGCTCCAAGATGGGATCTCGCGGATACAGAAGGTTACGGCGGTGGAAATTGTGTTTTGTTGGCTCCTTGGATGTTTTCGGGGTACGTAGGCTTATATAGGAGGAAGAAGTACGTCGGTGGCCGCCTGAAGGGCCCACGAGATAGGGGCACGCCCTGTAGGGGTGGGCGCGCCCTACCCTCTCGTGGCCGCCTCGACTGCTTCTTGACTTGCACTCCAAGTCCTCTAGATCACGTTCGTTCCAAAAATCACGCTCCCGAAGGTTTCATTCCGTTTGGACTCCGTTTGATATTCCTTTTCTTCGAAATACTAAAATAGGCACAAAAAAACAACAATACGGGCTGGGCCTCCGGTTAGTAGGTTAGTCCAAAAATGATATAAATGTGTAAAATAAAGCCCATAAACATCCAAAAGGGGTAATGTAATAGCATGGAACAATCAAAAATTATAGATACGTTGGAGACGTATCAAAGTGTCCACTTCCATGATGATAAATCGCGCGTCAAAGAAGTGCTTTCGTCAAGGGTGACCGACACGTGGCATCCACCGTAATGGGACGCCGTTAACCACCGTTAAGCTATCGGGTCCAGTTTTGGATCCGATAACCCGCTAACAGCCACGACCAGTGCCGATTTTCCACGCGTAAATTTCTCATTGGCCGACGGAACCACGCGTGAGCTCCGCGTTGGCACAGGTGTCACTCATCCAACGGTCGAGATGGGCCTATGATATGTTGACACGTGGACGGGCCCAAAAGTGGCCCATAAAGTTTAAATGGGCCGGCCCAACTGAAGGCCCATAAGATTTAGCGGAGCATAATGGGCCGGCCCAGCTAAAGGCCCACAAGATTTTGCAGACCATAATGGGCCAGCCCAGCTAAAGGCCCAAAAGATTTAGCAGACCACAATGGGCCTGCCCAGCTAAAGGCTCACAAGATTTTGTAGACCATAATGGGCCGGCCCTGCTAAAGGCCCAACATTCTCTGTTAAGGCCCGTACGGCCAGTGTCAAATTGGCCCGTCAACGGCCTGTCCTAAACTTGTCATCATCGCGTCCCATGGTCACTTCTGCCCGTTAACAGTCCGCTAAGTATTTGGGCCGAATTACGACCTGGTGTATTTCCAGCCTATTAAAGGTCCTTCTTCATTTGGGCCCATTTACAGGCCATCAAAACTTTCGGCCCATAAATGACCTTGAAGGATTTGGTTCATATTCGGCCATGTCTGACATTCGGCCTGTTAGAGGCCCACTATAGATTTGGGCCACTTTCGGCCTGTTGTCATTTTCGGCCTATTAACGCTGGACGAAAACCATGGGCCATATGTGGCCCAATGTCATATCGGGCCCATTAACAGCCCGCATAAAATGATGATAATCTAGCCCGACAGAAGTTCCGGCCTTTTAAAGACCCGTGTATTAGGTCGGCGCATTTACGGCCCGTCTGAATTTCGGCCTGTCAAAGATCCACATCGTAAATGGGCCACCATTTTGACCTGCTAAGACCAGTGGGTTATTTGGCACAATCAGGGCCCAATCTCACTTTCGGTCTATTAAAGGCCGATGTTTTTTATGGGCTCGAGAAATTTACACCTGTAAACGGCCTATTTTTACTGAGGGCCCAAATTATGTTTAGGCCTATTAAAGGCCCACTATGGGCACATGCCTACCAGAAAAATACGGAAGCTTATGCTGATTTAGGCCCAGATATTTTTAGTGGGCTACATGCCAATTTCGGCCCGTAGTCGTTTTTAGCCCAATTAGAATGGGCCCGACGATTGTTGGCATGTTGGGCTCCTACGAAGCTTTCGGCTGAATACATTAGTAAGATAAACCTACACTATACAAAAATAGTGTCGTAATTACTGCAGCCTATGGCAGCATCATAAATGTTGTATCACAAAAAAATCCAACCATACAACAAAAGGCCTGTTGGCATAAAGTTTATAGTCCTTGCAGATAAAAGCACCATCAGATGTATAGAAGCACATATCATTTGACCTGAGTGCTAATGTTTCAGGCTGTAGAATCTGATGGAGCAGCACGATCTTCACCTTTTTTCCGCCATTGCTCTTGAACAATGAAGCGAATGTCGGATAGTCTGGTTTCAAAACCATTCATATCTTGACGACATTTGTCAACCACTATTCTTGTTTCTGAAACGACATCCATTAGGGATTGGACTTGTGTCTGGAGCACAGATATATCACTTTGTCTACCAGGAAGATTTTGTTTAGTAGGTAATTTGGACGAGGTTACCTTAACAACCAACCCAGAATTACATAGAAAGGTGCTTTTTGCACTTTTAGTGGAGAGATACTGACACACTGCTGCGAGAGGTGACATTGTGCCTGTGGTAGCCTCGTCACCTTCAGGTGGTTGTGATTGTCCAATCATTTGTTCCATAGCTTCCTGAAAGTTTGAACTTGTAGATTAGTGTACCAGATAAGTTACTAATGAGACAAAAACAAACAAAGTAGGTTATACGTTTATACATAACTTATTTTGGTGAACTACTGTAATACATTAGCATGTATTGTAGTGCCAACTACAGAATAAAATCACTTTCAGAACATATGTCCATGTAGCATGCCTACTGTATTGTCTATTTCACTACAAAAAAAACACTTCCGTGATGATACGTGTTTGTCACAGTATGTCGTGTTTTTTGTCATGCATGTACATCCATGACAAATTTATGACAGAATCAAGATAGTCATACCTGTGCTGTCGTAGAAGTGTTCCATGACATTACCAAAATTATCATCACGGAAGTGTCCACTTCCATGATGATAAATCACGCGTCACAGAAGTGCTTTCGTCAAGGGTGACCGACACGTGGCATCCAACGTAACGGAACACCGTTAACCTATCGAGTCGGGTTTTGGATCCGATAACCCGTTAACAGCCCCGACCAATGGGGATTTTCCATGTGTAAAATCATCATTGGCTGGAGGAAACACGTGTCGGCTCACCTTTGGGACAGATGTCATCCACTCATTGGACAGAAGGCGCCTATGATACATCAACACGTGGCACGACCCAACAGAGGCCCATTCCTGTGAAAAGGCCGGCCCGTTTGACTTGGTCAAAAGGTGGCGGGCCGGCCCATGTAAAGCCTGTTAACAACATGTTCGCATATAGCCCATTTACAGCCCGCTAACCCAAGGCCCATTACGCCCTATCCGAATTAGGCCCAGTAGCGTCATCTGGGCCACCCAATATGATTCCAATCCGTTTTCACTTCTGGCCCATGTATGGCCCATGACGTCTTTCGGCCCATATGAGGCCCTATGTAACTCTTGGCCTATTAACGGCCCATGGTGAAACTGGCCCGTAATGAACAGTGTATTACTTTACACCCATTAACGGCCTGTGGTGAAACTGGCCCGTAATGAACAGTGTATCACTTTATACCCATTAAGGGCTCGTTATTCCGTTGGGCCAGCCCATGTTATCTTTCGGCCTTCTCAGAGCCCATTTATTCTTGGGCTCATTTCCAGCATTCGTTTACTTACGGCCCGTTACTGTCATTTTCTTCTTATGGGCCAAATTCAGCCCGTGGTTACAGTCGACCCGTTTGTGGTCCGTTAACACGTTGGGCCATTTTCATAGCGTCATGAAATACGTCCTATTAACGATGGCCCGTTATGGTCGCCCCATGAACGGACGATTCCAACTCTAGCCCGTTTACGGCCATAATGCGGCCTGTTATTGGCCCATGTTTGGGCAATCGATCATATTGCCCGTATAAGGCCTATTGATGATATGGCCCGTAGAAGGCCCATTGTTTCTACGGCCCGTAGAAGGCCCATTGTTTCTACGGCCCGTAGGAGGCCTAGTGTCACTACAGTAAATATTAGCCCATGGTTATTGTGGCCTAGTTTTAAAAAATAGGTTATTGCAGCCACTAGCAAACCGCGGAAAAAGAACTGCAATGACTACAAGCAAAAAAATAAACAAGACAACAAGGAAATAAATAAGCAAGCAACTTACGCTAGGCTATCACGGATATCACACATATTACATCCACTGGGCATCAAAGTTCGCCACCAGTGCAAATAAATGCACCGACAAAAGAATATACAAAACTGAGAGCACTTCAGAAGGCACTAGGCCTGGCCAGGTCGGGGCCCCCAAACAGCTGAAGAAGCTGAGTATACCTCAGTTGTGTCAACGATAGATTCATCAACACTAGATTTAAGGCATGATGGTGCGCACGGCAGTCCTCTGACATCCTCATTGCATCTTTGACTTCAAGTCGGAGCTGAGCTGAAGCAAGCCTTTCCGCTTTAAGTTGAGACTGAAGAAGTTGAACTGATTGAGGCAGCGACTGCACAGAGGTTGTCTCACACCTGCTGGTGAGTAGCTTCAACTCACTGTCTTCATCAAGACAGGACCTTGGGGTCATCTCGCTGTCCTCAAGATGGTTTGGCTCACTATCTTCCCTAAAGTTCTACCTGGCATAAGAGATACGACTCTGAAAGAGAAACAAGGAGACACGTAACAAGTTTCACAATTAAATAAGCAAATAAATGGATCTGTTCTACATAAGGAACATGTTTTTACAACTATAATTTGAAACTGGTAGTTGTTGCAAACATCCAATCAGATGTAAACAACAAAGCAAACAACAGTGGAGGCAATGATGCCTATCCAAATCTATACTAGAACAAAATTTGAAGGCTTGAGAAGGATGAACTTACATTACATGTTAACACGGGCTGGACAAAGCCCTTCTCCATGTTGATGGAAGGATAATTCAATAAATTCCCCAAAGAAAATTCTTTATAAGCCTTGCCATTATTCTACATTTTGCAAAGAGTAAATATGGATCAAGTAATATTGGAAGAAACAGAGGATAATGAAGCTCAGGTGCACACTGATGATACATAATCAAATAGCAATTAATTAAGTACAGCGTTACAAGGCAAAAGGGAGAGAGGTACTGACAAGAGCAATGCAGAGCCCATTATTGTTTTGAGATCGTATGATCCTTTGAGCAAGGAGATTCATCTGAAATTAGTTTTCATACAAGAGAGAAGGTAAGGCACAATCAGAAATTTAGGAGTTCAAATTTTGAATTGATATCATAGACAGTACCTGACGCTGGGCTCCCAGCAGTTCTAATAGGGGTTTGGCCACTGGAGTAGGGGTAAAGTGTGGTACAGTTGGGCCTGTGTTTTCTGTGGCTGTTGATCTATTTGATTTAACAGGTACCACTACCTTTTCCAAATACCTAGTTTGTACTCCTTGAGGATCTGCACTCACCCTCTTCCTTTTGGACATCTATCACGAAAGAACAACATTTGACTGGAAAAATATAGTGTGACGACACATGGAATAGGTACAGAAAATGGATAGTTATGGCATATACTCATGTATGATGCTTAAACTAAGCAGATGGTGTAACAAAGTAGAAGAAATGCAAGAGGTCAGATGCAAAATATGCGCGACCAATACAACTTTGCAAAGTTAGAGCAAGCACCTTGATGGGTGAATAAGATAGGCCATCCTCCACCATGCCAAGTTTGTTAGCCAATGGATCGTTCCGCAATATTCCTCTCGTGCGCCCATTCTCATATTCATTTTGATAATGTTCAATATCTGACATGCATGAAAACATGAAAACAAGTGAAATTTTCTTTGTAATGCAGAAGTGATTCTAATCCAATACTTCCTCCCTGTAAACCCCTTTGTGCTATCTCTGCAATTCTTTTAAAAGATGCCATGCATGCTGTAATTTGTTGTGTGCATTAATATAATGTGGCCTACTCCTCAAAATATGAGACTCCAGAAGTGATGACACTTCGCAGATGATAGCTTCAACATATAGTAAAGAAGAACAAGTCGACCTGACCTGACAGATTCAAAACATACTAAGGGAGAACAACTCGACCTGACCAGTCGACCACAAGAGAAGAGTATCATCTTAAATAAGAGCAGAAGATCAAGCAGATTAAAGATATTACAAGTGTTTCAATACAATGTCGGTTGGCCACCCATGACGAACCAGAGCGCACAGAGAAATACTATTCTTTCCGGTCTCTCCATATGTGGCTCACATGCATTTCGAAACTAAAGTAGGAACATTTAGCTAACCAATTAAACATCTCTCAGTTTTACTAATATCAGCAATAATATCAGATATGAATTTGTACAACTAAGCTTGTTTAGCTCGATGGGTGGAGCAGTGCTATTATGACACGAACCACGTAGGCTGATTGTGGTCATCATAAAATGGGGAAAACATAAGCATGACCAGTACAATGTTGACCGTGGCAGTGGGATGGCAGATCTGAAGCTACAAACCGCGCAAAGGGTAGTTAGCAACCAATGTTTGCTTTGAAATAACAACTAAGATTTGGTATGGACAAGAAAGTATGGTCAACAAGTGACAAAGAAATGCATTATGCTGTCTCTATATGTCGCGACATGCATTTGGAAACTCAAGTGGGACCTTTAGCTAACCAATTAAATGTGTCAGTTAACTAATATCAGTATCATATCACAATCATATTTGAACAACTAAGCTTTCGAATTCTGAGTGTTGTGTTGTTTAGCTTGAAGGGTGGAGTAATGCTAGTACGACAGAAAGCACCTACGAAGATCATAGTAGAGTAGATAAAAGGGGAAAACCCTAAGCATCAAGAGAAAAATCAGGAAAGTGGAACTAGCTGGACCAGTGGGTGGCGCACACGCTTTTCGAAACGAATATAGGAACATTAGGTGACCAATTAAACGTTCTCTGTTTTAGTGATATGAGCATCATATTAGATTCGTATTTGAACACGTAAGCTTTGGGTTGAGGTCTTGAGGAGCAGTGCTAGCACGACACAAAGCACCTACGATGATGGTAGTGAATATAAAGGGGGGAACCATAAGCTTTATGAGTATAGTGCCCGTGCCATGGCGGATCTGAAGGTGCAAACCGGACAAAGCTACTTCGCAACCAATTTGTTTGCTTTCAACTAGCCACTACGATTTGGTACAGACAAGAAAAGTATAGTAAACAAATTACGATCTATTTTCCGGGTGAGATCAATAACTTAAGCACATATGGAAGAGTACCACCTCTCTTGCAACGCCATGTAGGCCTATGCTGATACGTTGAGGGTGCTGCGGGTGCGATGGCTGTCGGCGGCGGGGAAGAAGACTTTAGAGGGCAGACGGCCGGGTCAGGGGATATATCCTGTTGCCGTGGACGAAGCGGTCGTAGGAGCGGCAACGGCAAGGTGGACGACGGCGCCGATGAAGCGAGAGGAGGAGATGAAAGGATCTTGGTCCAGCGCCGTGGATGAGAGACGCCCATCTCTTGCAGTGGACGACGGGGTAGGGGTAGCGGCTCCGGCAAGGTGGAGGATGGGGTGCCGGACGGAGGAGGCTGGCCGCAGTGCGGAGGTTGTCGTGCCGCCGACGGTGTATGAATGGGGAAATGGAGGGGAGGGGGGGCGATCTCAAACTTTGGGACGCGCTTCTTGATGACCCACAAGTATAGGGGATCTATCGTAGTCCTTTCGATAAGTAAGAGTGTCGAACCCAACAAGGAGCAGAAGGAAATGATAAGCGGTTTTCAGTAAGGTTTTCTCTGCAAGCACTCAAATAGTAGGTGATAGATAGTTTGGTGATAAAATAAATAGTAACAAGCAAAAAGTAAATAAAGTAAATAAAGTGCAGCAAGGTGGCCCAATCCTTTATGTAGAAAAGGATAAGCCTGGACAAATTCTAATAATGAAGAAGGAGCTCCCGAGGACACATTGGGAATTATCGTCAAGCTAGTTTTCATCACATTCATATGATTCGCGTTCGGTACTTTGATAATTTGATATGTGGGTGGACCGGTACTTGGGTACTGCCCTAACTTGGACAAGCATCCCACTTATGATTAACCCCTATTGCAAGCGTCCGCAACTACAAAAAGGAGTATTAAGGTAAACCTAACCACAACATTAAACATATGGGTCCATATCAACCCCTAACGAAGCAACGCATAAACTAGGGTTTAAGCTTCTGTCACTCTAGCAACCCATCATCTACTTACTACTTCCCCACGCCTTCCTCTAGGCCCAAATAATGGTGAAGTGTCATGTAGTCGACGTTCACATAACACCACTAGAGGAAAGACAACAATACATCTCATCAAAATATCGAACGAATACCAAATTCACATGACTACTAGTAGCAAGACTTCACCCATGTCCTCAGGAACAAACATAACTACTCACAAAGCATATTCATGTTCATAATCAGAGGAGTAATAATATGCATAAAGGATCTGAACATATGATCTTCCAAGTAAACCAACTAGCATCAACTACAAGGAGTAATCAACACTACTAGCAACCCACAGGTACCAACTTGTGGTTTTGATACAAGATTGGATACAAGAGATGAACTAGGGTTTTGAGAGGAGATGGTGCTGGTGAAGATGTTGATGGAGATTGACCCCCTCCCGATGAGAGGATCGTTGGTGATGACGTTCATGATAATTTACCCCTCCCGGAGGGAAGTGTCCCCGGCAGAACAGCTCCGCCAGAGCCCTAGATTGATTCCGCCAAGGTTCCGCCTCGTGGCGGCGGAGTTTCGTCCCGTAAGCTTGCCCACGATTTTTTCCAGGGGAAGAGTGATGATATAGCAGAAGATGGATGCCGGAGGCCCACCAGGGGGCCCAGGAGATAGGGGGACGCGCCCTACAGGGGGGCGTGCCCTCCTGTCTCCTGCACAGGGTGTGGGCCCTCTGGCCTATCTCTTTCGCTCATAAATTCTTATTAAATCCAAAAAGTTGTTTCGTGGAGTTTCAGGACTTTTGGAGTTGTGCTGAATAGGTTTCCAACATTTGCTCCTTTTCCAGCTAGAAATCCAGCTGCCGGCATTCCCCCTCTTCATCGTAAACCTTGTAAAATAAGAGAGAATAGCCATAAGTATTGAGATATAATGTGTAATAACTGCCCATAATGCAATAAATATTGATATAAAAGCATGATGCAAAATGGACGTATCAGCTCCCCCAAGCTTAGACCTTGCTTGTCCTCAAGCGGAAGCCGAAATCGAAAAATATGTCCACATGTTTAGAGATAGAGGTGTCGATAAAAATAAAATACGGACATGAGGGCATCATGATCAATCTAATAATAGCAACATATATAGATTTTGTCATGTGATTTCCTATGCTAAAGTAATAAGCAATTCACAATGTCAAGTATGGTTCAAAAACTTCATTGGGAACTAACAAACTATAATCTCAGTCATTGAAGCAATTGAAATTTATCGTAACATCAGAAAGAGTCAATAATAGAGTTTTTCAACAAGCTCACATACTCAACTATCTCGTAGTCTCCCATAATTGTTAACACTCACGCAATACTTGTGGTTATAGAGTTTTAGCCGGACACTGAGAAAGATAGGGGCTTATTGTGTTGCCTCCCAACGTATTCACCTTTAGGTGATGTCAACAATAATAGCCTATGCCAACTTACATCCAATTGGATATATATATCATGATCTTTCAAACACGAAGAGCTTGCCAAAGGATAAAATGAAAAAGGGAAAGGTGAGGATCACCTTGACTCAAGCATAAAGTAAAAACATAAAATAAAAGATAGGCCCTTCGCAGAGGGAAGCAGAGGTTTTCATGCGCTTTTAGGGTTGGATACACAAAATCTTAATGCAAAAGAACATCACTTTATATTGCCCCTTGTATGTGAACCTTTATTATGCAATCCGTCGCTTTTATTACTTCCACAACAAGTTCGTACAAAGCTTATTTTCTCTGCACTAATAAGTCATGCATATTTAGAGAGCAATTTTTATTGCTTGCACCGATGACAACTTACTTGAAGGATCTTACTCAATCCATAGGTAGGTATGGTGGACTCTCATGGCAAAACTGGGTTTAAGGATATTTGGAAGCACAAGTAGTATTTCTACTTGGTGCAAGGAATTTGGCTAGCATGAGGGGGAAAGGCAAGCTCAACATGTTTGGAAGGTCAATGACAATATACTTTAATTGAGATGTCGGAAAACATAAACCATTACGTTGTCTTCCTTGTCCAACGTCAACTCTTTTAGCATGTAATACCTAATGAGTGCTCCCAATCATAAAAGATGTCCAAGATAATATATTTATATGTGAACCCCTCTTTCCTTATCACTTCCTATTAATTGCAACGATGACCGAGGCTACGTTTATCAACTCTCAACAATTTTTATGCCTCATACTTTCTATGTGTGAAGTTATCACTATCCATAAGATCAATATGAACTCTTTTGTTCTTTCTACTTTCTCAAGATCATAGCAACATAGCAAAGCCCTTGACTCAACAGTAATCTTTATTATAGATAGCACACGGACTCGATTACATAAAGAGATCACAACGCAAAACTTGAAACTACTTGATATCAAAAACTTCAAACTACTAGATCAAGATACTACTAAAAGCATCGAACTAAATAAAGCGGTAAAGATAGGAGTGTGATGGTGATATGATACCGGGGCACCTCCCCCAAGCTTGGCAGTTGCCAGGGGGAGTGCCCATACCCATGTGATTATTTCTTCGGAGGTGATGGAGGTGGTGATGATGACGGTGGATAATCGCACATCGAGCGTAAAAGCTCCTCCAACTTGCGGATAATGCCCTTGAGCCCAGCAATATGATCCTTCAACAAAATATTCTCCTGTGTGAGATACTTGTTCTGTATGCGGGCTAACTCAATCATCTTGGAAGCTTCAATCTCTGTTGGAGTGAAAAGGTTAGGTAAAGGTTGAGGGATGTCTTCTTCTTTCACCACTGGAGCTTGAACCTCCATGGCCTTCTTGATCCCTTCATCCTTGTTGATCTCTTCTGGTTCCTCTCTTTTCAACTCTATCTTCAATAGCTAAGCATCCTTGTCTTCATTGTTGGAGGAGGGAGAAGTCATGATGCTCTAACTCTGAAACAGAAACAGCTCAAAACGAAAACAGAGGATATTTGCGTGATACGGTGGTCAAAACCTTCGGGAGTATATATAGTGAATTTTTACCGACCAAAATACATAACATACGAGAAAACGGAGTCCGGGAGGCACACGAGGTGCCCACGAGACAGGGGGGCGCGCCCTACAGGGGGGGGGGGGCTCCTCTCTCGTGGGAGCCTCGTGTCCCTTTCGGACCACTTCTTTCTTCCTAAAATTCTTAAATAATCCAAAACTAATGAAAATTGCCATTAGAGTTGTTTTGGAGTCGGTTTACTTACCGTAACACGTACCTATGCCTTTTCAGAGTCTGGAACATTCTGGAAAGTGTCTCTTATGTATTCCTCAGGGGTTATGGTTTCAATAATATTAGTTTCAACATTGATAGGATTACCTGAAATATAATGTTTAATTCTTTGACCATTTACCACCCTCGGATTTGTTCCTTCGAAGTTGTTGATTTTTATAGCACCAGAACGATAGACCTCCTCGATAACGTAGGGACATTCCCATTTTGAGAGAAGTTTTCCTACAAAAAATCTTAAACGAGAGTTGAATAATAACACATAATCTCCTACGTTAAACTCACGCTTTTGTATCCTCTTATCCTGCCAGCGTTTGACTTTTTCTTTGAAAACTTGGCATTCTCATATGCTTGGGTTCTCCATTCATCAAGTGAGCTAATATCAAATAACCTTTTCTCACCGGCAAGTTTGAAGTCATAATTGAGCTCCTTAATAGCCCAATATGCTTTATGTTCAAGTTCAAGAGGTAAATGACATGCTTTTCCATAAACCATCTTATATGGAGACATACCCATAGGATTTTTGTATGCAATTCTATAGGCCCATAATGCATCATCAAGTTTTTTGGACCAATTCTTTCTAGATCTATTCACAGTCTTTTGCAAAATTAATTTGAGCTCTCTATTGCTCAACTCTACTTGACCACTAGACTGCGAGTGATAAGGAGATGCGATTCTATGATTGACATCATACTTAGCAAGCATCTTACGGAAAGCACCATGAATAAAGTGTGAACCACCATCAGTTATAAGATATCTAGGGACTCCAAACCTCGGAAAAATAACTTCTTTAAGCATTTTAATAGAAGTGTTATGATCAGCACTACTAGTTGGAATAGCTTCTACCCACTTAGTAACGTAATCAATAACAACTAAAATATGTGTATAACCATTGGAGGCAGGAAAAGGTCCCATATAATCAAAGCCCCAAACATCAAACGGTTCAATAACGAGAGAATATTTCATAGGCATTTCTTGACGTCTACTAATGTTTCCTATTCTTTGACATTCATCACAAGATAAGACAAACTTACGAGCATCTTTGAAGAGAGTAGGCCAATAAAAACCAGATTGTAGTACCTTGTGTGCAGTTCTATCTCCAGCGTGGTGCCCTCCATAGGATTCAGAGTGACACTTGCATAGGATTTGTTCCTGTTCATGCTCAGGCACACACCGTCTAATAATACCATCTACTCCTTCTTTATAAAGGTGTGGATCATCCCAAAAGTAATGTCTTAAATCATAAAAGAACTTTTTCTTTCGCTGGTATGTGAAACTAGGTGGTATATATTTAGCAACAATGTAATTAGCATAATCAGCATACCGAGGAGCAGTACGAGAAGCATTGACAACCGCTAATTGTTCATCAGGAAAACTATCATTAATAGGCAGTGGGTCATCAAGAACGTTCTCTAACCTAGACAAGTTGTCTGCAACAAGGTTCTCAGCTCCCTTTCTATCAATAATATGCAAGTCAAATTCTTGGAGCAAGAGAACCCATCTAATGAGTCTAGGCTTAGCATCTTTCTTTTCCATAAGATATTTAATAGCAGCATGATCAGTGTGAATAGTAACTTTGGAATCAACAATATAAGGTCTAAACTTATCACATGTAAACACAACTGCTAAGAACTCTTTTTCAGTAGTAGCATAATTTCTCTGGGCAGTATCAAGAGTCTTACTAGCATACTGGATAACATTCAATTTCTTATTGACTCTTTGCCCTAAAACAACACCTACAGCATAATCACTAGCATCGCACATAATTTCAAAAGGTAAATTCCAATCAGGTGGCTGAACAATAGGTGCAGTGATCAAGGCTTTCTTAAGTGTTTCAAATGCTTCTACACAACCATCATCAAAGACAAAAGGAATATCTTTTTGCAATAAATTAGTCAGAGGCCTAGAGATTTTAGAAAAGTCCTTAATGAACCTCCTATAAAAACCGGCTTGACCAAGGAAACTTCTTATACCTTTTATGTCCTTGGGACATGGCATCTTTTCAATAGCATCAACTTTGGCTTTATTAACTTCAATACCTCTCTCGGAGATCTTGTGCCCCAAGACAATGCCTTCATTAACCACAAAGTTCACACTTTTCCCAATTCAAGACGAGACTAGTGTCCTCGCATCTCTGCAAAACTCGATCAAGGTTGCTCAAACAATCATCAAAAGAGGATCCATAGACGGAGAAGTCATCCATGAATACCTCACAAATATTTTCACAAAAAATAGAGAATATAGCCATCATGCATCTTTGAAAGGTAGCAGGTGCATTACATAAACCAAAAGGCATACGTCTATAAGCAAAAGTACCAAAAGGGCAAGTAAAGGTAGTTTTAGATTGATCCTTTGCTGACACAGGTATTTGAGAGAAACCAGAATAACCATCGAGAAAGCAAAAATGTGTGTGTTTGGATAGCCTTTCTAGCATTTGATAAATAAAAGGTAAAGGGTAATGATATTTCTTAGTGGCTTTATTTAACTTACAGAAATCAATTACCATCCTATAACCTGTAATAATTATTTGCGGGATCAATTCATCTTTATCATTAGGAACAACGGTAATACCTCCCTTTTTAGGGACACAATGGACAGGGCTTACCCATTCACTATCAGCAACGAGATAAATAATACCTGCCTCAAGGAGTTTTAGAATCTCCTTTCTTACCACTTCCTTCATTTTGGGATTTAATCGTCTTTGAGGATCTCTAACTGGTTTGTCATCTTTCTCCACTGAAATTTTGTGTTGACATAATGTGGGACTAATGCCCTTAAGATCATCCAGAGTATATCCAATAGCAGCTCGGTGCTTCTTCAGAGTTTTCAATAATCTTTCTTCTTCTTTCTCTGAAAGGTTAGCACTAATAATAACAGGATATATTTCTTTTTCATCAAGATAAGCATACTTAAGATTATCAGGTAAGGGTTTGAGTTCAAACACGGGATCACCCTTGGGTGGAGGGGGATCCCCAAGAATTTCAATGGGAAGGTTATGTTTCAGCATAGGTTCCTGTTTAAGGAACACTTCATCTATTTCTTCCCTTTCCTTCATAAACATATCGTTTTCATGGTCTAGCAAATACTGTTCTAACGGATCAGTTGGAGGAACAACAATGGAAGCAAGACCAATAATTTCATCCTTACTAGGTGGTTCCCTTTCACGAGGTTGTCTACTAAACTTAGCAAAATTAAACTCATGAGACATACCATCTATGCCAACAGTGACGACCTTCCTTTTACAATTAATCTTAGCACTAGCAGTATTCAAGAAGGGTCTACCAAAAATAATGGGACAAAAATCATCTTGTGGGGAAGCAAGAACAAGAAAATCAGCAGGATATTTAATCTTCCCACACAAGACTTCAACATCTCTAACAATCCCAATAGGTTTAATGGTGTCCCTATTAGCAAGCTTAATAGTAACATCAATGTCTTCTAATTCAACAGGTGCAATATCGTGCATAATTTCTTTATAAAGATCATAAGGTATCGCACTAGCACTAGCACCCATATCACATAAGCCATGATAGCAATGATCTCCTATTTTAACAGAAATAACAGGCGTGCCTACAATAGGTTTACGTGTCTTAGTATCGGGTCTAGCAATATTAGCAGTTTCACCCAAGAAAGAAATAACATGCCCATCTAAATCCTCGTCCAAGAGATCTTTAACCATAGCAATACTAGGTTCAACATTAATTTGTTCAGGAGGTGTATAGGTCCTAGTATTACTCTTACGAACAACAGTTGAAGCTTTAGCGTGATCTTTTATTCTAACAGGAAAAGGAGGTTTTTCAACATAAGCAGTAGGAACAATGGGATCACTATATGTAATAGTCTTTTCTTCGACTGTAATAGGTGCAACTACTTTCACTTCAACAGGAGGATTATATTTAAACCACTTCTCTTTAGGGAGATCAACGTGAGTAGCAAAAGTTTCACAAAAAAGTAGCTACTATCTCAGAGTCAAGTCCATACTTAGAGCTAAATCCACGGAAAGCATCGGTATCCATAAAAGATTTAACACAATCGAACGTAGGTGTCATACCTGACTCCTTACCATCGTCGAAACCCCAATCTTCAGAGTTGCGTTTAATTCTTTCCAATAAGTCCCATTTTAATCAATAGTCTTCAGCATATAGGAACCAACACAGGAAGTATCAAGCAAGTTGCGATTATCAAGAGAAAGCCGAGCATAAAAATTCTGAACAATCATTTCCCGAGAGAGCTCATGATTGGGGCATGAATATAACATTGACTTAAGCCTCCCCCAAGCTTGAGCGATGCTTTCTCCTTCGTGAGGCCAGAAATTATATATGTAATTACGATCACGATGAACAAGATGCATAGGATAGAACTTCTGGTGAAATTCCAACTTCAATCGCTTATAATTCCAATATCTCATATCATTACATAGCCTATGCCATGTCATTGCATCTCCCTTCAAAGATAAAGGGAAGACCTTCCTTTTGACAACATCATCAGGAATACCTGCAAGCTTAAATAATCCACAAATTTCATTCACAAAGATAAGGTGTAAATCGGGATGCAATGTTCCGTCTCCTGCAAAAGGATTAGCTAGCAGTTTTTCTATCATACCCGAAGGAATATCAAAGTGAATATTTTCATAAAGTTCAGTAGGTTGAGGAGCATCTCTTTGCTCTTCTGGTTGGGGTGAAGATACCCCAAACAAGCCCCTCAAAGGATTAGTTTCCATAGTGACAAGTAACAGAAAATTTCAGCACACTATATAAATGTTTCCTTACCAAGTTTCACTCACCAAAAGCGCTACACTCCCCGGCAACGGCGCCAGAAAAGAGTCTTGATGACCCACAAGTATAGAGGATATATCATAGTCCTTTTGACAAGTAAGAGTGTCGAACCCAACGAGGAGCAGAAGGAAATGATAAGCGGCTTTCAGTAAGGTTTTCTCTGCAAGCACTGAAATAGTAGGTGATAGATAGTTTTGTGATAAAATAAATAGTAACGAGCAAAAAGTAAATAAAGTAAATAAAGTGCAGCAAGGTGGCCCAATCCTTTATGTAGAAAAGGATAAGCCTGGACAAATTCTAATAATGAAGAAGGAGCTCCCGAGGACACATTGGGAATTATCGCCAAGCTAGTTTTCATCACGTTCATAAGATTCACGTTCGGTACTTTGATAATTTGATATGTGGGTGGACCGGTACTTGGGTACTGCCCTAACTTGGACAAGCATCCCACTTATGATTAACCCCAATTGCAAGCGTCTGCAACTACAAAAAGGAGTATTAAGGTAAACCTAACCACAACATTAAACATATGGGTCCATATCAACCCCTAACAAAGCAACGCATAAACTAGGGTTTAAGCTTCTGTCACTCTAGCAACCCATCATCTACTTATTACTTCCCCATGCCTTCCTCTAGGCCCAAATAATGGTGAAGTGACATGTAGTTGACATTCACATAACACCATTAGAGGAAAGACAACATACATCTCATCAAAATATCGAATGAATACCAAATTCACATGACTACTAGTAGCAAGACTTCACCCATGTCCTTAGGAACAAACGTAACTACTCACAAAGCATATCCATGTTCATAATTAGAGGAGTAATAATATGAATAAAGGATCTGAACATATGATCTTCCACCAAGTAAACCAACTAGCATCAACTACAAGGAGTAATCAACACTACTAGCAACCCACAGGTACCAATTTGTGGTTTTGATACAAGATTGGATACAAGAGATGAACTAGGGTTTTGAGAGGAGATGGTGCTGGTGAAGATGTTGATGGAGATTGACCCCCTCCCGATGAGAGGATCGTTGGTGATGACGTTCATGATAATTTACCCCTCCCGAAGGGAAGTGTCCCCGGCAGAACAGCTCCGCCAGAGCCCTAGATTGATTCCGCCAAGGTTCCGCCTTGTGGCGGCGGAGTTTCGTCCCGTAAGCTTGCCCATGATTTTTTTCCAGGGGAAGAGTGATGATATAGCAGAAGATGGATGCCGGAGGCCCACCAGGGGGCCCAGGAGATAGGGGGACGCGCCCTATAGGGGGGCGTGCCCTCCTGTCTCCTGGACAGGGTGTGGGCCCTCTGGCCTATCTCTTTCGCTCATAAATTCTTATTAAATCCAAAAAGTTGTTTCGTGGAGTTTCAGGACTTTTGGAGTTGTGCTGAATAGGTTTCCAACATTTGCTCCTTTTCCAGCTAGAAATCCAGTTGCCGGCATTCCCCCTCTTCATCGTAAACCTTGTAAAATAAGAGAGAATAGCCATAAGTATTGAGATATAATGTGTAATAACTGCCCATAATGCAATAAATATTGATATAAAAGCATGATGCAAAATGGACGTATCACTTCTCTGAAATAGGGGAAAATTACGAACTTATCCCCCGTTTAAAATTTCAGGCATCGCGTCAGTTGGGGATAGGACGGTAATCTTGCATCTCCCAAATATTTGCCAATAACTATTTCGGGCGAGGAGAGGGTGTTTTGCCGCCCACGGTTGGCGCACACGGTGTATGAACGGGGCCGGCAGGTTGGGCGGTTGTGTCATGTCTGATGGAAGTTACACATCTGCCCCTATTTAAAATATTAGCCTACATCGATTTCGGACGAGGAGAGTTTGTTTTGCCGCCCACTGTGTATGAATGGGGAAATGGAGGAGGAGAGACATGTCTTTCGGACGAGCTTGAATCAAATGTGTTTTGCTGCCCATGTTTGGCGCCCACCGTGTCTGAATGGGCTCAGAGGCCGTCGTGTTACATATGATTGAAGTTACTAGTCTACCCCTATCGACAGCAGTGTAAATCCGGTCGATAAGGATGTCAAGTGTCAGGGGTAGACAGTAATTTCCATCTCGCAAACACTTGCTTCAGGCAGCCCACAAATTATAGTGGGTGTTTAGCCGCTTCATTCAAAACTTGGGAGAATTAGCATTCACGTTTGCCCTGGGACCTGGCAAACTAAATTCAAATCCAGTTTGTATTTGATTATGAATATCCATAGATAATTATACATTTTGTTATTTATTTCTTCAAAACCACGACAAAGATTTATTCCACCTTTATATATGATTATGATTTAGAAATGCCGTGATCTTCGAATTCAGTAGGTTGGATGCACTCTGATTCAAACAGTTATTTGATCCAATACAATATGCTCACACGAAAAACAGTTCACCTTATGTCAATCATACAAGTACTGAGGATTACCTCGCCTAAAAAATTTGGATCATTACAACACATGGACAACATGGAATTCCGGACAACATAGGCGGTCTTGCAACATAATCCATTCAGAGACATGACACAACATGCAAGTACAATAATCTAATGACAATTTCAACTGGTATCTAAAGAAGAACCGGGATTACCTTGGGCTTCAGATAGCAAAAACAGAAGGACCTCCTCCATCTTCAAATGCAACATTCTTACTTCCTCCAATTCTTGGGTTTCTTGCATAATGCGTGTCGCTAATTCCGTAATTTCCAGCCTCGAGATAAAGATTACCTCATTCATGGCAGCCACACCATATCTTTCTGCCTCTAGTAGAGCCTCAAGCACTATAATATCTGTGCTCAGACTGCTCTCCGGCGGTGTTGCCTCTGAACTGCTACCATCTGGTAACATGGATGGCGCACTACTTCCACAAATAGATTCTGGGGTTGTACATTGTGTCCTAGTGTGAACGGCATCTTGAAAGGTTTCCGCTGGACATAAGTAAGAGATAGTTATCGTATGATCCAGGCAGTAAGCTTACATGGTAAACGACGGACGAATTATTGCCGAGCATGGCAAACTATATTTAAATGGTTCGAAGCAGCATCAGCCGAAAAGAAGTTAAAATGGAAAGATGAAAGTTGAAAGGGAGTGTACAACCGCTATATTTAAGTTGCCAAGGCATCTATGCAGTTGAAATAATCTGAGAAAGCACTTAACAGTGTGGCCTCATATAAACTACGAAGACAGTCTTGTGATGAAGTTGAGAGGAAAAGTTAATGACTCAAATGAAATAGGCATGCATTTCTTTACGATAGTACAGCAGGCACTGCTGACATATTGGCCAACTCAGGTATAACATAACAACAAACAAGCATTCAAATCAAGCAATACAGCAAAGCAGACAACTGAACTATTTGTAATTCGGTAGGATTACACGTTGAGGGCACAAGCCAAGAAAGCAGCCCACTCGCATTACATTTAACATGTACTAAAACACACTGGCTTACCATATGTTGCTGTGAAGCCTAGCTGCTGTTGCAATGTTCTTTGAAGGTACCGTCAGCATCCCGTGGTTGTAAATCTAGTTGTTGTAGTTTATTCTGCACCATCTATTTAGGTAAAATTAATTTTAATCGCATGCACTGGTCCGAATTGATCATCAATGGTTCACCTAAACTAATGAAAGAAGGGTGTGTGTATACACGACATATATCTCCTTCCCTCTATTTTTATGCTTGTTCGAGGTGCCAGCACCAAAAGAACAAATATTTTGCTTGATGGGGTTGGCAGCTCCATAATTAATAGAAGCATCAAATTAGTCATGCAACTTGGGAAGATCAAGAACACACAAACAAGTAATGAACAGAGGCTCGAAGCAGTGATGTAATAGCTAGCATCAGAAAATGTAGGGTAAAACAAACAAAAAGCAGCGGAACCACATGCTAGTTTGCTGATGTGTAATTAAGCATAGAGAACATTAAGCAGTCTGATGGAACCAACAGGTGGCATCAGAACAAAACTAAAGCATATTAACTATATGTGCACTGGTATGTAATTTAACACATGTAACATGTTCACTGCCAGAAGTATGGCCCTACAGGTGCAAGCAGAATAACGCGTCTCATGAAAAACTGAATGATGCTCTGAAGAAATTCAAAGGTACGGTGCTTATGCTAGGAAAGTGAACGTAGGCGCCGACCGTTGGATAATAGTACCTGATTCTCGGCGGCGTATGGGTATTGTTGTCATACTTGATAGCTAAGGATCGTCGATGGTGCTCGTGTTGCGGTTGAGTTTGGGCCGGCTGTCGTCGTCGCTGAAGCTGCTCAGGTGCTACGGTTGCGGCGCTTGTCGACATACAAGAAAGCTCATCTGTGGTAAGTGAACAGTTGCACGATAAAGAGAAAAACCGAAGGAGTACAAATCGAAATAACCTGATGAGGCTGCGGCGTCGGTAAAGCAGGGCCGGTGGAGTTGAATATGGCGTCCGTGGAGCGGGTCCGGTGCAGTGGACGAAGGGTTCGGCGGGCGCGTTGTATAGTGCTTTCGGTGAGGCGGATCTGTTGCGTCGGACGAGGGCTTGTATGAAGGGCCAGCGAAGGGGCGGACGAGGGAGTCAGAGATGGACCTACGCTATGGTGGAGGGCGCCGGTTAAGCAGATCCGGTGCGGTGGACCATGATGGCGGTCAAGGAGATCTGGAGCGGTGGACAAGCCAGTTGCTGAAGCGGCTCCGGTGAAGTGGTGAGTTGGCAGTTGGGGGTTCCAAGGTGCGGAAGGTAGATCCGGCAGGGTGTGAGGTCCACCGCTGCGGCGGAGGACTATTTTCGGCGGCTTGCCGTGGTTGGGAGGGTCGGGGAGGGGAAGGGGAGGGGCTCTGGGGAAGAATGTTGGGGGCAAAGAGGGGAAAACAATGGAGTTACCAAATCAGCCCTTTTCCGTTCATGTGGCAAGGGTAAAACAGGAATATCACAGGGCTAAACTTTCGGGCGCGTGATATTTCGATGTGAGCGGGAAGTTTGAAAGCTTTTGGCGCCTAAAATTATAAGTATTCTACTCTCGTACGGCCGACTATGATATCATGGCTGACAATTTGTTTGTTTTGCATGCAAAAAAAAATGTGCAAGTTTTGAAAATCAATGTCTCCAACTCGAAACTTAGATTGTCCATTCAATTCAAATATGTAGCATTGAGCTACTACAAGCAAATACCATCATACGGTCCAATTCAAATGAAATTCCAAATGTGTTTATCCTAAATATGATGACAAAAGCAAAAATGTGTATGTGTATGAATAAAGTGGATGATTACAAAGTTTGAACATGCCCGTATGTGTATATCTCTAGGTTTGATATATGAATTTGAAATCACGAAATCCCAGCTTAAAAAATGTACCTCCGTTTAAATGAATTACAAAAGCTAATGATGGAGTCGAATACCAAAATTCCAATCTTAGGTTTGTAATTCTGGTACATCAAGGTATATCACGCATGTTCAAAAGTATCGTTATCTCATAGTACAAACTGTGAAACAAATGGATCAACCATGAGTGCACAATATCTCAATTACGCTAAAGTCCCTCAAATATAGACACCTCACTCT
>NC_041387.1:103954067-103963427 GCF_002162155.2 Triticum dicoccoides | reverse complement strand
GAGAGAAGTCGTTCTCTCCCCCAAACACCAACACACGAGCACATTAACACCCCTCTCTCTTGTAAAGTCCGGACCCCAACATAGGTCTCTATCACTTTGTCTCTCGGGCATGCACACATCTCTTCCCTCACTCTCTAGGTCTCCCGATATCTCTCTTACCCAAGCACACGCACTATGTAGAGTGTATATTTCCCATACACACAAAACGTCGCCCCCAAACGTCTATCTCCCTAGTTATGTGGTTCTCGCGCACTCACCTCACACACCACCCCCACTGCAAACAAGCACACTTTGTCTCCTTGTGCACCACTCTCCTCTTTCTATCTCTCCCACATGCGGACCCGCCCCAGCTCCTTCCCTGCATACATATATGTCGTGACTCTTTGCATAGCTCCCTAATGTATGATCGTTCTCGATTTCGCACATTGTTCTCTACACCATCTATTCTAGATCTCTCATGAAGTCCCTATCACACACACGATGACTCGCTTCCCTTGCGTCTCCGTTCATAGGCCAATTTTGGACAATATCAACATTGTCTCCCTATCTATACGCCATTTATGGACACAAACGACCCCTCTCGCCCCCTCTCTTCCTCTCTCTCTCTCTCTCTCTCTCTCTCTCTTTGTCGCTAGCTCTCTCTTTCTCTTGCTCTCACACCCCTCTCCCACACACACTCGATGTCTCTTCCAAATAGTCTGCTCCCCCAGCCCGCACCCGTGCTATCCCGCTACTACACATGTCACACCATTCCCCCTTCCCTTATACTAGGTTTACATCATCAGTGGTCTCTCTACTCCACGTACACTCTCTCCCTCTCACACACAAATGCATGCACAAACACACACAAACACACACAAACACCCATTTATATGGATCCTCATCTCTCCCCATGTACGCATGTGTATCTCACACACTCACTCTCTAATTATGTATATGTGTCTCCACGTTACACAACACAAAGCCCCATGTACATGTCTCTCTCTATCCTCCACACACATAGACACAAAGAATTTGTTATCATTGCCTTAGTCTCTAACATATCACACACGCACACTCTCTCTCTCTCTCTCTCTCTCTCTCGCAAACACGCTCATCAAGGGTTTTCCCGTGAATAACTTACTGTCTATTCATCAACAGTCGTGGCAGTACGACGAACATGAGATGTGAAAAATAATAAATCTACACGTGCTTAGACCACCTAGTATGACTACTAGGACTAGAGCAAGCCAAAAAGCGCGCCGCCGTCACCCCTCCTTGTCGGCGACGGGAAAATCTTTGTTTTACACAGTCGAGAAGTCATTGTGCTAAGGCCCCACATGCCGAGGCGTTGAATAGAATGTAGGTGCTAGTTTACAGAAGCAAGTATCGGTAATACGTTTGTATCTCCATAGTTATATTTCTTCTCTTATAAAAAACCAAGGTGGTGATGATGGTACGTGTGCCATCTTGCAATATAGACTGTCCGATCTATATCTGACGGATGGAAATTAAACTAAAAGATACCCGCACCCCTCTCCACATTTGCAGACAAGGCCTTCCCTCGTTCATCCCTATCTCCAACAAACCTCATTGTTGAGCAACTAAGAAAGGAAGCCTCTGGAACAAACAGGCCTGGTGGCCGCTGCCGGCATCGTCAATCCCCATGCCTCCGCTCAGTCCGACCACCAACCACCACCACACCCCACTCCTCTTCACCTTATCTCATATTTCTCGAGATATCATTAGTTTTTACACATGGGATTACTCCCGCAAGGGTCAATCACAACAAGTGTTTTATAAAAAAATGCATCTTGATGTTTCGTGCAATGCACGGATCTTGCTAGTACTCCTACAGAAGACTAAGTTGGTGATGCTGGTGTGTCTGCCATCCATCGTCTCTGACCATTAGATCTACATCTAATGATTGTGAGGTAAGTTGTTGCCTTTTCTCACCAACATCCCACTTGTCTACCAATTTGCAGAAAAAAAACCCATAATTAGTATCTTAAAACCAACCACATCCCTCCTTGACCTCACCAAAGTAGCCCAAGGAATATATTCTAATTGAAACATATGTATATCAAAATTAGAGTGTTTTGTACCAAGTTTGTGAATAAGTATTATTCTAATTGTGATTCGTTGCAATGGACATGAACATTGCTAGTATTTCCAACCATGCATTTTTTCCTAGTATTCCATAGTTTCGACTTTTCCATCAAGATATTAGTCACTCATGGTTGATATTTACTTTCAATCATGTACACATATGCACTATGTAACTAGCCTTGCTTATTGGCTTCCAAAGCTTAACTTTCACTCCTACTTACAATATGTAGAGTATTTAACAAAAACCTACCACTTTCAACCAGCCCTAGGAAGAATCTATTATACAAAAAATAGCAAAAACATACCCAAAATTTCTTAATCCACGCCAAAAACTACTACCTAGTACTCCTACCGATTAGGTTCGTTTAAACCCATTTATGACAGGGTTGGCCCACACGTCCGTGCTGATGAGGCAGCTTAAACCAACACATTTTGTTTGACCGTTGACATGAGGGACCCACATCTGACCTTCTATCATGTTATTCCCCCTCAAATCATTATTTTTCCTGGACATTACTTCAAACAGTACTGATGCATGTTCGTCGGTGGCGCCGGTGATGAGCGAGTTGGCCGCCGCTCCGCCGGATGGGCCGGACGCCGCGCTGGCCTCCGCACGGGTTGGCAGGCTGGCCCAAGCGTGACTCACGAGCGAGCAAGCCGCCGCGCTGGCCTTCGCTCGAGCCAGATGGCTGGCCTGAGCGCGGCGCGCGCGAGCAAGCCGCCGCACTGCTGTGCCAATCTAGCTAGCAAACCTTGCAGACAAGCAGCTGGACGGAGCTATCTTGGCTAGCTAGCGGCCGCGAGCGCCAGACAAAGCTCGCATCCGGGCTGCCGCAACATGGGCTCCACACCGCCGGCGGTTTTGACCTCGCCTTCTGCCGGCGGCGGTAGCTGCGTCCCATGGCCGGGGATGACTAGGTGGACGGGCCAGAGGTAGGAGGTCACTCGAGGATTTTTGTTGGTAAGAGCATGTACAATGGTTGACAAGGTAGTCTTATCTTAAGTCTGCCACGTATGCAAGTGGTAGTAGTTTCTTGGCATTTTAGTGGTTTCTTGCATTATTAGGGGTTTCTTGTAAGGAACAATGTACATACTACTAGCGACAAAAGGCGATTCTAGGTTGCATTGTACTCCAACAAGTACTACTAGTGGTCGCGGGAGTGTATACCTCGTTTTGTGGGTTCGATCCTGGCCGAACGCACGACGGCCTTTTTTTTAAATAATACTACTACACTTTGCTGTGAGCCATATTTTACACGGGCAGTTTGAGTTTTGAAGTTGAACGGATGTGCGGCCCCACAATCTAGGTGCACTGGACAGCCTAGCCACGTGAACGGGTTTTCCTTCCCAGCATCCCGTGGCTCGCGTGCTCGCCCTAGCCGCACCTCGCTTGCAGCTTCCTCATCAGCTAGTAGCATATTTAAACTAGCACCTCCCAATTAAGCCCGAGGAGCCGGAAAAGCCTGGTGGGGCATTGGGAACTGTGCAATATGGCTCCATACGTGAAGTGCTCTACTACTACTCTGTAGCTTGTGGCGTTGCACGCATGGACTTCACTCCATTATCAGCTCTACTATAAAAGAAATTCCTCTTGACGTGTTTTTTTAAAACGGAGGCAAAAGCTTTGCTTCATCTCATTCATAAAGAAGGAACTACTAACAAAGTTCGACGAGATCCATTACACCTCCACAAATGGAAGCGAAAAGCCTAGTCTCGTTGTATCAAATAACACAAATGTTCTGCCCCCGCAGTAACCGTCGCTGATAAACAGGCTGCTAGTGTGTGCGTGAGAGGAGCGGCTGAGTAGGTCAGCTACTCCTACGTGAGAGGAGCGGCTGAATATAGCACTGAGAGTACCCACTAGGCCACTACGCAGGTGTACTTCCCCTGCATTGATAGTACAACGACGGTTCTACAGAACAGTAGTACCCTCCACTTCCAACTGTAGCTCCTTGGCACTATACTAGACTAGACTAGAAGTCTAGTACATCGCACTACTAGTTGAGAAAAGTAGTACTGGTACTGCTATAGTACGAGTACGGACTCCTCCGTCACATAATGTAAGACGTTTTTTGACACTAGTTGGCATGTACAAAAAATGGCAAAAACATACCCAAAATTTCTTAATCCACGCCAAAAACTACTACCTAGTGCCAAAAATTTCTTACTAGTGCTATTATTTATAGTATAATGCAATCACATAACGTTCCATAATGCTAGTACTAGTAGTAAATAATAGCCTCACCCCTTCGCTGAGGAACGATCTATAGTTGGAAGGGACGAGGCCCTGCGGTTACTACGCTCTTATCTCCTCCTCGCCAGTTCCTCTCCCCCCGAAGAGAAGGCAGTTCGTCGCTGCTCCCATGGATTTGCCAGGCGGTTCTCCTCCTCGTCGGGGCTGGGAGACCTTCGACGACGATACTCTGGGAGAAATCGCACGCCGCTCCGACGTCCTCACCGCCGCAAGACTCGGTGCTTCCTGCACCAACTTTTTCAAGATGCTGCTTAAACAGGCTTGGGAAAAGGCCATGCTTGTTGGTCTTCCATGCATCCTCGAGGAGAAGGTTCTTCTATGGGACAATCCTTCGAACAGTCCACCGCTCCCTGGCCATGGTTGCACGTTGACTCCGCTAGAGTTGCCAACGTTGAGAGGTAGTCGGATTTTGTCCGATGAGCAGGTCAGTAATGGAGTTTGATCATGTAGTACTTAGGTATTGTTGTTAACTATCTTTTGGTATGAACTTGCATTTGCTTCCAACCATCATGCCGAGGGTCGGTATGGATATAAAGCTGAATCATTTGTTTCGAAACAAATTTTCAGGCACCTGATTTTTATTTGATGGGTAGCATAAGCACCCGCCGTTCGAATTCCCAGTTCTCCATTTTTTTCGAAACAAGTGCATGCATTTATTATCACGATAAAAAACAATATCCGTGCTGCATCCCAGTTATCAGTCTGTACTTGCAGAATTCTCTCATTTATTGAGCACGTATATTGTTTTTTCAGGTCGATTAAGTTTCAACTGGGCTGCAGACTGCCCAGGCTTGGTTTTGTTTTTAACAGGCCCAGCCCATGACAACAACGGGGCACAAAGATCCAGTAGGTATCTACTAGCCTCTGGCCCGCCAGCGTTAGTTATATTTTGTCTTACAACATCCGCAGGCAGTTTTTTTTACTGAATTAAACACACAACCCAGTTCTATTTTCCTCTTGAAACGCATGTCCTACATCCGTTTTCTAATCTCTACCTATAGTTTTACTAGTTCATATACACATATCATTATATTGAAAATACATGAAATTCCCTTTTCATATTTACATCCTAATTTTTGTTGTTTTTCCCACCCAGCACTGATTTTTTACCACTGGTTTTCCCTTAAACCAACTCAATTGTCCCACGTCTTATTTGCTCAGAAAAACAAAACGATTTTTTTGGCAAATCAATAAGTTCTTAAAAAATGTTTATCATTTCGGGATTACAACAGTTCGGACTCCACCAAAATACGCAAAATAAGGTTGAACTTTTTGACCGTGGTCCTGGGCAGAAAATGGGCTGTAATAAATTACTTAAGAATTAGAAAATGGGCTGCAAATTATAAAAAATAGCAAATGGGCTTCATGTTGTCTACCACAGATTTGGAGGCTGACTTGTGGGCCTACCAAGTTCATGCGTACACAAGGTTTCGCAAAAAAGAAACTTAGTCAACAATCGACTCTGCCAGCGTCAGACCGTTAGATGTCAATCTAACGGCAATCGTGCTTCTTCAGTCTCTGATCTTCCTGCCCCAGCCGCCCAAACCAGCGCCGTCGGAACCACCTGCTCCCGCCTCCCGTGGCCGGCAGTGCTGCCAGGCAGGCCTCACGGCCCCATCATACTCGCATCCCTGGCCTGTCTATCCCTCTACTCACCCACACCTCCTGTTATTTTCTAGCGACGGCAGCTGAACCAGTCAACCCTCATACTCTCCACCGCGTGGGCAGCCACTGCCGTGTCTTCCTCGGCTCCGTGCTGTTCCCTTCGTAGGCCTCGCCATCATCCACCGCCCTGGTGCTCTCGGCGCGGCGTGGTCAACGATGTCCATCCAACGGTTGTAGTGCTTCTTCAACCTCTGGTCTTCTTGCCTCAGCCGCCCAAAGCAGCGCCGGTCGTGCCGCATGCTCCTGCCTCCCGTGGCCGGCCGTGCTGCCGCGGAGGCCTCACCATCCCCATACTACTCCCATCGCTGGCCAGGCCATCCCTCCACTCACCCACTCCCCCTGTTATTCTGCAGCGACGGTAGCCTCACACTGCAGCCAAACCAGTGAACACTCGTGCTCCTCTCCACGTGGGCATCCACTGCCGCGTCTTCCCCGGCTCCGCGTCGTCCCCTTCCTAGGCCTCGCCGTCGTCCACCACCATGGTGCTCTCGGCGCGGCGTGGTCAATGTGGTCAACGACCGACTTCCATCAGAAGAGTACTGTACGTGGAGAGGCTGACAGCTGGGTCCACGACAGCCGCAAGGAAGTGCCTCCTTATTACACACAAAATAATTATTCCTCCACCTGACAGCAGGGACCCACCGGACGGGCCACCAGTATTTCGTGGAAAAACGTTTCCGCCCTGACTGCTGGGACCCACTGGACGGGCCACCGTATTTCGTGAAAAAAACGTTTGCCCCTGACTGCTGGGACCCACTGGACGGACCACCGTATTTCGCGAAAAAAACGTTCCCCCGCTGTCATCTCGGACCCACCGGAAGTGCCACCTTATTACGCACAGAAAAATGAAGACTCCCCCTGCTAGCTGGGACCCACCATGGTGGGAGGCTGACTTGTGGGCATACTAAGTTGATGGGGACGGAGGGCTTTGTCAACTTAGTCAATATGAATGATTCTAGCTCCAGTGACCGTACGATGTCCATCCAACGGCCGTCGTGCTTCTTCAATCTCTACTCTTCCTGCTCCAGCCGCTCAAACAAGCGCCGGCGGGACTGCCTGCTCCCTCCTCCCCGCGGCCGGCTGTGCGGTCGCGCAACCCTCACCGCCCCACCGTACTCCCATCGCTGGCCTAGCCATCCCTCTACTCACCCACACCTGCTGTTATTCTCCGGCGACGGCAGACGAACCAGTAAACCCTCGTACAGTCGTACTCCCCTCCGCATGGGAAACAACTGCCAAGTCTTCCCTGCCTCCGTGTCGTTCCCTTCCTAGGCCTCGCTGTCGTCCACCACCCTGGTGCTCTCGGCGCAGCCTGGTTAACGTGGTCAACAACCGACATGCATCTGAAGTGGACCGTACGTGGAGAGGCTGACAGCTGGGTCCGCGGCCGCACGCAAGGAAATGCCTCCTTATTATGCGCAAAATAATGATTCCTCCACCTGACATCGGGGACCCACCGAAAGGGCCTCTGTATTTAGTGAAAAAAACGTTACCGCCGCTGACAGCTCGGACCCACCAGCTATATCTTCGCAGGCAAGGAAGTGCCTCCTTATTATGCACAAAAAAAATGAATACTCCCCCTGTTAGCTGGGACCCAGTATAGTAGCAGGCTGACTTGTGGGTCTACTAAGTTGACGGGGACGGAGGGCTTTGTCAACTTAGTCAATATGCACGATTCTAGCTCCAGTGACCGTACGATGTCTATCCAACGGCCATACTGCTTCTTCAACCTCTGGTCTTCTTGCTCCAGCCGCCCAAACCAGCACCGGTCGTGCCTCGTGCTCCTGCCTCCCATGGCCGTCTGCAATGCGGCGGAGGCGTCACCACCCCCTACTACTCCCGCCGCTGGCCAGGCCATCCCTCTACTCACCCACACCCCATGTTTTTTTGCAACGACGGCAGCCTCATACCGCAGCGAACCAGTGAACCCTCGTACTCCTCTACGCGTGGGCATCCACTGCCGCGTCTTCCCCGGCTCCGAGTCGTCCCCTTCCTAGGCCTCGTCGTTGTCCACCGCCCTGGTGCTCTTGGCGCGGCGTGGTCAACGTGGTCAAGGAACGGCTTCCATCAGACGTGGACTGTATGTGGAGAGGCTGACAGCTGGGTCCACGGCCGCAGCAAGGAAGTGCCTCCTTATTACGTGCAAAATAATTATTCCCCCACCTGACAGCGGGGACCCACCGGACGGGCCACCGTATTTCGTGAAAAAAAAACGTTTCCCCCTGACTGCTGGGACCCACCAGCTACATCTTCGCACGCAAGGAAGTGCATCTGGGCAAAAAAAGATTCGCCCCCCTGACTGCTGGGACCCACCAGCTACATCTTCGCACACAAGGAAGTGTGTCCGGGCAAAAAAACGATTCGCCCCTCTGACTGCTGGGACCCACCAGCTACATTTTCTCATGCAAGGAAGTGCCTGACAGTCGGGACCCACCTGGTCGAAGCGTACGTAGCTTGTCATTCTGGTCACGAACGTGTACGTACATACTGGTCATTGTAGAGGCGCGCACATGTCGTAGCAGAGGTGCGCACGTAGCATGTACACGTACGTACAACGGCGAGGGTGCAAGAAAGAAAATATGGCCACGTATGTGTACATACGGGCGGGGTCTCGAACACCTACTCGCGCATACGTACGGCGAGGGCTCGTGTACATTGCTGGGTCAAAACGGAGAAACAGTGTCGTCGTCGTGTTCATGGGGAGCCAACCGACTGGGTCTGAACAGAATGCATGGTCGTGTTCATCGGGAGGGCTTGGACGGAACAGGCGATGGAAACGAGGCCTGGCGTACCGCACAACGGAGGAAACAGACCTCCTACGTTCAGAACAGGGTCCTGTTGATCGGGAGGGGTGTGGCGTACCGCAAAACGGAGGAAACGGACCTCCTATGATCGAAACGGTGGTCCTGTTGATCGGGAGGGGTGTGGCATACCGCAAAACGGACGAAACGGACTTGTGTTGGAGTGCTACGGTCGAAACGAGGGTCCTGTTCATCGGGAGGGGTGTGGCATACCGCAAAACGGATGAAACGGACTTGTGTTGGAGCGCTACGGTCGAAACGGGGGTCCTGTTCATCGGGAGGGTTGTGGCGTACCACAAAACGGGACTCCACGGGATACTGTTCATCTCCACCGTCGACCTCCTCCAGCCTCCACGGGCTAGCGTCGACCTCCTCCAGCCTCCACGGGCTCCTGTGCATCTAGCCTCCACCGCGCGCTACTCCACCGGCTACTGTTCAACCACCCCTCCACTGTCTACTGTTCATCCAGCCCTCCACCGTCTACTGTTCATCCAGCCCTCCACACCACGGGGTCCTATTCAACCACCCCTCCACGGCCACCCCTCCACCGTC
>NC_041387.1:103941682-103953546 GCF_002162155.2 Triticum dicoccoides | reverse complement strand
TGCTCATCCAATCGATCGGCTTCAGTTAGCAGCAGTAGCGAAGGAATCGCTCCATCGGGTTCAGTTAACAGCCATTGATCGATCGCTCGGGTTCAGTAACGCGTAGCCTACAGTGCAATCGCTCGGGTTCAGTTAGAGCCCAACGCCTCGCTCGGGTTCAGTTAGAGCCAACGCCTCGCACACATGCGCGTATGTGTACAAGAGAAACACGCATCGCTCGGCCCCCGACCTCCCACCATAACCGGCAACTCCCTGAAATTTTCCTCCCCCTCGCTTCTACCACGGTTTTTTCCGTCATGGACGGCCCGAAGGATGTCATGCAGCTGCGTCTCCGGCCCGCCCAGGACGAAAAGCCCATTTTCTGTCATGATTTTTTGTCATAGAAGTAGGAGCCCACCACATCTATGATGATACCGGGTTTTGTCACAATTATCATCATAGAAGTGTCATATGTATGACAGAAAAAAATTCCGTTCGGCCCAAAATGTCACGGATGCGTCTTTTTTTGTAGTGTTTCCTCACATTCATTGGCATCTAAGGATAAAGAGACATGGTTTAAAGTAGGATGAACATAGTATGACATCATTCATATCATGGGCAAACAGATATAAAACAAAGAAGCTATTTTATCATTGTGTGCGCACGTGAACATAACAACTAGATTACAGATCAAGACCAAAAGAATATCCTTCATCTCTTTTAAACCATGTAAGGTGAAACGATATGTTAAGACAACTGTGTATAAAAGTGAACAAAGTAACTAACATTGGTTGCAAACCAAGTAGTTAAATGAACACATCACACTACCAATCAATTCAAAGGCAGGAGGAAAGGACTTACAACAGCGGCTTGAACTGGTGTGCTCATGCCCTTCATCTTGCTGGTGTGGCAATCCTTGAAGATTTGCACTGCATTCAGTTTAGGTTCTTTTTGGTCCGCACGGGCTTTCCTCTATATTTGGAACAAGTCAATATAGATACGATAATATGGCACAAAAAATAAGGAAGTAGCAGCTATTTACAAGAGCCTGACGATGTGCAATATAGCTACGAGATCCTGTTGTCTGTTGGAATTTCACTTTAGAACAGTTGGTTTTGTTCTTCAAACAGTTAGCCTAGAAGAAGATACACTTGTAAGGCACATACATAAATACAAGTTCAATATGTGGTATGATCAAATACATATAGCCTACCTGATACTTTGGATCAGACCAGTGTTTAATGAGGGTTGTCCAGTCTTCATCTATAATATATTCCACTGGAGATGTTTTGGCGATTTCATTGTTAGCCTTGCCTTCAAAGTGAGATTTTCTAAGGTGGTACCGATACTGTCGCAGAGCGGACTGAAAAACATGAGTGCATTCTTGTTTAGTTGCATCATCTTTCGGATCCAACTTGAACCTCATCTGTTGAAAAAAGAATGTGAGTCTTATTAGGAGGAAGCTAGAAAGTATGGGATAGAGCAAGACAATGTTACTAATTGCGATGAATAACATTACTTATGGATAAATGGTCAAGGAAGGTGTTAAACTGGGTATTGTCTTTCTCATTCCTGTACTGGATCCACGTTGGGAGGATATGTGCATGACACCTAACGGCAACGGCTGCCTCTCATACTAACTTGGCTGACTTTGTAGCACCATGTGTCCTTTTTAAACCTGCCTCAAAATGGATCTCCATTCTTCCTCCTTTAGATTTTGTTAATCTGTCAAGCATTATCCCTGATGTCTATTTTCGATTGCGCCGTGGTGCTAGTTCAACAATGAATATGGAAAGTGTTAGTGTACATCAAACTGTGAGAGTACATATAAAGGAGCATGCAACTGCAACTTGACTCGGTCAGGTACCGTCTTGGTGTTGATGCTCATGAGGTTCATCTGATCTTGCCAAGTCCTGTTGTGTCAGTAGTGCTTCGGAAGTAGTGTTAGGTGTGAAGGCAGCTTGGGAATTGGCCAGTTCCGGAGCAAACGAACGAGTAACTCGTTGAGATGCTGGTACAGTTGAAGCGAATGCTGCAGCTGGTGGAGCAGGTGATACTGTGTTTGTAGATTTAGCCGGTGGACTTGGACCTTCTACTGCACTATAAGTACCAACAGAATCTCGACGGCAGATCGTTTTCCGTTTCACTTGACGAGTAACACCACTCCCTACTATATTATTTTCCTTGCTCTTTTTTGACTTTGCCATGTCAAGCCGTACCCACAACACAACAGAATAAAATCGCTCTTCAGAACTCATTGATGCATGATACAGACAAGCAATACTTTGATGTAAGACAACCATATGAGGATGGAATATGTAAGAAAAATAGGACGACATGACACATTCATAGCTACGATGTGTAAACTAAGTAGAAGGATTTTCAAGAAAATAGGAGTAATGCAAGCTAGACACCATATGAAAGATGCAACCAATATTACTCTGCCAAGTTAAAAGTGTCTTGTCATAAGTGGCAATTCGAAAAATTAGAAGCAGTACAATGTAGAAATCAATGCAAGATGCATCCACTATCAAACTACCATTTTAAAAGCGTCCAATCATGAGTGACTGATGCGGGATACACAACAGCAGTACCTTGATGTAAGAACATGGTATGATAGATAGATGCAGTGTATTCTAGACACAGAAAGCCATGTCATATGCACAGGTATAACGTATAAACTCAGCAGGTGCAATTTAATCAAAATAAAAGAAATACATGCTAGACAATATATGCAACATGAAACCAATTATCACACTGTCAACTTAGAGCAAGCACCTGCGATGGTGGAGTACGGGAGATGAACTCATCATGTAGACTTGGGACTTCAACTTCATTAGTAGTAGCAGTGGCAAATCTAGAGAGTCTCTATTTGCGTCGGTGCGGAGGACCACCAACATCCCCTAACTTACTCTTTTCCTTCCTATTTTCTGATATTGCCTTATGAAGTCAAAACCACAAGAAGATGAATAAAATTAGCTCTGCATAACTGGTTGATGCATGATACAGACGAACACTACTTTGATGTAAGGCAAGCGCAGGATAGGAGGATGGAATATAAAGAAAATAAGACAATGTTTCATATTCACACGTACGATAGGAGGATGGAATATGTATGAAAAAACAGTAAGCGGAAGGCATTTCAACAAAATCAGAAGAAATGAAAGCTAGGCACCATATGAACATGCAACCAATATCACTCTATCAGGTAAAAAGTGTCTCGTCGCAAGTGCCATTTTAAGAAATTAGAAGGAGTACAAGCTAGAAGACAATGCAAGATGCAACCTACATCACAGTCCCAAGTTAAATGTGTGTTATGGGTAAGTGATCGTTGCAGGTATAAGTTGTAAGCTACGCAGATGCAATTCAACATAATCAGAAGCAATAAAACTAGACATCATACGGAAAACGCAACCACATATAATAGTTCCAAGTTAGAGAAAGCACATGTGATGGTGGAGTGGGGGAGATGTGCTCATCATGTACATGTATGTTCTAGAAATAGGAACACATGTCATATTCACAGTCATTATGTGTAAAGTAAGCAGATGCAATTCAACAAAGTTAGAAGCAATACAAGCTAGACATCATACACAACATGCAACCACATATAATAGTGCCAAGTTAGAGCAAGCACCTGTGATGGTGGACTAGGGGAGATGTGCTCATCATCTACACAGCTACGTTGACTGTCCAGCCTTGTGTTGTCTTGCGAATCTTGTTGGGAGGATGGCGGAGTAGAATATGTAGAGACCCCCTGTTTGAGTTGCTCTGAAGGACCACTATCATCCACTGCCGGACTAATTTCCTTCAGCTGTAATGATTTTGCATTGTGAAGTCAAACCGATAAGAAAAAGGAATAAAATTCGCTCTTCAGAACTCATTCATGCATGATACTGACGAACACTACTCGGATGAAAGGCAAACACATGATGGGAGCATGGAATATGTATGAAAAACAGGATGGCTTGACATATTCACACCTATGATGTGGTAACTAAGCAGAAGGCATTTCAACAGATTAGAAGCATTGCAAACTAGACACCATATGAAAGATGCAACCAATATCACTCTGCCAAGTTCAAACTGTATGGCGTTTCAACAAATTCGAAGCAGTACATGCTAGAAATCGTATGCAAGACACAACCAATATCACAATGGTGACTTAAAGGTGACTTACCACAAGTGACTGATGCGGGATATGCAAGAACAGTAGTCTAATGTAAGAACATCGTCTGATCAGATATAGTATGTTCTAGAAACAGGAACACATGTCATATTCACAGGCATTATGTGTAAAGTAAGCAGATGCAATTCAACAAAGTTAGAAGCAATACAAGCTAGACATCATACGCAACATGCAACCACATATAATAGTGCCAAGTTAGAGCAAGCACCTGTGATGGTGGAGTAGGGGAGATGTGCTCATCATCTACACAGCTACGTTGACTGTCTAGCCTTGCGTTGTCTTGCGAATCTTGTTGGGAGGATGGCGGAGTAGAATCTGTAGAGAACCTTCGTTTCAGTTGCTCGGAAGGACCACCATCATCCAATGCCTTGCCAATTTCCTTCAGCTTTAATGATTTTGCATTGTGAGGTTATATCGACAAGAAAAAGGAATATAATTCGCTCTTCAGAACTCATTCATGCATGATACTGACGAACACTACTCTGATGAAAGGCAAAGTCATGATACGAGGATGAAATATGAACGAAAAAATGGACGGCTTGACATATTCACACCTATGATGTGGTAAGTAAGCAGAAGGCACTTCAACAAATTAGAAGCACTGTAAAGTAGACACCATATGGAAGGTGCAATCAATATCACTCTGCCAAGTTAAAACTGCCTTGTCATAGGTGGCGTTCATCAAACTAGAAGCAATACATGCTAGAAATCATATTCAAGACGCAAACCAATATCACATTGCCAACTTAAAGGTGTCCCATCATAAGTGACTGATGCAGAATACACAAGAAGAGTAGTTTCATGTAAGAATATGGTGTGATAGACAAATATAGTATGTACCAAAAACAGGAAAGCGTGTCATATTCACACGTATCATGTGTAAGCTAAGCAGATGCAGTTTACACTAATTAGGAGCAATACAAGCTAGACACCATATGCAACATGCAACCAGATATCACAATGCCAAGTTAGAGCAAGCACCTTGGATGGTGGAGTAGGGGAGCGGAGACTTGGACCTTGTAATGCACTATCAGTACAAGGAGAATCGGTACATATGCTCCGTTTACGTTGCTGCAGAGGACCACCATCATCGCCTTACTTACTCTTTTCCTTCCTCTTTCTTGAGTTTGCCTTGTCAAGTCAAACCCACAAGAAAAAGGAATAAAATTTTCTCTTCAGAACTCATTGATGCATGATACTGACGAACACTACTTTCATGTAAGGAAACCGCATGATAGGAGGATGGAATATGTATGAAAAACAGGATGGCGTGACATATTGAAATGTATGAAGTATAAAGTGTAAACTAAGCACAAGGTGCTTGAACTTGTTAGAATCAATACAAGCTAGAAACCATATGAAAGATGAAACCAATATCACTCTGCCAAATTAAAAGGGTGCCCTAACAAATGTATTTGACCAAATTAGAAGCAATAAATGGCAACACGCTAGAAATAATATGCAATATGCAACGAATAAAGGTGACTCGTCGTAAGTGATTGATGCAGGATACAGAAGAGAGGTAGTTTCATGTAAGAACAAGGTTTTCACATAGATGTAGTGTGTACCAAAAATAGGAAGGCATATCATATTCACAGGTATAGTGTGTAAACTAAGTAGATGCAATTTACCCTAATTAGAAGCATTACAAGCTAGACACCGTATGCAACAGGCAACCACATATCACACTGTGAAGTTAGAGCAAGCACCTGTGATGGTGGTGTAGGGGAAGTGCAGTCTTCAAGTACAGAACTATGTTCAATATCTTCATTTAGGCTTGTTGTTTCTTGAGAATCATGTGGAGAGGATGAGATTGCATTCTTTATAAGAGTAGCGCGTCTCATATTAACCCACATGCGTGACTGTCTCATCATAAGCGATAGATGCAGGATACACAAGAACAGTAGTTTGATGTAAGAACATGGTGTGATAGGCAGATGTAGTATGTACCAAAAACAGGAAGGCGTGTCATATTCACATGTATAATGTGTAAGCTAAGGATATGCAATTTAACAAATTAGGAGCAATACAAGCTAGGCACCATATGCAACATGCAACCAGATATCCCACTACCATGTTAGAGCAAGCACCTTGGGTTGTGGAGTAGGGGAGATGAGATTTGGAACTAGCACTGCAGTACGAGTAGCAGGAGAATCTATAGAGATCATCTGTTTCAGTTGCTCCATAGGACCACCATCATTCCGTGCCTTCGTCCTTTCAGATTTTGCCTTGTCAAGTAAATACACAAGAAAAAGGAATGAAATTCACACTTCCAAATTTGTTGATGCATGATACTGATGAACACAACTTTTATGTATGGCAACCACATTGTAGGAGGATGGAATATGTATGAAAAATGCTAAGCAGAAGGCATTTCAACAAATTGGAAGCAATGCAATCTAGACACCATATGAAAGATCCAACAAAAATCACTCTACCAAGTTAGATGTGTCTCATTATAAGTGGCACTTCAACAAATTAGAGGCAATACATGTTTGAAATGATATGCAAGATGCAACCAATATTACACTGTCAACTTGAAGGTGTATCATCAGAAGTGATTGATGAGGGATACACAAGAAAAGTAGTTTGATGTAAGAACATGGTTAATAGAAAGACGTAGTATGCACCAAAAACAGGAAGGCATGTCATATTCACAGGTATAATGTGTTAACTAAGCAGATGCAATTTACCCTAATTAGAAGCATTACAAGGTAGACACCATATGCAACATGCAACCACATATCACACTGCCAAGTAAGAGCAAGCACCTGCGATGGTAGTGTGGGGGAATTGCAGTCATCAACTAGAGAGCTACGTTGACTATCTTCATTTAGCCTTGCTATTTCTTGAGAATCGTGTGGGGAGGATGACACTGCACTCTTTAAACGAGTAGGGCGTCTCACAGTAACCCACTGGGGTGACCGTCTCATCATAAGTGATTGACGAGGGATACAAAAGAGCATTAGTTTGATGTACGAACATGGTTAATAGACATATGTAGTATGTATCAAAAACAGGAAGGCATGTCATTATCAAAGGTATAATGTGTAAAGTAAGCAGATGCAATTTAACCAAATTGGAAGCAATACAAGCTAGACACCATATGCAACATGCAACAACATTTGACAGCGCGAAGTTAAAGCAAGCACCTGGGATGGTTGTGTGTGGCAATTGAGATCATCAACTGCAGAGCTACGTTTACTATCTCCAACTGCTGACACTGCACACTTTAGAGTGCTGAAATTCTTAGTGCTTATCTTCAAATTACACTTGAGCGACTTCTGTCTTTTTTTCTGCATTCATCAACACTACGTCAGAGTCTGAAATACCCATGCATAAAAAACAATAGTGTGAGTATGGGTGAATTGTGTGCACAATTAGTATAGTGTAAAGGTAGCAGATAGCAGTTCGGTGAGAAATAAATGACGGGAGACATATGATAGCTCTACAACATGCATGGCACACTAAATTACTATAGGATTCTATGAAAATAACAGTCGACTGAAAACAAATATGTCAGTCCATTTTTTCTGCACCGTCCGATGTACAAAGAACGGGCATACCGCCTTCATCTACCTCCAGCCAGTCAGTGTTAACGATCTTCCTCGAAACATCAGCGACCACTGGCCCAGCCCCCTGGCTGCGCCCTCCCCTCGACCTCACCGCACCGCCGTGCTTGGAACCGCCCCCCGGCCATCCATTCAAGCCCCACCGACCTCCAGATCAGCGCAAGCAGCTCCTGCGCCCCACACCCCTATGATAGACACTGATGCGCCGCTTCCCCAGCGAACATGCGGACTAGATGCTCCGCGCCTAAGCGGGTGCTGCTTCTTTTAATTGCGGTTCGACTAACCCTGAATTGAAATCCAGGCGGGCTACTGACCTCTAGAAAAGGTGAAATAGTAAAGGGAGGAAACCTTGTGCATTTAGTATCACGAAGAAGATGCAATAAGAAGTGCTCAACTAGTTTCTTTTGTGTGATGAATAGACGTCAGATTTGCATGAATAAGGGAAGAGGAGTACCTCTTTCTGCTGGCAGTGATGTGTCCTCCTTCTGTTTTTCTAACGATCTTCTTGTGGTTCGCTGGAAACGAGAAGTTCTGGAGGACGGTGGAGCGTTGGACGAACCCATGGCCAAGTTGTTGAGTGTGGTGCGGTGGCCGTTTGTCGGCGGCGGGGAACCAGATCCGAGGCGGCGAACAATGGCGTAGCGGGAACAACTCCGGTGCGGTGGAGGGTTGCGATAGTGGAGCGGCAGCAGTGAGGCGTAGGACGGCGTGGTCGAAGTGGTTCTGGTACAGCGCACGTCGGCGTCGGTGTCGTGGAGGTAGCTCTGCCTCGGCTTCAGCTTCTAAGTCCTTGAGGGTGTTGCGGTTGCGGTTGCGTTGGACGACGATGTTACGGTACCGGCTCTAGCGTGATGGAGGAGGGCGACGGTGGATTGGCCGCTATGGGGTGGAGGACGGAGGAGGCTGGGGTTTCGCGACTGGTGGAGAGGGCGTTTTGGCGCCCACGGAGTATGAATGGGGAAACAGAGGGAGGCAGGGAACTAAGGGGGAACAATGTTTTGGTTTGAGACGCGCTTGTTTGAAATTTGGGGAAAGTTACAAATTTTGACCCCATCTAAAATTTCGGACATATTGCGGGTTGGGGGTAGGACAGTAATCTTAGGTGTCCAAAATGTGGGCGGGATAGATTTTGGCCGAGCGCATGGGTTTTTAGGCGCCCACGGCGTATGAATGCTTCTCGGAGGCGGTTGAGACTAGCGTCTTGGTGAAGTTACAAACCTACCCCGGTTTAGACCTTCGGACATCGGGCCTATAAGCTACATGGGCTAGAGTCAGGACAGTAATTTCCTACCACCAAGCATTAACGTTTTCGGTTCTCTTGAATTGAACTTTAAGGATTTGTCAAACTTCACAAATCTTTACTCTTGAAAATCCTAAAGCTACGATTATTTTGGAATGGAGGGGGTACATTTGAATATACATTGTACACGAGTATATATTAAAAAATATGCAACTTACCTCAGTTCATGCATGGTTCCAGATATAATCTCCTTGGTTGCAAAAAAAGTTAGACATGCGTATGAATATATATAGCATGTTCAAATGCACAACAAAGATTGATGCCCCCTTTTACATCTGATTTACAAATGCCATTATCTCGGGTTCAAATAGATGAATGCACTTCCTATGAATTCGAATCTTCGAAACCCCCTTTATGTTGAATTCGACATGTATTCTGTTTTGTAGCTAGCAGTTTGGAATGTATCCATGCAAGTGACAAATGTATAAAGTGCTTCACACTAACAACATGGAGTGCACTAATTAATGTTTATATATGAATTTCAAAAGCATCCATTGCCTGTATTTCAAACCGCTCTCACTCTATGGATCGATAATATGAAATAAACACATGCACATGCTAGAATTCAATAGAGTATCGGTGTCTGATAGACCGATTTTCGTCCATACGCAATTTGCAAAATTCATGATCTCATACAAAAATAATAATGCCATTTATATTTTAATTTAATGCATAGAACCGCCTTTTACACATAGATGCACTATGCATCGGCCCGTTCTCACAAACACATTATATATCTCTCTATCTAACGAATAAGTGCACACACTTTATATGCATCGGCATTTATCTTTCACACATGCTCACAATCTCTCTCGGGGTGTCGGGGTGTCTCACGCACATGCTCTCTCTATTTCTCTCTCTCTTTCTGACTACTATGTACCACTCTTTTCACTAATCTCAGTTGGAAAACACTATTTCTCTCACATGCATATATACACATGCACGGTCTCTATTAGCCCTCTATACGCACATATATGTGCCTACGTGTCTCCCGCACGCACATTATCTTTAGGCCTCTCTCGCACACATTGCTCCCCCAGACACGCCTCTCTCTTAGTAGTTGGCAGATATGATTTCATCATGTCATTCGGTAGGATATCCCTGGCTGTTAGGCTGGATGGTAAAACGAGGCAAAGTTTTACCCTAGTTCGGACCCTTGCAGTTGAAGAAAAAGCCTACTCCTGGTACTATATATTAGTGATAGGGGTTTGTACAAAGTACATGTGAATACCAAGCCTTGTGCGTGTGTGTATACTATCGACAAACTAGCCCCCAAGCTTCTATAACATACTGGGGGCCTAGGTTTACAAATCATATATAGTCGGCTTATCACCAGTGGGGATAGAGTCCTCGGCGACTCTGGTAGCTTTGTGTTGTACGCCGAGTCCTCCACATGGGTCTTCGTATAACGCGTCTCGGTCCAACCTATATATGGTGCAGGATGGAACCGACCCATGAGTCTTCATGTTGACCCACCATAACTAGAAATGATGTGCCCACCACACCACAGATGCAATCGGCCACTAAGAAAATAAGCATATACAACAGTACAATGTTATACATGAAAGTTAATTGCATGGTGCATCCAAAAATATTTGTTCTACATTGTGAATGTTTATTTATTCTCCTAAAATATTAGTCACGGGAAAGAGAAACGAAGGGCATATCTCCCCTTGTCTCCACCGGACACCCCGTCTTTCTACACCACTTTCACGTACGTACACAAATTATCTCTCGGCCCTCTAAAAGTATGCATGCCCACGACACATTCACGCATGATGGTCAATGTATTTCAAGCTAAAGCACTATATGGTCATTGGACTTCAGAATATGCTCATTACGGTCACCGTATACATTCTTGTGGTGATTATACGGTATCTAGCTCAAGATACATCTTCGTATTTTGTTGATGACACTGACGGACTTTGCATTTGATGCGTGCTCCGTATTTTGTTGACGACACTTACAGTCATTGTAGTTGAAGAGAAAGCACGATATGGTCACTGGACTTCAGAATAAGCTCAACACGGTCACCACATACATTTTGTCGTGCTAACCAACATGTGGTTGGATGGTTAGTAGGACAGTGGTTTCTTGAGCTCACCAAGCTTAAAGTCCCTGTGCTCGCATTTATCTTGTGTTAATTTCAGTATTTTTCGGTGATGTGCGTTCAGTGGGAGGAGACGTTCCACTCGACTACGAGGCACCTATGGTGACTTCGTAAAATCTAAAGATCATATGCTGGCTTACTCTCTCAAAGGTGCTCATAGGGGTAGGGTGTGCGTGTGTGCGCTTATAGCGGTGAGTGCTTGCGTGTATATATGAGCCCTTGCATCTGTACCGTGTTAAAAAAAATACATGTCATGATTATACAGTCACTTGCTCACCCATACAACTCCATATTTTGTTGATGACACAATCAATTGACCAATCAAACGTTCTACATGGCGCAACTAGTGTTGCACCATTGGGGCGCGTAACCGTGGGGCCCACCTGTCAGCTTGTATATGAAAGAAAGAAATGGTAGTTTGAGTCTGTACTATGTTAATAAAATAGGAGTACATTTTAGGGTGATCATACGGTCACTGACTCACCATACAGCTCCGTAATTTGTTGATGACATGATCAATTGACCAGTCAAACGGTTCACATTCAGCAGCGCACATTACCATAGGGCCCACCCGTCAGCGCGTATATGAAGGACAGAAATGGTAATAAATTAGTGGTCGGTGGGTATTCGAAGTCGTGAGACCTCTGGTTGGCAGTCGCCGGCGGGGTGGGGAGGCGTTGATTGGGTGGTGGGGTGGGGATCGCCGGAGAAAAA
>NC_041387.1:103910829-103941074 GCF_002162155.2 Triticum dicoccoides | reverse complement strand
TAAAGGGATGGCCGGTGCGGCAGCGGACCGGCAGTGGGGAGTGGTTTCGGGGCGCGCCGGGCGCGGGCGGCGCGGGCCAGCGGTGGCTGGCGGCTCAGGGGGGTGGATTTTGATGATAAACTGGAGGCCCTTGATTTTGTATCCAACGGCTGGAAAATCTAATGATCAGAGATGAAAAAGTTAGTCGACTGACGTGTAGCCTCACCCCACATGTACACATGCACACACGCAAGACACACACGCATGCAGGCGTGCAACACTAACACGTACACATAACGAACAAACACACGTGATACGTCTCTGTCGTATCTACTTTTCCAACACTTTTTCCCTTGTTTTGGACTCTAACTTGCATGATTTGAATGAAACTAACCTGGACTGACGTTGTTTTCAGCAGAACTGCCATGGTGTTATTTTTGTGCAAAAACAAAAGTTCTCGGAATGACCTAGAAATCCATGGAGATTATTTTTGGAAAATATAAAAATACTGGCGAAAGAATCAAGGCCAGGGGGCCCACACCCTGTCCACGAGGGTGGGGGGCGCGCCCCCTCCCCCTGGGCATGCCCCCTGCCTCGTGGGCCCCCTGGATGTTCACCAACCTCAACTCCAACTCCATATATTTGCTTTCATGGAGAAAAAAATCAGAGAGAAAGTTTCATCGCGTTTTACGATGCGGAGCCGCCACCAAGCCCTAATCTCTCTCGGGAGGGCTGATCTGGAGTCCGTTCGGGGCTCCGGAGAGGGGGATTCGTCGCCGTCGTCATCACACCATCCTCCATCACCAATTTCATGATGCTCACCGCCGTGCGTGAGTAATTCCATCGTAGGCTTACTGGACGGTGATGGGTTGGACGAGATTTACCATGTAATCAAGTTAGTTTTGTTAGGGTTTGATCCCTAGTATCCACTATGTTCTGAGATTGATGTTGCTATGACTTTGCTATGCTTAATGCTTGTCACTAGGGCCCGAGTGCCATGATTTTAGGTCTGAACCTATTATGTTTTCATGAATATATGTGAGTTATTGATCCTATATTGCAAGTCTATAGTCACCTATTATGTGTTATGATCCGATAACCCCGAAGTGAGAATAATCGGGATACTTCTCGGTGATGACCGTAGTTTGAGGAGTTCATGTATTCACTAAGTGCTAATGCTTTGGTCCGGTACTCTATTAAAAGGAGGCGTTAATATCCCTTAGTTTCCACTAGGACCCCGCTGCCACGGGAGGGTAGGACAAAAGATGTCATGCAAGTTCTTTTCCATAAGCACGTATGACTATATTCGGAATACATGCCTACATTACATTGATGAATTGGAGCTAGTTCTGTGTCACCCTATGTTATAACTATTAAATGAGGAATCGCATCCGACATAATTATCCATCACCGATTCAATGCCTATGAGCTTTTGACATATTGTGCTTTGCTTATTTACTTTACTATTGCGACTGTTACAATTACTACAAAACTGTTATCTTTACTTTTGCCATTGTTACCGGTACTATCATACTACTTTTCTACTAAATACTTTCCTGCAGATACTAAGTTATCCAGGTGTGGTTGAATTGACAACTCAACTGCTAATACTTGAGAATATTCTTTGGCTCCCCTTGTGTCGAATCAATAAATTTGGGTTGAATACTCTACCCTCGAAAACTATTGCGATCCCCTATACTTGTGGGTTATCAAGACTATTTTCTGGCGCCGTTGCCAGGGAGCATAGCTCTATTCTTTGAGTTACTTTGGATTTATATCTGCTGATCACTATGAGGAACTTGAAAGATGAAAGAACTAAGATTTTTCCCTCAATTACGAGGAGAGGTAAGGAACTGCCATCTAGCTCTGCACTAGATTCTCCTATTTTGAGTAAGCTTGCGATACCTAAACCTGCTACGACTATGAATTCTGATATGTCGCATGTTATTGATGATGCCACTTCTGCTATGCGTGATACTTATGATGAAACTACTTCTATGCTTGATACTACTATGCCATTACGTGAATATCTAGATGAACAACTTGCTAGGGTTAGAGAGAATGAAATTATTGAAGATGATATTATTGAAGATAGTGATGATGAAGGTTCTCCCCCTAAGTATGAATTGTCTGTTGTTCCTGAGGGTTATGTTATGGATGAAGAAGCTGCTAGAGCTATTCTTGCTTGCAGTGATAGATCTGATCTTAAGAAGTTATTAGCTAAATGGAAGCAGCAATCTCTGAATGCTAGAATGAAATATGACCCTGCTTTTGCTACTTCACCTATCTTTGTTACTGATAAGGATTATGAATTCTCTGTTGATCCTGAGATAATTACTTTGGTTGAATCTGGTCCTTTTTATGGCTATGAATCTGAAACTGTTGTCGCACATCTTACTAAACTGAATGATATAGCCACCCTGTTCACTAATGATGAGAAATCTCGCTACTATTATATCCTTAAGATATTTCCGTTCTCATTAAAGGGTGATGCTAAAACTTGGTTTAATTCTCTTGGTCCTGGTTGTGTGCGTAGTCCCCAGGATATTATTTATTACTTCTCTGCTAAATATTTCCCTGCTCATAAGAAACAAGCTGCCTTGAGGGAAATATATAATTTTGTGCAAATCGAAGAAGAGAGTCTCCCACAAGCTTGGGGGAGGCTTCTCCGGTTGCTTAATGTGTTGCCTGATCATCCTCCTAAGAAAAATGAAATACTTGATATCTTTTATAATGGACTAACTGATGCTTCCAAGGACCACTTGCATAGTTGTGTTGGTTGTGTTTTCAGGGAAAGAACAGTCGACCAAGCTGAATTTCTATTGAATAATATGTTGACTAATGAAAATAATTGGACTCTTCCTGAGCTAATTCCTAAGCCAATTGAGCCAACTCCTGAGCCTATTCGTAAACCAACTCCAAAGAAGAGGGGTGTTTTATTTCTCAGTCCCGAAGATATGCAAGAGGCAAAGAAATCAATGAAAGAAAAAGGTCTTAAAGCTGAAGATGTTAAGAATTTACCTCCTGTTGAAGAAATACATGGTCTTAATCTACCACCAATTGAAGAAACACATTGTCCTGATAAACCGACACAGGTAGTAAATGTAAATTCTCTCTATAGATATGATAAAGTTGAAATCCCGTCTACTAAGTTTCCTAGCCAATGTTTAGATGAATTTGATGATTTTATGGCTAGGCAAGAAATTTTAGTGCTTATGTTGGTAGAGAATTAAAGAGTAACGCTTTCATGATTGGACGCTTGAGTGATTATATGGCTAGAGTTAAAGGTGAACTTAAACTCATTAGTAAATATGCTTCTATGGTTACTACTCAAGCAGAACAAGTACTTAAAGCTCAAAGTGATTTGCTCAATGAATTAAATAATAAACATGATTTTGCTATTAGAGTGGCTACTAGAACTGGTAGAATGACTCAGGAACCTTTGTATCCTGAAGGCCACCCTAAGAGAATTGAGCAGGATTCTCAGAGAAATAATTTAGATGCACCTAGTCCTTCTAAAAAGAAGAAAAAGAAAAACGATAGGACTTTGCATGCTTCTAGTGAACCTATTGTAGACAGACCTGAGAATCCCAACGATATTTCTATTTATGATGCTGAAACATAATCTGGTGATGAACATGAACCTAGAGATAATGTTAATGATAATGTTCATGTTGACGCTCAACCTAGCAATGATAATGATGTAGAGATTGAACCTGCTGTTGATCTTGATAACCCACAATCAAAGAATCAACGTTATGATAAGAGAGATTTTGTTGCTAGGAAGCACAGTAAAGAAAGAGAACCATGGGTTCAGAAACCCATGCCTTTTCCTCCTAATCCATCCAAGAAAAAAGGTGATGAGGATTTTGAGTGCTTTGCTGAAATGATTAGACCTATCTTCTTACGTATGCGCTTAATTGATATGCTTAAAGTAAATCCTTATGCTAAATATATGAAGGATATCATTACAAAGAAAAGAAAGATACCGGAAGCCGAGATTTCCACCATGCTTGCTAATTACACTTTTAAAGGTGGAATACCAAAGAAACTTGGAGATCCAGGGGTACTAACTATACCATGCTCCATTAAAAGAAACTATGTTAGAACTGCTTTATGTGATCTTGGAGACGGTGTTAGTGTTATGCCTCTCTCTTTATATCGTAGACTTGAATTGAATAAGTTGACACCTACTGAAACATCTTTGCAAATGGCTGACAAATCAACTGCTATACCTGTCAGTATTTGTGAGGATGTGCCTGTTGTGGTTGCAAATGTCACTATCTTAACGGACTTTGTTATTCTTAATATTCCTGAGGACGATAGTATGTCGATTATCCTTGGTAGACCATTTTTGAATACTGTAGGGGCTGTTATTGATTGCAACAAAGGCAATGTCACTTTTCGTGTTAATGGTAATGAGCATACGGTACACTTTCCGAGGAAACAACATCACGTTCATAGCATCAATTCTATTGGAAAAATTTCAACTATCATTATTGGAGGTTTTGAATTTCCTCTTCCTACTGTTAAGAAGAAATATGATATTCTTATTATTGGGGATGTTCATATCCCCATTGAGGTAACCTAGTGTCATTCGAAATTTCTCCGGTTCCATGCTATTCGGGATGAGTTTGTTAACAAGACTTGATCAACCTTGTTAGTGGATTCCTTTTGATGATCATGAGATGGATGAAACTAGAAGGTACAACCTTCTGTACCCTCTTTTTACTTTCTGTTATTTAGATTAAATAAAAGAAAAATAGTATTATCTGTTTGTTTTCTGAATTATCCATGCAATAAAACATATCCCGAAAAAAAAATTCTCCAAATGCCTTGCCAATTTAGTATGATTTTTTATGGAATATTTGAGGATTTTAGGCACTGAGAACACAGCAGGGGGGCAAGCACCTGGCCACGAGGGTCCAGGGCACGCCCCTGCCTCGTGGGCCCATGGTGGCCCCCCTCCACTTATTCCTGCACCCATACACTCCATCTTCCTCCCAAAAAAATCACCATCCATCTCAAGCACGAGTTCTAGCTCATTTTGCTACAATTTTCGATCTCCTTGCTCAAAGCTCCATTCACAAAACTGCTTTGGGAGATTGTTCCTTGGTATTTGACTCCTCCAATGGTCCAATTAGTTTTTGTTCTAGTGCTTTATTCATTGCAAATTTTTGCTGCCTAGGTGACCTTGTTATTGAGCTTGCTTGTTAAATTTAAGAGGTCCCAAGTAATTCTAATGCATGATATAGGCTCTAGGCACTTATGTTAGTAGTTGCTATCAGTTTTGTTGAGTTTGATTCACTTTATTTTGAGTTACTAAAATTTCAGAAATTTTCAGAAAAAGATGAAGAGGTTGTTCTTGAGGTGCTCTTCTAGCCAAGGCTCCAAGGATAAACAAGCTAAGGAGAAAGAAAAGGCCAAGTATAATCTTCCTCGCATAGCGGAAGTACGGTCGTGTGAATGGCCTTGTGATAATTTCTTGAGAGCAGCCGGGATTTATGAAGACTTTTATTCTTTGGCTGATAATGCGGGCCTCACCGACTTCCTCCATGACCAGAGCAAACAGTATCTCTTACTCACCAATACTTTCGTGCAAAACTTCTATTATTATCCTAAGAATTCACCTCCTTCAGTAGCTTTTCATTTATATGATGAGACTAAGGAGATGTCATTACGTAATTTTTGCGCGGTTTGTAGAATACCCTTCGAGGGTAGGTTAGATGAACCACATCCTAAAGATGTGGATGGTTTTATTGATACCATTACTGTAGGGGAATCGAGGAAGGTTTCCGATGCAAGAATAACTAGCATACATTTTCCTGTTTTATGCTACTTTGCCATATTTGCTAGTTGATGCTTAATTGGTCGCGGAAACTATGGAAACCTTAGTGTTCTTGATATTATTATTTTGTTCCGTGCTTTATTGCATGATAACTCTTTTAGTATGGGTGCCGTTATTGCTAAACAATTAAGCCTGAACCATACAAAGGGCCCCATGTTTGGAGGTATCTATGCTGCACGCCTTGCTAAACATTTCGAGATACCTATTAGGCATTATGAGAAAGAGGAGACACTCCTGCCTCTTACCTTTTTAGATTACAGGAGCATGGTAGCGCATGAGTTTATTGTTGACAATGATGATAAGATGCTTCTGTATAACCTGAGATTTAATAAGAAACACAATGAGATTATTACCCTGCCTGCGCCTTCTTTGTTTGATTTAACTGCATGACATTACCTTGTCCTGCCGACGGCTGTGTACGCGCATCGAGGCCAGACATCAGCTCCAGAGCCTGAGCCGGAACCACCACTGGACCCTTATCGTCCATCATCTTATCAGTGGGTTCCGGAAGAGATCGCCAGCCAGTGGTACCCCGATAACACTCCTCAGTACACCGGGGAGAGTAGCCGCGATCCATGGGCATAGACCAACTTAGGCCAAAAGCCTAAGCTTGGGAGAGTATGTATTTCTCACCGACATTACATTCATGTTCACACACTTATTCTAGTTGTAGGTGTTCATACTTTTTCACTGTACTATCCATGCTAGTTTAAATTCTTTTTCTAGCTTTCTTCTTGTGTGTTTGATAAACCTTAATAAAAAACAAAAAAATTAGTTAGTTTAATTTCCATGCTTGTAGTAATGATTAAAATGAATACCTAAAAAGATTTCTCGTTCTTCTTTTGCTTCTTGGGAGCTTTCCCGTGTAAATAGTTTTATTTCTTTTCTTTGGGGGTCGAGAGGAGAAGACCATAATGAAAATGCTTAGTGGCTATTATATGCATGATTGTTAATTTAACCAAGAGCCCATATTACCTTGTCTTCTCCCTTGAATTGAATGCTTGCAGATTCTAGCTTAGTCCAATGCATGTGCACTATTATTATTATACACATCATTCGGTCATGCAAGTGAAAGATAATAATGACGATATATGGTGGACTAATTGAAATGAGAGAAGCTGGTATGAACTCGACCTCTCTTGTTTTTTGTAAATATGATGAGTTCTTCATTCCTGATTCAGCCTATTATGAATAAACATGTTTGCAATGACAATTAGAGATTATAGTTTCTTATGCCATGTTTAATTAGCTAGGAGCTTATAATGGTTTACCTTGCGTGCCAACATGCTATTAAAATGGTTGTGATGTGGTATGATAGGGTGGTATCCTCCTTTGAATGATTCGAGTGACTTGACTTGGCACATGTTCACGCATGTAGTTGAAACAAATCAACATAGCCTTCACGATATTTATGTTCATGGTGGATTATATCCTACTCATGCTTGCACTCAGTGTTGATTAATTTTAATGCATGTTCATGACTGTTGTCGCTCTCTCAGTTGGTCGCTTCCTAGTCTTGTGCTAGCCTTCATCTGTACTAAGCGAGAATACTGCTTGTGCATCCAAACTCCATAAACCCCAAAGCTTTTCCATATGAGTCCACTATACCTTCCTATATGCAGTATTTACCTGCCGTTCCAAGTAAATTTGTATGTGCCAAACTCCAAACCTTCAAATGAAATTCCGTTTTGTATGCTCGAGCAGCTCATGTATCAACTAGGGTTGTCTGTATCTTCCATGCTAGGTGGGTTATTCTCAAGGGGAGTGGACTCCACTCATCATTCATGAGAAAATGGCTGGTAACCGAGATGCCTAGTCCCATGATCAAAAAGATCAAAGCAAATCAAAATAATTAAACAAAACTCCCCCAGGGTTGTTGCTAGTCGGAGGCACTTGTTGTTTCGAGCAAGCCATGAATTGATGCTTGTTGGTGGTGGGGGAGTATAAACTTTACCATTCTGTTTGGGAACCACCTATAATGTATGTAGCATGGAAGATATCGAGATCTCATAGTTGTTGCGTTGACAGTGAAAGTATACCGCTCAAAATGTTATTCATCTCTATTTTAAAATCGAGCTCTGGGACCTCTACAAATCCCTGCTTCCCTCTGCGAAGGGCCTATTTATTTACTTTTATGCTGAGTCATCACCTTCTTATTAAAAAGCACCCGCTGGAGAGCGCAGTGTCATTTGCATGCATTACTATTAGTTTATATTGGGTATGACTTGACTGGATCTCTTTTACCATGAATTACAATGTTTAGTCAGTCCTTGATCTTTAAAGGTGCCCTACATTTATGTTTTGCGGTCTTAGAAAGGGCTAGCGAGATACCATCTTGTTATATCATATTATGATTGTTTTGAGAAAGTGTTTTCATCCGAGATTTATTATTATTGCTCGCTAGTTGATTATGCCATTGATATGAGAAAACATGAGACCTAAGTATTATTGTGAATATGGTTAGTTTATAATCTTTGCTGAAAACTTGAATGTTGGCTTTACATATTTACAACAATAAGAGCAAACAGAGTTTGTAAAAGTTTTTCTTTATCACTTTCTGTTTATCAACTGAATTGCTTGAGGACAAGCAAAGGTTTAATCTTGGGAGGGTTGATACGTCAACATCGTATCTACTTTTCCAAACACTTTTGCCCTTGTTTTGGACTCTAACTTGCATGATTTGAATGGAACTAACCCGGACTGACGATGTTTTCAGCAGAATTGCCATGGTGTTATTTTTGTGCAGAAACAAAATTTCTCGGAATGACCTGGAAATCCACGGAGATTGTTTTTGGAAAATATAAAAAAAACTAGCGAAAGAATCAAGGCCAGGGGGCCCACACCCTGTCCACGAGGGTGGGGGGCGCGCCCCCTCCCCCTGGCGCGCCCCCTGCCTCGTGGGCCCCCTGGATGTCCACTGACCTCAACTCCAACTCTATATATTTGCTTTCGTGGAGAAAAAAATCAGAGAGAAAGTTTCATCGCGTTTTACAATATGGAGCCGCCGCCAAGCCCTAATCTCTCTCGAGAGGGCTGATCTGGAGTCCGTTTGGGGCTCCCGAGGGGGGGATTCATCGCCGTCGTCATCATCAACCATCCTCCATCTCAATTTTCATGATGCTCACCGCCGTGCGTGAGTAATTCCATCGTAGGCTTGCTGGACGGTGATGGGTTGGATGAGATTTACCATGTAATCAAGTTAGTTTTGTTAGGGTTTGATCCCTAGTATCCACTATGTTCTAAGATTGATGTTGCTATGACTTTGCTATGCTTAATGCTTGACACTAGGGCCTGAGTGCCATGATTTCATATCTGAACCTATTATGTTTTCATGAATATATGTGAGTTCTTGATCCTATCTTGCAAGTCTATAGTCACTTATTATGTGTTATGATCCGACAACCCCGAAGTGACAATAATCGGGATACTTCTCGGTGATGACCGTAGTTTGAGGAGTTCATGTATTCACTAAGTGCTAATGCTTTGGTCAAGTACTCTATTAAAAGGAGGCCTTAATATCCCTTAGTTTCGACCAGGACTCCGCTGCCACGGGATGGTAGGACAAAAGATGTCATGCAAGTTCTTTTCCATAAGCACGTATGACTATATTCGGAATACATGCCTACATTACATTGATGAATTGGAGCTAGTTCTGTGTCACCCTATGTTATAACTATTACATGAGGAATCGCATCCGACATAATTATCCATCACTGATCCAATGCCTACGAGCTTTTCACATATTGTGCTTTGCTTATTTACTTTACCGTTGCGACTGTTACAATTACTACAAAACTGCTATCTTTACTTTTGGCATGTTACTGTTACTATCATACTAATTTGCTACTAAATACTTTGCTACAGATACTAAGTTATCCAGGTGTGGTTGAATTGACAACTCAACTGCTAATACTTGAGAATATTCTTTGGCTCCCCTTGTGTCGAATCAATAAATTTAGGTTGAATACTCTACCCTCGAAAACGGTTGCGATCCCCTATACTTGTGGGTTATCAGCACGCATGCAGGTGTGCAACACTGACACGTACACATGCACTCACGAACACACACACGTACGCACCAATGCATGCAACACTGAAACGTACCCTTGCACGCACGCAACACTCACACGCCTGCATGCACACAGCACACGACGCAAGACACACGCTCAACCTATACGTGCATGCACCCTTTGTTAAGGACATGGATTGTTACGGGTATAAATCAATCTTATCTGTGATAAGCAGAACATTGATGTTTGCAGCGGTCTTTATGAATCACAACATATCTAACGGGCTATCAACATAGTAGGCTTATCTACATAAAAAAGATGATGTCACACTCAATGAACAATCATCGGTTTATGAAATGCCTGCTTCTGACCGCCCTAGCTCACCAAAGGTTCCTCTGTTGTGTGTTGCTTGCGTTGGGTCACTGACATGCAGGCCATGTACCCAAAGAGCCCACATGTCAGTGGAGGAACGACGCGGTGTCCTACGTCAGAGTCGAGGGCGCCACTCGCTACACGCCCGGCTGAACACACCTCCTTGCCGCATCCAAACGCCTCCATGAAACCCGCCCATGTGGAAGCTGAGAAACCCACTCTGGACACAAGTCCGTTCATGACCGGGCCAGCATTAAACGCAACGCCGGCCGAGCTCCACCCGTCCACCGTCTATTTAATCTCCTATTTAAACGAGGCCAAACGCCGGCCAAGAATCGCACACCTCCGCCGCACCCCTATCTCCTCCTTCACCATTTTGTTCACTCTTACAATGGCTTACGAAGAGTAGTTATTCCGCACCCAAGATGGCTGGGTAGCCCGCCGGGTACGAGCTATGCAACTCGCTGATCCACCTCCCTCCCCTCGCCCGACGGAGCCAGTTACCGCCCCAAGCCGGCGCGCGGTTCAGCAACTCGCCGCTCCAGGCCAGCTCGACGAGGAGCAGCGCATGGGCGTCGTTGCTACCGTCCACGTCGCTGCCTCGTACCCTGTCTCCCGTTTCTGTGGCCGAGACTCCCATGCCGGCGGCCACGCCATGCAAGTAGCAACAGAAGCCGGGTGCGCGGGGAGCGACGAGTCGGTGGCCAGTGCCTCCGCGTCCGCCGCCATCATCGAGGAGAAGTAGAACACAGGAGGCCACCGGCGCTTGGGTCCCATGAAGGCCACCATGGAGGCGACGCGCGTACACAGCAGGTGTCTTGCTGGATCCTTTTATTGCGAGGATCTTCGTCGACCCCGCATGGGCTCCACGGAAGCGGGGAAGCCCCCTTCCACCATCATCTTCGGCATCAGCCAATGATATCAGTTGGGCAGTGGGGAAGCAAGCCGTCCTTTGCGCTGAAGCATATACCTCCGGGGCTCCCGGCAGTCCGATGATCGTGCTGCCGGACATGAGGAACACAAATCGATCGGCGGGCGACCATTTAGGCCAGGTATTATATACATGTGATGTCCAGAACTAGCACCGTGTAGTTCATTTGAATGTAACGAAATCTGTCATGTTTGTATGAAAATACGGTATTTTATATGATTTTCGTCGTTGTTTATATGAAATATCAGTTTGTCTACGTGTTTGCATGAATTTCGTCCGGTTGGTTGAGTTGCTGTCATAATGTGTGTGGCTACGGCTGGATGGCGGAAATTTGCGAGTCGCCGGTCGGTCTGCGGGCGGCTCGGTCGGCGTGGTGGCAAAAAAACACAGCTCATGCGAGCTCGTCTCCAACATGCGCACTGGAGGATGCATGAGCACCCGAGCCATTCCTCGTTCATCGGTGGCAAAGGCACCGGTGGACAAAAGGGTCGCCAATATTTTGGCTACCCCAGGCAAGATCAAACAACCCCTCCCAACAGATTCAAATCCCTCGTTCACCGTGGAATTTTGCCATGTGTTGTTTTCATGGACTAGCAAGATGCCCGTGCATTGCACGGAACATGAAAATGCATTTTTTTTACAAAACACCTATTGTGATTGACCCATGCAGGAGTAATCCCATTTTGTAAAAAAATGATATCTCGAGAATTTAATCGGATAAATGGTAGCCCAAGAATTTTATCGGACTCCATTTTTGTATACAAGGCCACAAACCCATATTACAGGTACCAAGGCAAAAATTAATGTCTTCTAAGTGAATGTTGCAAGCCACCTTGTTTCCTTGTTTGTCGTGTATTCTTTTCTTTCATGCAAATCAAGCCAATGCTCACACTCCCACATACATGCAAGGGATAATTAATGTCCTCCTTTGCTAGTACTACGAGGCAAACACCATTAATATTGCATCGATTAGTGTTAGTGGTCTTGTATATCTACAAATTGTAATTTTGATAGTGGCCCCTTATATATAAAAATGGAGGGAGAAAGATGAGAGATAAGGTGAGGAGGAGTGGGGCGTGGTGGTGACTGGTGGTCGGACTGGGCGGAGGCATGGGGATGGATGGCGCATTATATCTAGGTTTGTATCTCTCTCTCACACACACACGTAGGTGGGGGCGTGCATGAAGAGAAGAGGTGCACGCACGGCGCGCGTACTCCCGTCTCTTTCCCAACCACACCCGCGCGGGTACACGGTGGAGCTCATTTCTGTACGAAAAGGCAGCCCACATGGTAATTTGACACATGTACTGGTTGTCCACTTGGTGGAGGGAGGATCGTCTACCACGAGTGAACAAACAAATTGCGACTTGACGTGTTATGTTAAAAAAGAGGCAAACCATGTGGGGCCTACCTTAGAGGCAAGGCTCTATACACTGGAGTACTTTTGATGTGTCCCGTCAACCTGCAGAACAAGGAGAAACTTGCTTAGTACGCCATCTCCCCTGCCCACGGGCATGGTGGCTCGCAGGATGAGGTGAAGCTTGCTTAGTATTGTATGCCTTACGCCCGCTCCCTCGCCCACGCGCGTGGTGGCTCGTAGGACGAGGAGAAATTTTTACTACTCCCTCCGTTTACTCCTCGCCCCTACTACCTTGGTTAGAGAGATTATCATATTGTTTGGAATATATATGTCCTTTAGTACTCCCTCCATTTACTTATACAAGGCCACTATAAAAAAAATACATTTTGCATCTATAGAAGGCCACAAATAGTAATCGAGACAAAAGTTACTACTCCCTCCTTTCCAGTTTATGGCTCAATTTCAAAATCTCTCCAACCAAGGTAGATGGTGAGTGGTCGAATTAATTTCGTAGTTTGCACAAGTAATTAGTACGCTCGTTTTTCTCAAGAAGTTATGTTTACCGAGGAATTAATTAGAACGAATGCATGAATGACCACTAAATTTCCATGAACTTCTACATGCATTGGTGAGTTTTCTCCTGACACTGTTTGCATCGGGTGATCTAACGCACCTCGGAATCCAACATGTGATGGTACTACTAGTAGTAGTAGAATTGAGACTCATCAAACGGAAAAACGAATGTTTTTAGATGAGCCCTATAAACCCTAGTAGGTACGTACTCCGTAAAATCAGATTTTTCCAAAACTAAGTCACTCAACCTTTATTTGCTTGTTTCCCTTCCTGCCTCCTTGCCTTGAACAGACTATGCCAAACTCCCCTGCCTACCGCGTGAGAAAAGACCAGCCCTCGCCTTTTTTAGTCCGGGTTTGTATTGATGGATCACGCGAAGTAGCAAAACCCCAAGCTGTGTCTTGTATACTCCTCCGTCAACGCTCCCTTTCATGAATTCTGTACTTCCTGTCGCCGACATGTGGGACATATAGCAACCGGGTCGACGTGTCAAGCACCAAATAACAGTGCAAAACAGCAGGGGGGACGCACCCTAGTCGTACCACCCCAGTAGTAGTAATGAGCAATGAGACGTCAAATCACAATGCTGCACCTTCCCAGACGGACGAAGCAACCATTATTTCACACTTCGGTTCGCCATCATCTCAAACCACGTAGTGTTGCCTCTGCTTCAAGAGGTACACGCGCATCGCCTTGATACATCATGACACATGGGACCGCATGACAGGCCATGCTCCCCCGCCGATCGCTTGGTAAAATCACCTCATTTTTACTATACTTCCTCCGTAGGTTTACATGGCATGCACATCGTTCTAGGTTGAGAATTTAACTGGCTACATATGTGATGAACAGTACTCTAGCCTTTTAATAAGTGTATACTTTTGTACAGTAGTAGTATCGATGGATTGCGCCATGGAGCAAAAATTGAAATTAAAAAAAGGTGGTACTTATAGAGAGCGCTCATCGCCAAATTATGCATATAGTACTATTAAAAAAGCTAGTACATGCTTAAATGGGTGCTAAATTCTATTATAGAAATACTAGTATGTATGTACTGAAGAGTTAAAGTAACGAGAAGAAACATAACATAGTTCTATTGGGGGCTCAGCACAACACACCCCTCAAATTAAACTAAGCACACCTGAAATTAAACTATGCAACTAATCCGGTAGACACTACATTAGAACCACCATGAGCAACAACACTGCCACCTTACTCGGAGTCCTCGTCCATGTCCTCGACTTCGTCCTTGTCCCTCTTCCTCTTGGCCGATACTTCTTTGCTTGTACCGCACACTTGGCTCTTGCTCTTCATCCAACCCTTGTAGATATTGAAACAAAGGTAGCCTTCCATTGCAGCATAGTGGATGTGGTCTATATCTAGTACATTCCGCTGCCATGCATGACGATGAAATGTGTAATGAGGTTTCTTCAGTTTACCGTACGAAGGATGAACCATGGCTCCTGCCAGGGTCAGCATTGAAGGCTGACCACTGGAGGGCAGCAGCTGATTCTTCTAGAGGTCGAAGGGGTTGCCTACAATGAGGCCTATCTGACCTAGTACTTTTTTATCGTTCGTAAAGTCTACAGTAACGAATTTGACTAGGTCGCTCTTGAGGAAGTTCTTAAAATCCTGGCATTCAACGTCGACATGGCATATGTGGTAGACCAAGCATAAGTCATGCACGCAAACCTGGATCACGGCGGGCTTCTTCCTCTCTTCCTCCTTTAGATCCTTCTCTCGTCCCAGAACTGTGGTGTACTCAACATCTAGCCCAGTGACCCACTCATCATTTGAGTTTTCGAACATGCGTCTGAAGCAAGCAAGGCATCCTTTCACCGTCGCGGAAGAACGGGTGTAGATGATGTCGAACTCATCGCCAGTGATGGTTCTAACCTTGTACTCACCGCCGATCATGGAGATTTGGGACGCCATGGATTTGGGAGGAGGGTTAGGATTAGTGGAACTGCCGTAATGTGAAAGGATGGGACGACTAGGAGCGAACCATCGTAATATTAAAGGACGTGCAGGGACGAGTAGGAGCGAACTGCCAGCGTGCAAACGGCAGGGTAGTGGCTTTCCATTCTCCCATGATACGGGCTTCCGAGAGCCCTTGGATCTAAGATCGAACGGTTGCATGGCGTGGTTCTAGACCTATGGGTGAATATCCTATCCTGGAGGGTTATTCTGCAAATTTTCAGCAACTTAGCATGCGACCGTTTGATCTCAGATCCAAGGGCTGCCAGCAGCCCGTATCATGGTCGCGCCTACCACGACCGTCGCGTCGCTCGCGCGGTCGCGCCCTTGGAGATTTAACATGGTGCATTAGGCTATCTGATGTTGGCATGTCATACATAGTCATCACTTAGTCACTCATACTACAACAAGGTTAGCTATAAGTGTATTTTTTTACTTCTCTCTATATCTTTCTTCGTACTCCCTCCGTCCCATAATATAAGAACGTTTTTGACACTAGTGTAGTGCCAAAAACGTTCTTATATTGTGGGACAGAGGGAGTGGTATTTATTGCATTACCCAAGGAGTGACCTCTTCCAATGAAATGGTGCTTAGATGAGGTGCTAAGGGCATTAAATGGCTTAGCAATCAAGTCCCCGATGCATAGGTGCTTATTAGTTTTTTGTTGCTAAGTTTGCTTCATTTAATTAGCTATAGACTCAAAATTATCTTTTCACCTAGGTACATGCGCTTAGCACCGTTTCTTCATTGGGTCACCAAACTTGTCTCTCTCTTCTTAATTAACTTGCCATATCAAACTTTATGCCTATGTGGCAAGCTTAGCACCTGTAGGAGCAAGTAAGTACAATAATGGGCTATAAAGCCCGCTTTACATGGCATTTTTGCATATGTGGAGGAAAGAGGCAAGGAAAAAGTGGAGAAGTGGGATCTCATGCAAGAGCCAACCTCTACATGGTGGATCATTTGGAGAGGCACCTGTATGGAGGTGGTTAGGAATCGGGAGACTCACGCCGGACATAGCGCTGCAGTTAAAATGATAATGGCAAGTCAAATCACGGGGCCCTGCTACATCTTGATCTTGCGTTGGTTTTCCTCGAAGAGGAGAGGGTGATGCAGCAACAGTAGCGTAAGTATTTCCCTCAGTTTTTGAGAACCAAGGTATCAATCCAGTAGGAGGCTCCTTAAAAGTCCCACGCACCTACACAAACAAACTGAGAACTCGCAACCAACGCAGTAAAGGGGTTGTCAATCCCTTCACGGCCACTTGCGAAAGTGAGATCTAATAGAGATAGTATGATAAGATAAATATATTTTTGGTATTTTATAATATAGATGCAAAAAGTAAAGATGCAAATAAAAGTAAATTGGAAGCAAATATGATAAGAGATAGACCCGGGGGCCATAGGTTTCACTAGTGGCTTCTCTCAAGATAGCATAAGTATTATGGTGGGTGAACAAATTACTGTCGAGCAATTGATAGAGAAGTGAATAGTTATGAGATTATCTAGGCATGATCATGTATATAGGCATCACTTCCATAACAAGTAGACCGACTCCTGCCAGCATCTACTACTATTACTCCACACATCGACCGACTCCTGCCTGCATCTAGAGTATTAAGTTCATAAGAACAGAGTAATGCATTAAGCAAGATGACATGATGTAGAGGGATAAACTCAAGCAATATGATATAAACCCCATCTTGTTATCCTCGATGGAAACAATACAATATGTGCCTTGCAACCATTTCTGTCACTGGGTAAGGACACCGCAAGATTGAACCCAAAGCTAAGCACTTCTCCCATGGCAAGAAAGATCAATCTAGTAGGCCAAACCAAACTGATAATTCGAAGAGACTTGCAAAGATAACTCAATCATACATCAAAGAATTCAGAGAAGATTCAAATATTATTCATAAATAAACTTGATCATAAACCCACAATTCATCGGATCTCGACAAACACACCGCAAAAAGAGTTTACATCGAATAGATCTCCACAAGAGAGGGGGAGAACATTGTATTGAGATCCAAAAAGAGAGAAGAAGCCATCTAGCTAATAACTATGGACCCGTAGGTCTGTGGTAAACTACTCACAACTCATCGGAGGGGCAAGGATGTTGATGTAGAAGCCCTCCATGGTCGATTCCTCCTCCGGCAGAACGCCGACGAAGGCTCCAAGATGAGATCTCACGGATACAGAAGGTTACGGTGGTGGAAATTGTGTTTCGCCCTGCTCCTGGATGTTTTTGGGGTACGTAGGTATATATAGGAGGAAGAAGTACGTCGGTGGCCTCCCGAGGGGCCCACGAGACAAGGGGCGCGCCCTATAGAGGGGGGGCGCCCTCCTATCTCATGGGTGCCTCGGCAACTTCTTGGCTTGCACTCCGAGTCCTCTGGATCACGTTCGTTCCAAAAATCACGCTCCCGAAGGTTTCATTCGTTTGGACTCCATTTGATATTCCTTTTCTTCGAAATACTGAAATAGGAAAAAGAACAACAATATGGGTTGGGCCTCCGGTTAGTAGGTTAGTCCCAAAAATGATATAAATGTGTAAAATAAAGCCCATAAACATCCAAAAGGGGTAATATAATAGAATGGAACAATCAAAAATCATAGAAACGTTGGAGATGTATCAAGCATCCCCAAGCTTAATTCATGCTCGTCCTCGAGTAGGTAAATGATAAAAAAGAAATTTTTGACGTGGAATGCTACCTAGCATAATTCTCAATGTAATTTTCTTTATTGTGGCATGAATGTTCAGATCCAAATGATTCAAAATAAAAATTCGTATTGATAAAAGAAATAGTAACACTTCAAGCATACTAATCAAAGTAATCATGTCTTCTCAAAATAACATGGCAAAAGAAAGTTTATCCCTACAAAATCATATAGTTAGGCTATGCTTCATTTTTTTTACACAAAGATGTTCCCAACTTCTATACCCCCGATGACAAGCCAAGCAATTGTTTCTTACTTAAATAATCTCAAACTTTTTCAACCTTCACGCAATACATGAGCGTGAGCCATGGATATAGCACTATGGGTGGAATAGAATATGATGATGGGGATTGTGTGGAGAAGACAAAAAAGGAGAAATTCTCACATTGACGAGGATAATCAACGGGCTATGGAGATGCCCATCAATTGATGTCAACATGAGGAGTAGGGATTGCCATGCAACGGATGCACTAGAGCTATAAATGAATGCTCAACAAAAGAAAACTAGTGGGTGTGCATCCAACTTGCTTGCTCACTAAGACCTAGGGCATTTGAGGAAGCCCATCGTAGGAATATACAAGCCAAGTTCTATAATGAAAAATTCCCACTAGTATGAAAAAAACAACTTATGAGACTCACTATATGAAAAACATGGTGCTACTTTTGAAGCACAATATATGAGACTCACTACATGAAGAACAAGGTGCTACTTTGAAGCACAAGTGTGGAAAAAGAGATAGTAACATTGCCCCTTTTATTTATTTTCTTTTTTTTCTTCTTTTTTTTTCTTTTTTGGCCTTTTTTTCTTTGGGCAATGCTCTAATAATGATGATCATCACACTTCTATTGATTACAACATATGAATTACAACTCGAAACTAGAACAAGATATGGCTCTATATGAATGCCTCCGGCGGTGTACCGGGATGGTGCAATGAATCAAGAGTGACATGTATGAAAAATAATGCATGGTGGCATTGCCACAAATACGATGTCAACTACATGATCATGCAATGGCAATATGACAAAAGTAAAGTATGTCATGATGATGATGAACGGAACGGTGGAAAGTTGCATGGCAATATATCTCGGAATGGCTATGGAAATGCCATAATAGGTAGGTATGGTGGCTGTTTTGAGGAAGATATAAGGAGGTTTATGTGTGATAGAGCGTATCATATCACGGGGTTTGGATGCACCGGCAAAGTTTGCACCAACTCTCAAGGTGAGAAAGGGCAATGCACGGTACCGAAGAGGCTAGCAATGGCGGAAAGGTAAAAGTGCGTATAATCCATGGACTCAACATTAGTCAAAAGAACTCATATACTTATTGCAAAAATTTAGAAGTCATCAAAAATCAAGTACTACGTGCATGCTCCTAGGGGGATAGATTGGTAGGAAAAGACCATCGCTCGTCCCCGACCGCCAGTCATAAGGATGCACAAGCCAGGTACACTTCATGTTTCAAATTTGTTACACAACTTTAACCATACGTGCATGCTACGGGACTTGCTAACTTCAACACAAGAATTCTTTGAATTCATAATCACCCAACTAGCATGACTTTAATATCACTACCTCCCTATCTCAAAACAATTATCAAGTATCAAATTGATCATACCATCCAATTCACTTCTTATGATAGTTTTTATTATACCCAACTTGGATGCTCATCATTCTAGGACCAATTTTATAACCAAGCAAATACCATGATGTTCTAAAAGACTCTCAAAAAGATAAAAGTGAAGCATGAGAGACTATCAATTTCTACAAAATTCAGACACCACCGTGCTCTAAAAGATATAAGTGAAGCACTAGAGCAAAAACTATCAAGCTCAAAAGATATAAGTGAAGCACATAGAGTATTCTAGCAAATTCTAATCAAATAGGATTCTCCCAAAAGGTGTGTACAGCAAGGATGATTGTGGTAAACTAAAAAGCAAAGACTAATATAATACACGACGCTCCAAGCAAAACACATATCATGTGGCGAATAAAAATATAGCTCCAAGTAAAGTTACCAATGAACGAAGACGAAAGAGGGGATGCCTTCCCGGGGCATCCCCAAGCTTAGGCTTTTGGATATTCTTGAATATCTTGGGGTGACTTGGGCATACCCAAGCTTAGGCTCTTGCCACCCTTTATTCCATAGTCCATAAAAGCTTTACCCAAAACTTGAAAACTTCACAACACAAAACTCAACAGGAAATCTTATAAGCTCCGTTAGTGAAAGAAAACAAAACCACCACATAAGGTACTGTAATGAACTAATTCTTTATTTATTTTGGTGTTAAACCTACTGTATTCCAACTTCTCCATGGTTTATAAAATATTTTACTAGCCATAGATGCATCAAAATAAGCAAACAACACACGAAAAACAGAATCTGTCAAAAACACAACAGTCTGTAGCAATCTGTAACTAACGCAAACTTATGGAACTCTAAAAATCCTACCAAAATAGGAAGTCCCGGACAATTTGTTAATTGAACAGAAGCAAAACGAATCAACGCAAAAGCTCGTTCCTGTGATTTAACAAAATTATATTCGTGCGTGCAAAGTTTCTGTTTTTCAGCAGAAACAAATCAACTATCATCATAGGTTATCCTATAGGTTCTACTTGGCACAAACACTAATTAAAAGATAAAAACACATCTAAACAAAAGGTAGATGCAAGATTTATTACTAAACAGGAGCAAAAACAAAAAACATAAAGAAAAATTGGGTTGCCTCCCAACTAGCGCTAACGTTTAACGCACCTAGCTAGGCATAAAAGCGAAGATAGATCTAACGAGTGCCCTCTTTGGCACTAAATTCATAAGTAGCACGCATGATAGATTCATAAGGTAATTTGACTTTCTTTCTTGGAAAGTGCTCCATGCATTTCTTTAATGGAAATTGGAATCTAATATTCCCTTCCTTCATATCAATAATCGCACCAATCGTTCTAAGGAAAGGTCTACCAAGAATAATAGGCAAGAAAGATTGCAATCTATATCAAGAACGATAAAATCTACGGGCACCAAATTTCTATTTGCAACAATAAGAACATCATTGATCCTTCCCATAGGATTTTTAATGGTGGAATCCGCAAGGTGCAAATTTAAAGAGCAACCATGAAGATCATGGAAACCTAGAATATCGCATAAAGTTTTTGGAATCGTGGAAACACTAGCACCCAAATCACACAAAGAAAAACACTCATAATCTTTAATTCTAATCTTTATAGTAGGTTCCAACTCATCATTAAGTTTTCTAGGTATAGAAACTTCCAAATTAAGTTTTTCATCATAAGATTGCATCAAGGCATCAATGATATGTTTGGTAAAAGCTTTATTTTGACTATAAGCATGAGGAGAATTAACAATGGATTGCAACAAGGAAATACAACCTTTTAAAGAACAATTATCATAATCAAATTCCTTAAAATCCGAGATAGTGGGTTCAATACTATTTCAAATTGAGGACTCTCCAATCCCATTTTTACCAAATTTAGCATCAAGATCTAAAGACTCCGAATTTTTGGGATGCCTTCTAGGCAAATTTGATTCATCATCAGTCCCATAATCATCAAAATTTATATTGCAAAACATAGATCTAATAGGAGACGCATCAATAACTTTAAGATCCTCATCAATATTTTCATGGAAACTAGAAGAACACGCTTTTATAAAGCTATCTTTTTAGCATGCAATCTAGCGGTTCTTTCCTTGCACTCGTCAATGGAAATTCTCATTACTTTGAGAGACTCATTGATATCATGCTTGGGAGAAGAAGATCTAAGTTTAAGAGAATCAACATCAAGCGAAAGTCTATCAACGTTCCTAGCCAAATCATCAACTTTAAGCAATTTTTCTTCAAGCAAAGCATTAAAATTCTTTTGAGAAATCCTAAATTCTTTCACACTATTCTCAAAATCATAGGGCATCTTATTAAAATTACCATAAGAATTATTGTAGGAATTTCCATAATTATTAGAGGAATTACTAGGGAACGGTCTAGCATTAAAGTTTCCTCTATAAGCATTGTTTCCAAAACTATTCCTACCAACAAAATTCACATCCATAGATTCATTATTATTCTAAATCAAAGAAGAGAAAGGCATATCATTGGGATCAATAGGAGTATTTTTAGTAGCAAACTATTTCATAAGTTCATCCATCTTTCCACTCAAAACATTGATTTCTTCTATAGCATGCACTTTTTTACTAGAAGATCTTTCGGTGTGCCATTGAGAATAATTAGCCATAATATTATCAAGAAGTTTTGTAGCATCTCCTAACGTGATTTCCACAAACGTGCCTCCCGCGGCCGAATCTAAGAGATTTCTAGAAGCAAAGTTCAAACAGGCATAAATTTTTTGTATGATCATCCATAAATTCAAACCATGAGTAGGGCAATTGCGAAGCATCAATTTCATTCTTTCCCAAGATTGGGCAACATGCTCATGATCAAGTTGTTTAAAATTCATGATATCGTTCCTAAGAGTGATAATCTTAGCGGGAGGAAAATATTTAGAGATAAAAGCATCTTTGCACTTGTTCCAAGAATCAATACTATTTTTAGGCAAAGATGAAAACCAAATTTTAGCACGATCTCTAAGAGAAAACGGAAATAACTTCAATTTGACAATATTGTTATCTGTATCTTTCTTCTTTTGCATATCACACAAATCAACAAAGTTGTTTAGATGAGTAGCGGCATCTTCACTAGGAAGGCCGGCGAATTGATCTTTCATAACAAGATTCAGTAAAGCAGTATTGATTTCACAAGACTCAACATCATTAAGAGGTGCAATCGGAGTACTAAGGAAATCATTGTTATTGGTATTCGAGAAATCACACAATTTGGTATTATCTTGCACCATGGCAACAAGTAATCCAACACACAAACAAACAGAAAAAGGCAAGCGAAAAAGAGAGGAGGAGATTGGGAAAGAGAGGGCGAATAAAACGGCAAGGGTGAAATGGGGGAGAGGAAAATGAGAGGCAAATGGCAAATAATGTAAATGCGAGGGAGATGGGTTTGTGATGGGTACTTGGTATGTCTTGACTTGAGCGAAGACCTCCCCGGCAACGGCGCCAGAAATCCTTCTTGCTACGTCTTGAGCTTGCGTTGGTTTTCCTCGAAGAGGAGAGGGTGATGCAGCAATAGTAGCGTAAGTATTTCCCTCAGTTTTGAGAACCAAGGTATCAATCCAGTAGGAGGCTCCTCAAAAGTCCCACGCACCTACACAAACAAACTGAGAACTCGCAACCAACACGATAAAGGGGTTGTCAATCCCTTCATGGCCACTTGCGAAAGTGAGATCTAATAGAGATAGTATGATAAGATAAATATATTTTTGGTATTTTATAATATAGATGCAAAAAGTAAATATGCAAATAAAAGTAAATTGGAAGCAAATATGATAAGAGATAGACCCGAGGGCCATAGGTTTCACTAGTGGCTTCTCTCAAGATAGCATAAGTATTACAGTGGGTGAACAAATTACTGTCGAGCAATTGATAGAAAAGCGAATAGTTATGAGATTATCTAGGCATGATCATGTATATAGGCATCATATCCATAACAAGTAGACCGACTCCTGCCTGCATCTACTACTATTACTCCACACATCGATCGATTTCTGCCTGCATCTAGAGTATTAAGTTCGTAAGAACAGAGTAACGCATTAAGCAAGATGACATGATGTAGAGGGGTAAACTCAAGCAATATGATATAAACCCCATCTTGTTATCCTCGATGGAAACAATACAATATGTGCCTTGCAATCCTTTCTGTCACTGGGTAAGGACACAGCAAGATTGAACCCAAAGCTAACACTTCTCCCATGGCAAGAAAGATCAATCTAGTAGGCCAAACCAAACTGATAATTCGAAGAGACTTGCAAAGGTAACTCAATCATACATAAAAGAATTCAGAGAAGATTCAAATATTATTCATAGATAAACTTGATCATAAACCCACAATTCATAGGATCTCGACAAACACATCGCAAAAAGAGTTTACATCGAATAGATCTCCACAAGAGAGGGGGGGAACATTGTATTGAGATCCAAAAAGAGAGAAGAAGCCATCTAGCTAATAACTATGGAACCGTAGGTCTGTGGTAAACTACTCACAACTCATCGGAGGGCCAAGGATGTTGATGTAGAAGCCCTCCGTGGTCGATTCCCCCTCCGGCAGAACACCGACGAAGGCTCCAAGATGAGATCTCGCGGATATAGAAGGTTACGGTGGTGGAAATTGTGTTTCGTCCTGCTCCTGGATGTTTTCGGGGTATGTAGGTATATATAGGAGGAAGAAGTATGTCGGTGGCCACCTGAGGGGCCCATGAGACAGGGGGCGCGCCCTATAGGGGGGGACGCGCCCTCCTATCTCGTGGGAGCCTCGGCAGCTTTTTGGCTTGCACTCCAAGTCCTGTGGATCATGTTCGTTCCAAAAATCACGCTCCCGAAGGTTTCATTCCGTTTGGACTCCGTTTTATATTCCTTTTCTTCGAAATACTGAAATAGGCAAAAAAACAGCAATATGGGCTGGGCCTCCGGTTAGTAGGTTAGTCCCAAAAATGATATAAATGTGTAAAATAAAGCCCATAAACATCCAAAAGGGGTAATATAATAGCATGGAACAACCAAAAATCATATATACGTTGGAGACGTATCAGGCCCCACCTGTCCAGCAGTAACTCGCTGTCAAATCACACAACCCTACGTTTGCAGCAGCCTACTCCCTCATCTTCTTGCGTCTCTGTCGAACCGACTAGGCGGAACTGCCCCACCTACCATGCAGGAAAAGCCCCGCCCTCGACTTTTAAATACAACTACATCCGCTTAAGAATCTAGTGATATACTTTTTGTGACATAGTAACTCATATTTAGTTAGTCAAATGGATGACCTAGAACTACATGCACGCCCTATAAACCGAGACGCCTAAAAACAAGACGGAGAGGGTAGTTTAGCACATATCTTTTTAGATCAATAGTCGGGATTAGCCAAGGAGCAAAACCAAGTGGTAGGCTGCTCCTCTCGTGTTGGCGTAGCAACTCAAGCAGGGTCAGTCCGCACATGAAATGGCGACACACTTAACAGGACCCCTTTGGCTGACATGTGGCTCATCCACCGTCTTGTTCCACGTGCGATGCACCAAATTATAGTTCGGAGAAGCGGTTGGAATTGGAGGCACCCCGGTCATAGCGCCGTAGTAGTAGAAAATGAGCGATGAGGGGTCAAATCACAAAGCCCCACCTTTCCCGCATTAAGTTGGACGGAGGAAGCAACCACCATTTCACTCCAGGGCACAAGAGCATAAAGAAAAGAGAAAACAATGATGCATGTGACAGCTACCTAGGGCACCCTAGGGTAGGGGTCTCCACTACAGATCGGCTTCTCCCTCGTCCTCTTGAAGAAAACCGATGATGAGTGCGGCGGTAGGGTTTGTAGGAGTACTACAGCGTGCGGGGCCACGTCGTAGTAAACGGGAGAGGGATTGAGTTCGAGTTGATGCCTTAAATATGTGTGGGCCGCTTGGTTTTACGGGAACGAGGCAAAATTTTGGGTTCGGGGACCAGTGGAGATATAGTATGTACAAAAAATTATGGACGTAGGCTCGACCGAAAGGCAATAATGCATGGGCCCTACATTTTGATATACCCGGGGCCGCATGAAATTTGCTACTCTACTCAAAACTAGTAAGGTACACATGCATTGAATGCATGAGATTTCGAAACCAAATTATGAATAAATACACACTATAGCATGTAAAGCTTTGAGTCATATATGCATGATGTAGATGTTCATTTAGTTCTTGTTAAGATTCATGGGGTTGTGCATAGTAAAGCATAAAGTAAAAAACAAATAATGGCAATTCATTTAGAAAAAAAATTCAATTGTGATATAGAAGATTCTAGAACAAAGGAGAAGTGCTTGTGTTGTGAGGTTTGTGCATTATGGTTAAGTTCAACCATGGAGTCTTCTAAATTTTACATGTGGTAGATCTGGTGGAATGTTAATGATATCCAACGGCCAGTAGTGCTTGGATTTTCCATCTCTGCACTATCGGATTAGCTTCATCTAGCGACCATCTTTCAAAGTTATTGGCACACTATATAGTTCTTGTGCCATAGTTGCATGTCTTGGAAAAAAGCTACTAGTGGGTTGTACTAGCTATTTAGGAATAGAAGATGTATACATGGAAGTTGTAGGGAAAGAGATGACATGGAGTATCTCAATTCCTATGAGTAGGGATTGGAAAAGAGATGTCATTTGGTTCACATCATAGGAACTTTTCTATTGAATCTAGAGATGACATGTATCTAAATTCCTATGAGGAGGGATTAGAAAAGAGATGTAATTTGGTTCATATCATAGGAACTTTTCTATTGAATATACGCTAACATTTATTTTCCTTCGAAATTAAGGGAGTATAGGAATCCATTCATATGAGCCAAGTGGATCTAAAGCTATAGAAATGATATCTTGTTTATTTACTTTGAAATGTGGAGTATATGAATCTATTCATATGAACCAATTGGCTCTAAAGGAAAAAATCCTATAAAAATCATATCATATAGAGTTCCTGTGATATTCCTCGACACCAAAGGATGGTTGAAATTGCTGCGGGTGATACGATTGTCTTTCTTTGTAGACTCCTCCCCCATCTTTATAGTTACCTCTCGAAGATGAATGAAATGATATATACAGGGTATTCTACATGTGCAATTTGGTACACGAAAACTCGGTAAAAGTTTGAGAGGTTCGAATTTTCAATAAAGCTATATGCATTTTGGAACGGAGGGAGCATACGGCAGTTGCTAACACTCACGTGGAAGATTTGTGTGTAGGAGGAGTGGCTGTTCTATTAAATGACATGGCAAAACTGACACTGTCGGATGCTGATTTAACGGTTCTTACGGCGTTCATCAGGAAAAGGCTTGTGGTGAACGTTTGTCGGATAATGATTTACGGACACATGCATTGCATTGATACGTGCCCCCCTCTCTCTCATGCACACGCACCCTCACGAGTCACGACTCTCCCGAGTCCTCTCGCACCCACCGTCTATCTGCAGGTAGACGTCACACACATATGTGCTCTTCACACCCTACCCTCAGAACTTCTAAAAAACAAAAGACGTCGCCCACATTTTTTAGCTCACACGTCACACACTTATACTATTACTCTTGCGTCGAACATTATTTGGGGATAGTATATTGTACTCACATGAAGATAAGCGGTGCATGCATGCACTAGTTCTCTCACACCCACTTGCGGGTACACGTAGGAGCACATTTTTTTTAAGCTGGTACAACAAAATCACTCCACTATATATATAAGCAGGAGCCTTAATGCTTGCTTTACTAGGGTTCCTCTCATTCACTTTCTCATGCTCTCCAGATCTAAGCAAGACATAGGTGGCCACCCTCTCTCTCAGCTCACGGCTGGTCACAAATCCAGCCGGACAACCTCGACCGGGGCAGGGGTGTAGGTGCATCGTTCACGCTATCGTCAGCGGCGAGGGAGGAGACCAACGGCTGCCCGCGCATCCCGATCGGCGGCCGTGCCGTTCTCTCTGAGAGAGCGCCGGCTCGGGAGGGCCTCCGACCCCTTCTTCCTCCCTGTGGTATTGTGGCCAAGATGCGGCCTCCCGACGTCGTCTTTGCCACATGCAGACGACCCTCCGGTATATATTCCTTCGAAACCTGCCTTGCTCTACTGCCCCAGCTCCCTTCGTGTGGATCTTTTTCTACTTCCGTCCGCTGTTCCAAAGCCACCTAGACTTCTACTATTATTAGAGATAAAGCTAGTTCATACAGTCGACTCTAAAAGTTGGTTCAAACAGGGAAGAAAGTGGGAAAGCTGTAGCATGAATCTAGGATTTGGTTCTAAGAGGAAACGGGGGAAAGTAGTAGATATTGGCTACCCAACCGGTCTCTTGGTTGAAAATACAAAGAAAGCATGGTGGATGGCGAAGGGTGGGGGGAAGTGGACCTATCTCTTGGTTGAAAAAGGAAAGAAAGTGACGGGTGTTGGGGGATGACGTAAATGAGAATGAGCAGGTCTAGATTTCATGTGCTCACATAGGAAAATGGCTCTGAGGAGATAAAAAATGGGACAAATGCAGACATGCCGCCTGAGTGTTTGCCACTATCGGCTGCCACATCTGCCTCACCACTTTATGCCCCTGCTGTCCCTACGCCCATATCGCTACCATTAATGTAAAATCACATGAAGCATTAAGCAATGCCACCCAATGTCACTATAAGTAATGGTCTAGTGCTGTCGATAAATTGAAGCAATGCCACCACCATTTTATGAAGTGCTTCCATCTTGCTTTATTTCCCATGAATTGTGTTTTTGCAGTTACACTTAAATCTCACACCTCTAACATTGCATTCATCCCAGTGGAACTGCACAAATTTGATTGCACATTTACTGACCATGTGCTACTCTCATGACAGTAATACTAATGTTATTGTTCTACATGTTAATCTAGTGGCAGTGTTGATGTGATGTGATGCTACTTACTTAAGGGCACTTTCATACTGTCAATCTGGTGCCAATTATAACACAATAGATGCTGCTATTAATCATACGCCACTGCAAATATCTATCACTGTTTAAATAACTGTATTTTGTATTTGCGCAAACAATGATGTCTGTCTCCATATCGTTTCGGGATGTCTGTCTTCGTATCGTTTCTATCCGCGCAATCAAAAGCACACACCTCAGTTTTAGTAGAACTGTGCAAAATGAGATGGCTATCCCTTGCTGCCATCATCTAACCACCCGTCTTCCAGGTATTCCTACATTGGTAGTTACTAGGTAGAATGACCAATGCAATCTAAAAGAAGTTGATTCGTAAGTTTTACTTCCTGATTGCAGTGTAGGGACGAGCAAAAACAACTGCATCCTAGTCTGGAATGCACTTTCTACCAGTTCATCCATGGACCGAGGACTAGCAGGCACAGCTGCACGGCGGTTCTTTGGATAGGTGCGCGGACAAGAGGCATTGTGGTCTGCTTATTTCTACAAATAGCGGTGCTTAAATTTGGTGGAGTGCACAAGAATTTCAGCTGGTCAGTACACTACATGGTTCAGTTTAGCATTCCAGCTGACACCACAATTATAAATGGTTATTCTGGAATGGGAGAACCTAACCCTGGATGGTGGCAACAAGAAAAAACCAGAGTGAACTCCAAGAAATTTAAGCCTGTCGGGAGGCCCTTTGCTCAGAGAAGCCTTGCTTGTTTTTTCCTGATTTGAAAACCTTCTCACATCTTTGTCTTTTGCTGTGAACTAGTATATGTTTGTTACGTTCTATGAATCATTGAGATGTATAAAATTTCTTAACTTATGCTTTTCAAGTTTTTTATGAAGCCGAGTTTAATGTGAGTGTTCCACATGAGCGCTGGGCTAGCGTGTGAACGTTTGGAATTTACATTGTGGCCTCAGTTAACTGCATGAACCACTGTAACAAGATACATAGTTGCTTATATGTCAGACGGCAGATTGTTGATTGTTAGCTGGTCGATAGCCTAGTGTTGAAGCGAGTTGAGCCAATGTGTCGTGTTTTGCACAACTGCTTACAAGTGGGGTAGCACCAATAGTGTTTACAAGTACTTATGTATACGTCGGTGCACAGTTCTCAAACGAGTGCTCTATTTCATCAAAACACACACTGCTCGTATGATAAACCGTGACAACTTATGTCTTACCATGCCATATTCATGAAAAAACAAGTGAGGACGCATCTGTTTCGGCAACAATTACGATGGTTCTCACATGATTCACGGGCACACAAAAGTATCAGCAGTTCCCATAGACGGATTCAAACAGAGTACTAGCCCCAGAGGGCTCGATAACAGGCAAGGTTCGGATAATTAGACACAATCCAAACTACTATTAAACACTAGCTGGGGCAACTATTTCATGCCTCGATCTAATTTGGGCTGGACACAAGACTGACCTTGCCATGAACATCATCGAGGACGTCCCGCAGCAGCTCAATCCTGTGAACCTTCATGAAGACAACCTTGTGGCCTTGCCACTGATAAACTTGTTTGTGGAGGCATGCCACGTAATCTTCCTGCGTAAGCTTGACAAGAAAAGTATGCCTCACAAACGAAGGAGTAGCTTTGAACTTCTTGTGCTTTAGTACACTCTAGACAACACGCCTGACAACAGTGAGGCTGGAATACAACTCTTCATTGGTATAACGGCAAACGGCTTCCAGGATCCAACAGCCTAAAAACTTTGTTTTCCTAGTGCGTATATTCAGGTCATCCGCCTCATAGCGAGCGACATGTAGAACCACACAATCCTTGTCTGCATCAGGGCTCTAACTGAAATAGAAACAAATTCTGAATTACTTTCCAGTATAAGAAACACAAGTTATTTAAACCACTATGTATAGCATGGCATCGAAGCTAATAAAATTTTGCATTTTTCATCACCACACACTTAGATGAAAAA
>NC_041387.1:103900853-103910546 GCF_002162155.2 Triticum dicoccoides | reverse complement strand
GAAAACTGCTCCTGCAGTGCCACGGGGGCTGTAACCTCAAACGGGGCGTTGACCATCTTAGTAGTGGCCGTGAGCGTATCTGGGGTCGGCTCGGTGACTGCCTCCATCTTCTTGGAGCTCTCTGTCTCATGGGGATCAGCCTCCCGCGTCTGCTCCAACATCGGCAGATCTTTTCCTAGTTCTCCTTGGTCCATCATGAAACTGACGAATACGAGGAGACCACTGAAAGGAAAACACAATCGCAATGACAATGAAACAAAAAGAGAGTGAGGATCAATTACTTCTTTGCAAAAGTTCTTTTTTTCTCTGAACATACCAACATCACGGATCCGCTTACCTTCCCTTCGTTGGGAGAGAAGAACAGTGGCAGATGCGGGTGTTGCCTTTCTTGAAGACAGTGAGGGAGAAGGGGATTAAGCGAAGAGTGAAATGATGGTTGCTTCGTCCGTCAAACTTAGACTGGGGGAGGTGGGGTTTTGGGATACGACATGTCGTTACTGCCGTGCTACGACCGGGGTGACTCTCCGCCTGCATACTACCTTCTAATTTGGTGGATGGCATTTGGGCCCGCGTGCTGCATGGCCCGCATGTCGGTGAAAAAAAGTATAACGGCATTTAGTAGAGGGAGACGTTTCAATGACCTAGGAGGAGCCAGAAGCGGTATTGTATCCACTGTACTAGTAGTAATTGTTTTTCTGGGTAGTTGTAGAGTGTCTCCATTGTACTAGTAGTAATTATTTCTCTGGGCCCAAAACAAAACAGCCCATCCACACTAGTAAATAGTTAAATCAATTCAAAAGCCCATATATTTACTGAATGAGAGGAGCTACCCACACCCAGCACACCGCCCCCCAAAAAACCTGGGTGCTCTTTTTCCTCCTCGCTCCCACCCACCTCACGTCAGCTCGCTCCACTCGTACCCCAAAATTCCTCACCTCACTCCTACAGAAAACCCCAGCTCCCCTTCTTCCTCACTACTACAGAAAAACCCCAGCTCCCCTTCTTCTTCACTCGCACTATAACTAGACTCATCATTCATTACTCTGTTCAAATCCGTGAGCGCGACGTGACGCCCTCGAGGAAAATGGAGTCGGCTGACCCCAGCGCCAAGAAGATGATGCTCTCGCCAGCGGTGACGCCTGTTGTAGATCCTGCACCCGACAACGCGGGGAGAAGCGGCGACCCCGCCCCCATCGGATCCCAGGAACCTGTAGAATCTCGGGTGGACCACATCAGCGATCTCCCGGACGCCGTCCTTGGGGAGATCATCTCGCTTCTCCCCACCAAGGATTGCTGCCGCACCCAAGTCCTATCAATTCGGTGGCACCCTCTATGGCATGTCGTGCCCCTTAATCTCGACTGTCGTCAGCTATCTCTCTTCAATGATTTTGAAATCCCCAAAGCCATCATCTCCTCCCACCAGGGCTCCGTTCAAAGCCTCTGCATCCCGTAATGCTACCTGAGCAAGCATACCATGCCCTGCACGGTGGACGCCTGGCTGAAATCCTCTGAATTCACAGAACTACAGCTGCTTGAGTTCTACTATTCCCCTGGAAATCACATACCACATACCGAACGCCATGTACTTGTGCCCTCAGCACCGATGTCCATCTCGTTGTTTTCCTCCTCTCTCTCCACACTGCCACCTTTGCACTGTGCTACCTACCTGGTACTAAAACTTCAACTCCCATTTCTCAAGAAACTTTCACTTGTGTGGGTTCATATATCGGAGGCCTCATTGCACAGCATCATCCACTCCAGTTGCCCTGCCCTAGAGTGCTTGGTGCTTGTTTTCACAGTTAGAATCGGTTGTCTCCAAATAAAGTTGCCTAACCTTGTAAGAATTGGAATTTCTTTTGACGGAAGGCAGCTCATCATCCAAGATGCCCCTTCAATTCAAAGGTTGATCCTTGATTCTAGTTATTCACCGTTGCAAAATAACCGTCCTCTCTGCGCCTAAACTGGAGACCTTGGGTGTAATACATGATCTCTGTGCTCATTTCAATATGGTGTTTGGCTCCACAGTTCTTCAGGTACTTTATATTATCATCTACACTTGTAACCATAAGCTGCATTTTAAATTTTTGCACATAAGTTATATATCATCCTGGAGTACACCTTTTGTACTAATATTATGTTCTATGCTCAGTGAAGAGTTTCTCCATGGATGGCCTATCAATGGTGTTGGATTCTGTCAAGATCTTATATATCCAAATGAATAGTTTTGATCTGAACAAGATTATTGGCTTGCTGCAATGCTTTCCATGTCTGGAGAAGTTGTATATAAAGGTGATAATTTCATGCACATTGGAAGCCCGCATATAGTGTACTAGAATTAACCGTTCAGCTGTTGCTCTTTTGACACTCTTTTTTTAGACCTTAACTGTTTTCAATCTTCATGTCTATTTAGGTAATAGGACGGGGTAAGAAAGTTATAACCAATCGGTGAATTCGTAAGCATCGGGATTTTCTCACTTCTCATGAGATTCGATTGAAGACAATAACGCTAGAACAATATGTAGCCAACCGTGCAAACACTAGATTTGTCACATTCTTCCTGCTGAATGCGAGGTTACTATTGTCCACCAAGCTTAAGTTTATCAGCAGCATGGTTTTTACGGATGGGTATGTTGAAGAGCAAAAAAGGAGTTTCAGGTGGGAAAAAGAGCTTCTGAACGTGTCAGGCTTCTATTTACAACATATTGTGATCATAATCCAGTAAATTTTACAACCCACGATGTTCATTCTATGGACCTGACCGATCCATTTGACTGTGACTGCCGAAAACAGTGCTGGAGTTAGATGTTGTTTCCCTTTTCAACATGCGTTTTTTGTAAACCTGATGAACAATTAACCCTCGTGCTTTTGTATAGTTTGTAAGCTGGAATTAGATGTTCTTGCCCTTTTCAACTCGGCTGTGACTGTCATATTTTCTTTGAAACAAGGCAAATGGTTTGCCATTCGTTTAATTAGAGTGAAATATTGTAACAAATCACAATCAAGGGAAATAACATCACTCTCGTCGGCTGCTTGAGCTCACTGTGCATTACAGAAGCCAAGTGATTAGCCCCCACCAGCACCCACAAACTTATTTTGAACTAGCACATCAAATGGGCTGTCAATTTTCATAGGAAAGGTTGCATGACCATGACAGATTTGGATTCTGACATTTGGGACCCGCGAGGAAATAGCCTATCCAAGCTGGTCTCGACTTACTAGCCAGTCAACAAACGATTCTGCCTACCAGCCGTTGGATTGACATCCAACATCTGTTGTGTATCTTCTATCTCTTGTCTTCTTCTTCCTCCAGCCGCCCAAACCAAACCACCCTGTCGGCTCCGCCTGCTCCCGCCTGCCATGGCTGGCTGCGCCTCCGCCACCCTACCGTATGTACCCTCCAACGTTGGCCAGTCCCTCCCTCTATTCCCCTACATGTCCTGTTATTCTCCAGCGATGTCAGCCCAAACACGCACCCGCACCCGAACCAGTCAACCCTTGTACTCCCCTCCACCTCCGCCTGGACCGGTGCATCTTCCACGGCTCCTGTTCGTTCCGTCCGAGGCCTTGCCGTCGTCCTCTGCCTTGCAGCCTTGGTTCGCTCGCCGTGCGTGGTGCGCCGCCCTCTTGCATTGTCAACGTCGTCAACAACCGAGAGGAATAAGGAGATGACTGTACATGGAGAGGATGATAGTAGGGACCCACCAGCGTCATGGTAGTACGTGATACGTCTCCAATGTATCTATAATTTTTTATTATTCCATGCTATTATATTACCCCTTTTGGATGTTTATGGGCTTTATTTTACACATTTATATCATTTTTGGGACTAACCTACTAACCGGAGGCCCAGCCCGTATTGTTATTTTTTCGCCTATTTCAGTATTTCGAAGAAAAGGAATATCAAACGGAGTCCAAATGGAATGAAACCTTCGGGAGCGTGATTTTTGGAACGAACGTGATCCAGAGGACTTGGAGTGCAAGTCAAGAAGCAATCAAGGCGGCCAGGAGATAGGAGGGCACGCCCACCCATCCTGGGCGTGCCCCCTGTCTCCTGGGCCCCACGAGCGGCCACCAACGTACTTCTTCCTCCTATATATACCTATGTACCCCGAAAACATCCAGGGAGCCAACAAAAAACAATTTCCACCGCCGTAACCTTCTATATCCACGAGATCCCATCTTGGAGCCTTCGCCGGCGCTCCGCCGGAGGGGGAATCGACCATGGAGGGCTTCTACATCAACACCATAACCCCTCTGATGAGTTGTGAGTAGTTTACTACAGACCTTCGGGTCCATAGTTATTAGCTAGATGGCTTCTTTTCTCTTTTTGGATCTCAATACAATGTTCTCCCCACCTCTTGTGGAGATCTATTTAACGTAAACTCTTTTTGCGGTGTGTTTATCGCGATCCGATGAATTGTGGGTTTATGAACAAGTTTATCTATGAGAAATATTTGAATCTTCTCTGAATTCTTTTATGTGTGATTGAGTTATCTTTGCAAGTCTCTTCGAATTATCAGTTTAGTTTGGCCTACAAGATTGATCTTTCTTGCCATGGGAGAAGTGTTTAGCTTTGGGTTCAATCTTGCGGTGTCCTTACCCAGTGACAGAAAGGGTTGCAAGGCACGTATTGTATTGTTGCCATCGAGGATAAAAAGATGGGGTTAATATCATATTGCTTGAGTTTATCCCTCTACATCATGTGATCTTTCTTAATGCCTTACTCTATTCTTATGAACTTAATACTCTAGATGCATACTGGATAGCGATCGATGTGTAGTAGATGCAAGCAGGAGTCGGTCTACTTGTCGCGGACGTGATGCCTATATACATGATCATGCCTAGATAATCTCATAATTGTTCGCTTTTCTATCAATTGCTCGATAGTAATTTGTCCACCCACCGTAATACTTATGCTATCTTGAGAGAAGCCTCTAGTGAAACCTATGGCCCCCGGGTCTATCTTTTATCATATAAGCTTTCAATCTACTTTTATTTGCATCTTTACTTTTTGCATCTATATTATAAAATACCAAAAATATATTTATCTTATCATACTATGTCTATCAGATCTCACTTTCACAAGTGGCCGTGAAGGGATTGACAACCCCTTTATTGCGTTGGTTGCGAGTTCTTTGTTTGTTTGTGTAGGTGCGTGGGACTTTTGAGGAGCCTCCTACTGGATTGATACCTTGGTTCTCAAAAACTGAGGGAAATACTTACGCTACTATTGTTGCATCACCCTTTCCTCTTCAAGGAAAACCAACGCAAGCTCAAGACGTAGCAGTACGCAAGCAAGTGCCCCTATATTACAAGCCCAAAAATATGGTTCCTCCTAATGGTTGGACATCTGGGGCTCACGCCATTGTCAACATAGTCAATAAACGAGAGAATTACACTACGAGCGGCTGACACCAGGGACCCAACAGGTCACGCGTTTTTTTTGAGGAACAAGCAGTTGTTATTTATACTAGTTTTAGCAACGGATCAAGGTAACAATGAGGCTGTGCGGGGGCTGTGGCCCGTCTAGCCAGGGTTTTATTTATGTTTACCACATCATGAGCCCAATTGTGTTCTTGCTGAAAATGGCTAGCCCAGTTCTATTTTTTAAAAGAAATACCCAAACGAGGACTACTTGCTTTATCAGCCCTGCTTGGCTCCAAATCTTTCAAGACGAGGAGAGTTTCATTCGGTTTTCCCAGAAATGGGTTGTACATTTTAAAAACACATCAAACCAAGAATTGGTTTCAATTTTTTGTTCATTACAAGATTTTAAATTCCATTGATTTTTATGCGTGGACAATTATTTGGATTTTATATTTATATAAATTATTTTTCAAAATAGTTTGAATGTGAATCGATATTTCTGGATTAAAAACAGTTGACCGCACCGAAATATGCAAAATTCCGTATACTTTTTAACCGTGGCCACAATATGGGGTGCAATGCTAACAAAAACAAGATGTGCTCCAAAAAAATTCTTAAGAATTTGCAAATGGTATGTACATTATTAGAAATAATGGCAGATGTGATGTATGATGTTTTCCATATATTTGAGGCTGACTTTTGCGCCTACTACATGTTGACGTGTATGCTTTCCTGAAAAAAAGGTTGACGCACACGCAACGCCCTGTTAACTTAGTCAACACACGAGAGCAGTGACTGTTGGATGTCCATCCAACGGGTGTCGTGCTTCTTCAATCTCTGCTCTTCCTACTCCAGCCGCTCAAACAAGCGCCGGCGGGACTGCCTGCTCCCTCCTCCCGCTGCTGGCTATGCTACCGCGCAGGCCTCACGGCCCCACCATACTCCCATCGCTGGCCTAGCCATCCCTCTACTCACCCACACCTGTTGTTATTCTCCGAGGATGGTAGATGAACCAGTAAACCCTCATACTCCTCCGCGTGGGAAACAACTGCCAAGTATTCCCTAGCTCTGTGTCGTTCCCTTCCTAGGCCTCGCTGTTGTCCATCGCCCTGGTGCTCTTGGCGCGGCCTGGTCAACATGGTCAATGAACGACATCCATCGAAAGTGGACTGTATGTGGAGAGGCTGACAGCTGGGTCCATGGCCGCACGCAAGGAAATGCCTCCTTATTACACGCAAAATAATGATTCCTCCACATGACAGCTAGGACCCACGGGAAGGGCCTCTATATTTCGAGAAAAAACGTTCCCCCCACTGACAAGTCGGACCCACCAGTTATATCTTCGCACACAAGGAAGTGCCTCCTTATTACACACACAAAAATGAATACCCCCTGCTAGCTAGGACCCACCATAGGGTGGCTGACTTGTGGGCCTACTAAGTTGATGGGGACGGAGGGCTTTGTCAACTTAGTCAATACTCCAGTGACCGTATGATGTCCATCCAACGGCCATAGTGCTTCTTCAACCTCTGGTCTTCTTGCTCCAGCCGCCCAAAGCAGCGCCGGTCGTGCTGCCTGCTCCTGCCTTCCGTGGCCGGTTGTGCTGCCGTGGAGGCCTCACCGCCCCCATACTACTCCCACCGCTGGCCAAGCCATCCCTCCACTCACCCACACCCCATGTTATTCTGCGGTGACGGCAGCCTCACACCGCAGCCAACCAGTGAACCCTCGTACTCCTCTTCGTGAGGGCTTCCACTACCGCGTCTTCCTCGGCTCCGCGTCGTCCACCGCCCTGGTGCTCTCCACGCAGCGTGGTCAACATGGTCAAGGAACGATTTCCATCGGAAGAGTACTGTACATGGAGAGGCTGACAGTTGGGTCCACGGCGGCCGCAAGGAAGTGCCTCCTTATTACGCGCAAAATAATTATTCCTTCACCTGATAGCAGGGACCCACCAGACGGGCCACCGTATTTCACGAAAAAAACGTTTTCCCCCTAACTGCTAGGACCCACCAACTACATCTTCACACGCAAGGAAGTGCGTCCGGGCAAAAAAACGATTCGCCCCCTGACTGTTGGGACACACCAGCTACATCTTCGCACGCAAGGAAGTGCCTGACAGTCGGGACCCACCTGGTCGAAGCGTATGTAGCATTGTCATTCTGGTCGCGAACGTGTATGACATATTGGTCAGTGTAGAGGCACGCACGTGTCATAGTAGAGGCGCGTACGTAGCATGTACATGTACGTACAGCGACCAGTGTGCAAGAAAGAAAATATGGCCACGTACGTACATATGGGCGGGGTCTCAAACGCCTACTCGCGTATACATACGGCCAGGGCTCGTGTACATGGCTGGGTCGGAATGGAGAAACTGCGTCGTCATCGTGTTCGTGGGGAGGGAACGAAATGCGCCGTGTTCATCGGGAGGCAACGAAATGCGTCGTGTTCATCGGGAGGCAACGAAACACGTGGGAGCCAACCGGCTTGGACGGAACAGCCGATGGAAATGAGGCCTGGCGTGTCGCAGAACGGAGGAAACGGCCTTGTGTTTGACTGACCATGTTCGAAACAGGGTCCTGTTCATCGGGAGGGGTCTGGCGTACCACAAAACGAAGGAAACGGACTTGTGTTGGACCTCCTATGGTTGAAACAGGGTCCTATTGATTGGGAGGGGTGTGGCGTACCGCAAAACAGACGAAACAGACTTGTGTTGGAGCGCTACGGTCGAAATGGGGGTCCTGTTCATCGGGAGGGGTGTGGCGTACCGCAAAACGAGACTCCATGGGATACTGTTCATCTCCACCGTCGACCTCCTCCAGCCTCCACGGGCTACTGTTCATCCACCGTCGACCTCCTCCAGCCTCCACGGGCTACTGTTCATCCACCATCGACCTCCTCTAGCCTCCACCTGCGAGTGTTCATCCATGGGCTCCTGTTCATCCAGCCTCCACCGCGCGCTACTCCACCGGGTATTGTTCAACCACCCCTCTCCACGGGCTCATGTTCAACCACCCCTCCACGGGCTACTGTTCATCCACCCCTCCATCGTCTACTGTTCATCCAGCCCTCCACAGGGTCGTCCTGTTCATCCAGCCCTCCACGGGGTCCTGTTCATCCAGAGGCAACACCATGGGGTCATGTTCATCCACCCCCACCAGGAACTGTTCATCCAAACCCCCCTGCAATGCTCACTATTCATCTAGAGGTAACATCAATCGGCTTCAGTTAGCAGCGGTAGTGAAGGAAATGCTCGATCGCGTTAGTTAACAGCCATCGATCGATCGCTCGGGTTCAGTAACGCGTAGCCTGCAGCGCAATCGCTCAGGTTCAGTTAGAGCCCAATGCCTTGCTCTGGTTCAGTTACAGCCCAACGCCTCGCACACACGCGCATACGTGTACAAGAGAAACGCGCATCGTTCGGCCCCTGACCACCCACAGTAACCGGGAACTCCCCGACATTTTCCTCGCCCTCGCTTCTACCACAGCTTTTTCCATCATGGACAGCCCAAAGAATGTCATGCAGCTGCGTCTCCAGCCCGCCCAGGATGAAAAGCCCATTTTCTGTCATGATTTTTTGTCATAGAAGTAGGAGCCCACCACATCTATGATGATACTGGGTTTTGTCACAATTATAGTCATAGAAGTGTCATAAGTATGACAGAAAAAATTTCTTTCGGCCCAAAATGTCATGGATGTGTCTTTTTTTTGTAGTGTTGACCGGGTGTGCATCACAGGAGAATGGGAAACCAAGTTCCCACATTGCACGCTTACGGCCAAATTACGTCTAGGATCGGACCATTGCCCACTAACCCTTAAATCGAGTGAGCCCACGAGGCAAGTTTCGTGATGTTTCTTCTTTGAGAAACATTGGCTCACTCCTTCTTCTTTCCCAGCTGCCCTAATAAGTTTATCATACAGCTTGGGTTCGTCGACCACGTCGTGAGTATGTGGGATATGGCGAGGGCCTCGCCACTCCATCGATTCAGTCCCTTATGTGATAGCATGGACGAGTGGTAGAATTGACAATACTTGAGGGGATGGGGGACGGACATGGAGAGTGATCTCCGCCATAGAAAGGAGGCACTGAAATTGAGAGGAAGCTCACTTTCATCGCTTGTTGCGATATGTACTGGGAGCATCGTGACAACCAAAGATGGATCCTACAGGGAGACACGAGTACCGAATTTTTCCATGCCGTGGAAAATGGCCACAAAAGAAGGGGTATAATAAGAGTGCTTATATGGGGCTCCCAGATCATCATGGGAGAAGAGTAGCTCAAGGAGCATATATACAATTTCTATTGAGACCTCCTCGGCAAAACGC
>NC_041387.1:103889115-103900297 GCF_002162155.2 Triticum dicoccoides | reverse complement strand
GCTCACATGGAATGATGAGGCGAGAGAGTCCCCATCGGATAAGCTAACCACTCCATTTACCTTGGATGGATTTAACCAATAATTTGAGGGATATGAGGGGTAAACATGGCATGGGGCCCGGGTGGTTTTCCGATAGTATTCTATCGGCGGTTTTGGCACATGATAGGGCCACAACTATTGTGTTTGATCGAAGACTTCATGCAGGGTGGTATTAACAAAAAGAGGCTAAACTATGGGGTTCTAACTCTAATGCTCAAGATTGCGGGGGTCGAGAATATCCGACAATTTACACCTATCACAGTGATAAACGTGAGCTTTTTCTTGATCACAAAAAGGGTTTGCTTCTCACCTATCGCCGGTCACTGGTACGCGTTGGTGCTATACAAACGGTTTTTAACCCCTTTCCGCGATGGCACTTGGAACGGTCGTCAAGTGAGTGTGGACGATAGGGGGTCCTCCCACACGAGCCAGAAACCGTCGGAGATATGCCCTCCTGGCACACACGCTCGGCAAAATGAGGCCATGTGCAATCGGCGAGCGAGCAAATATGGTTATACGTACAATAGTGCTAAGAAATACAATTATACAGGCGAGATCGTTTCCGGTCGTAAGTACATCCCACACAGTCAGTCCCCACTAAACGTTTCCGTTCGTATATACATCCCCACAGTCGCTCCAAGGAAAATGTTTCCGTTCGCAGGTATATCACACACAATTTTCCCTATTAAATCGTTTGTGATAGCGTTGACATCGCACACAATATTAACAATTTTATCATTTGCGTTACTAAATGCATCACACAAGGTGTGTAGAAGAAACTGTGTGGTAAAGGCTGTCCATCACACACAGTTTTTATGTGGTAAATGTTTGCGGAAGGTGGCCTAACGCAAACAGTTTGGAAGAGAATGCCGTGTGTGATTTTTCATCGATCCAACATGGTTTATTCCTAGAAACTGTGTGTGTTGCCTTAGGTCATTGCCCACGGTATTTTCTCAATAACCGTTTGCAATAGCAAAAACCAATTAGCAGGTAATTAGCCATTAGCAGGCTAATTGCCCTATTATTAGTAATCCATTTATTAATCTAATTGACATTCATATTAAACACATAATATATTTCATTCCCATATTAAGGAAGCTTGATTTCATAATTGAAATACATCAGACTACAACATGATATAGCTTCAGCACTCAGCTACCCCCTTACACAACTGCACCAGCACCAAGTTTCACATGCAACATCTAGAACCTTTCAAAATTAGCTTCATAGATGGTACATAGACCGATGCATGTCATCTGGAAAACTGCTGAAGCGGAAGGCGAATATTGAGCCTCATTCATGTTGAAGGTCTTTGCAACTTTTGGCCAGTACCTGTGGATGATTGACCGTCCATCCTTCATCCTCTTCAGGAACACTTTAATATTGAACCGTGGGTGTTGTATGAAAACTTTCCTCGCCTCCTGACCATAGAGGTGGTTTGAGAGGTAATCATCAATGAACTGCTTTGGAAAGGCATGAAAACAAGGATGTGCATAAATATCTTCTCTATATTGGAAATGGGGCAAAGGAATAAAAAAAGGCAAGGTATAATAGTTAGTACCATCTTGTAAACCTCAGTGCTTCCCATTGTTTCCTTGCAACACATATAAGGTAGTTAGTCATCAAGTTAAGTAAGGGTTCGCATGCTATCAGTACTAGTAAATTGTATGTGCTTTGCACGTCATTTATATATATATATATATATATATATATATATATAGAGCATGAAAAAATACATTTGAATATGTATTTCCTTTTCTAGAATCGTACTGAACAAGATCCAACTTGGTTCTTACCTCTCTAGAATCCAGATTGTTCTAGCCTCTTTTTAGTAGAGTATCGGATAAGCATGTGGATAGATACTTCTAGAACACATGAGATGGTAGAGTTGGGTTTTCAATTGGAAGGCCATGTGGCAGTATCCTACGAGCTTAAAACTATATCCAACGGATGATAATGCTCAGATTTGCCATCTCTTGACCGTTGGATGGGCATATCCAATGACTAATATTTGAAGCTATTGGCACACTACATAGTGGTATAGAAAATATGTTGATAAAAATAAGCACATTGCAGATTCATCAGATTAATTCAAGCCACATGGAAAACCCATTTATCCAAACCAAGCATGATTAAGAACTAGGAAATATAGCACTTGTATATGTTTCTCATGTATTAAGTGCAGCCAAATTCGATTTATTCCTCACATGGTATACAATAACAGAATGCAGCAACAACAATTGAACATCGCATTGCAGAATTGAACCAAGCAGTTAACTAAACACCACAACAAATGAACCAAACGTTAACTAAGCACCACATTGCACAATATAACATACTCCTAATAGAAGATCAGACAGTTAACCAAACCAAGCATGCTTAACAACTTGGAAATATAGCCATTGTATTTATTTCTCATGTATTTAGTATAGCCAAATTTGATTTATTTCTCACATGGTATACAATAATAGAATGCAGACAACAATTGAACATCGCATTGTAGAATTGAACCAAATGTTAACTAAACACCACAACAAATGAACCAAATGTTAACTGAGCACCACATTGCACAATATAACATACTCCTAATAGAAGATTAGACAGTTAATCAAACCAAGCATGCTTAACAACTTGGAAATATAGCAATTGTATTTGTTTCTCATGTATTTAGTATAGCCAAATTCGATTTATCTCTCACATGGTATACAATAATAGAATGCACACACAACAATTGAACATCGCATTGCAGAATTGAACCAAACAGTTAACTAAACACCACAACAAATGAACCAAACATTAACTGAGCACCACATTGCACAATATAACGTACTCCTAGCAGAAGATCAGACAGTTAACCAAACTAAGCATGCTTGACAACTTGGAAAATTGTACCCTAAAGAATTGAACATCACATTTGCAGAAGTGAACCAAACAGTTAACTGAACACCAATTGCACGACATATAGAACATATACACTTGAGAAGAAGATTGGATGGTAAAAGTAGATAGCACAATTCACTAGAATTTGTTAAGGAAAGGTAGTAGCTAGCAAACTAAACATGGGTCCTTACAGTGAGCTAATAAGACAAGCTACTCATTGTCAGAGATATCGATAACGATTGGCTCCTTGGACATGGAAGGGGGCGAGGCCTCCGCATCATGGGTGCCCTCGTCGTAGTGGTCAGTTTCCTGAGCCGCTCCGGGTACCAACCTGCTGGCTCTCAAGATAAGGTAAGCACGTGCACGCTGAGATAACACCTCGTAGTCTTTGTCGAAGGCATTGCTACCTCTTGAGCACTGCGTTGGTTTTCCCTTGAAGAGGAAAGGGTGATGCAGCAAAGTAGCGTAAGTATTTCCCTCAGTTTTTGAGAACCAAGGTATCAATCCAGTAGGAGGCTACGCACAAGTCCCTCATACCTACACAAACAAACAAGAACCTCACAACCAATGCGATAAAGGGGTTGTCAATCCCTTCACCGCCACTTGCGAAAGTGAGATATGATAGAGATAATAAGATAAGATAAATATTTTTGGTATTTTTATGATATAGATTGAAAAGTAAAGATTGCAAAATAAAGTAGATCGAAAACTTATATGATGGAAAATAGACCCAGGGGCCATAGGTTTCACTAGTGACTTCTCTCAAGATAGCATAAGTATTACGGTGGGTGAACAAATTACTGTCGAGCAATTGATAGAAAAGTGCATAGTTATGAGAATATCTAGGCATGATCATGTATATAGGCATCACATCCGCGACAAGTAGACCGAATCCTTTCTGCATCTACTACTATTACTCCATACATCGACCGCTATCCAGCATGCATCTAGAGTATTAAGTTCATAAGAACAGAGTAACGCATTAGGCAAGATGACATGATGTAGAGGGATAAACTCAAGCAATATGATAGAAACCCCATCTTTTTATCCTCGATGGCAACAATACAATACGTACCTTGCTGCCCCTGCTATCACTGGGAAAGGACACTGCAAGATTGAACCCAAAGCTAAGCACTTCTCCCATTGCAAGAAAGATCAATCTAGTAGGCCAAACAAAATTGATAATTTGAAGAGACTTGCAAATATAACCAAACATACATAAAAGAATTCAGAGGAGATTCAAATATTTCTCATAGACAAACTTGATCATAAACCCACAATTCATCGGATCTCGACAAACACACCGCAAAAAGAGTTACATCGAATAGATCTCCAAGAAGATCTAGGAGAACATTGTATTGAGATTCAAAGAGAGAGAAGAAGCCATCTAGCTAATAACTATGGACCCGAAGGTCTGTGGTAAACTACTCACAACTCATCGGAGAGGCTATGGTGTTGATGTAGAAGCCCTCTATAATCAATTCCCCCTCCGACGGAGCGCCGGAAAAGGCTCCAAGATGGGATCTCATGGGTACAGAAGGTTGCAGCGGTGGAAATAGGGTTTCGTGGTGCTCTTAGATGTGTTTAGGGTACGTAGACATATATAGGCGAAAGAAGTCAGTCAGGGGAGCCATGAGGGGCCCACGAGGGTGGGGAGCGCGCCCTCCTGCCTCGTGGCTTCCTCGTCTGCTTCTTGACGTCCACTCCAAGTCTCCTGGATTGCATTTGTTCCAAAAAGATCTCTCCCGAAGGTTTCATTCTGTTTGGACTCCGTTTGATATTCCTTTTCTTCGAAACACTGAAATAGGCCAAAAAACAGCAATTTGGGCTGGGCCTCTGGTTAATAGGTTAGTCCAAAAAATGATATAGAAGTGTATAGTAAATCCCATAAACATCCAAAACAGGTAATATAATAGCATGGAACAATCAAAAATTATAGATATGTTGGAGACGTATCAAGCATCCCCAAGCTTAATTCATGCTCGTCCTCGAGTAGGTAAATGATAAAAACAGAATTTTTGATGTGGAATGCTACCTAGCATATTTCTCAATGTAATTTTCTTTATTGTGGCATGAATGTTTAGATCCAAATGATTCAAGATAAAAGTTCATATTGACATGAGAGTAATAATACTTCAAGCATACTAACAAAGAAATCATGTCTTCTCAAAATAACATGGCTAAAGAAAGCTATCCCTACAAAATCATATAGTCTGGTTATGCTCTATCTTCATCACACAAAATATTTAAATCATGCACAACCCCGATGACAAGCCAAGCAATTGTTTCATACTTTTGATGTTCTCAATCTTTTCAACTTTCACGCAATACATGAGCGTGAGCCATGGACATAGCACTGTATGTGGAATAGGATGGTGGTTGTGGAGAAGACAAAAAGGAGAAGATAGTCTCACATCAACTAGGCGTATCAACGGGCTATGGAGATGTCCATTAATACATATCAATGTGAGTGAGTAGGGATTGCCATGCAACGGATGCACTAGATCTATAAGTGTATCAAAGCTCAACAAAAGAAACTAAGTGGGTGTGCATCCAACTCGCTCGCTCACGAAGACCTAGGGCATTTTGAGGAAGCCCATCATTGTAATATACAACCCAAGTTATATAATGAAAAATTCCCACTAGTATATGAAAGTGACAACGTAGGAGACTCTCTATCATGAAGATCATGGTGCTACTTTGAAGCACAAGTGTGGGAAAGGATAGTAACATTGTCCCTTCTCTCATTTTCTCTCATTTTTTTCTTTTGGTGGGTTTCTTTGGACTCTTTTTTTTATTTGGGCTTCTTTGGCCTCTTTTATTTTTCAAAAAGTCCGGAGTCTCATCCCGAATTGTGGAGGAATCATAGTCTCCATCATCCTTTCCTCACTTGGGACAATGCTCTAATAATGAAGATCATCACACTTTTATTTACTTACAACTCAAGAATTACAACACAAATACTTAGAACAAAATATAACTCTATGTGAATGCCTCCTGCGGTGTACTGGAATATGCAGTGAATCAAGAGTGACATGTATGAAAGAATTATCAAGGTGGCTTTTCCACAAATACGATTCCAACTACATGATCATGCAAAAGCAATATGACAATGATGATGTGTGTCATAAATAACGGAACGATGGAAAGTTGCATGGCAATATATCTCGGAATGGCTATGGAAATGCCATAATAGGTAGGTATGGTGGCTGTTTTGAGGAAGGTATATGGTGGGTGTATGGTACCGGCGAAAGTTGCGCGGCACGAGAGAGGCTAGCAATTGTGGAAGGGTGAGAGAGCGTATAACCCATGGACTCAACATTAGTCATAAAGAACTCATATACTTATTGCAAAAATCTACAAGTTATCGAAACGAAGTACTATGCGCATGCGCCTAGGGGGATATATTGGTAGGAAAAGACCATCGCTCGTCCCCGACCTCCACTCATAAGGAAGACAATCAAAAAATAAATCATGCTCCAACTTCATCACATAACGATTTACCATACGTGCATGCTACGGGAATCACAAACTTCAACACAAGTATTCCTCAAATTCACAACTACCCAACTAGCATGACTCTAATATTACCATCCTCATATCTCAAAACAATCATCAAGCAACAAATTGATCATAGTATTCAATGCACTTTCTATGATAGTTTTTATTATACCCAACTTGGATGCCCATCATATTAGGACCAATTTTATAGCCAAAGAAAATACCATGTTGTTGTAAAAGACTCTCAAAATAATATAAGTGAAGCATGAGAGATCAATAATTTCTACAAAATAAAACCACCGCCGTGCTCTAAAAAGATATAAGTGAAGCACTAGAGCAAAATTGTCTAGCTCAAAAGATATAAGTGAAGCACATAGAGTATTCTAATAAATTCCGAATCATGTGTGTCTCTCCGAAAAGGTGTGTACAACAAGGATGATTGCGGTAAACTAAAAAGCAAATACTCATATCATACAAGATGCTCCAAGAAAAACACATATCATGTGGTGAATAAAAATATAGCTCCAAGTAAAGTTACCGATAGACGAAGACGAAAGAGGGGATGCCTTCCGGGACATGCCCAAGCTTAGGCTTTTGGTTGTCCTTGAATTACCTTGGGGTGCCATGGGCATCCCCAAGCTTCGTCTCTTGCCACTCCTTATTCCATAGTCCATCAAATCTTTACTCAAAACTTGAAAACTTCACAACACAAAACTCAATAGGAAATCTCATAAGCTCCGTTAGTGCAAGAAAGCAAACCACCACTTTAAGGTACTGTAATTAACTCATTATTTATTTATATTGGTGTTAAACCTACTGTATTCCAACTTCTCTATGGTTCATACTCCCCGATACTAGCCATAGATTCATCAAAATAAGCAAACAACACACGAAAAACAGAATCTGTCAAAAACATAACAGTCTGTAGTAATCTGCAATTTTTGAATACTTCTAGATCTCTACAAATCCTACAAAAATAGGAATTCCTAGGAAATTTGTCTAAAAATCACGTTTCTGTGATTTATTAAAATTATTCTCGTGCGCTCAAAGTTTCTGTTTTTCAGCAAGATCAAATTAACTATCACCCAAGATGATCCTATAGGTTCTACTTGGCACAAACTCTAATTAAAACATAAAAACGCATATAAACAGAGGCTAGATGAATTATTTATTACTAAACAGAAGCAAAAATCAAATAACAAAAATAAAATTGGGTTGCCTCCCAACAAGCGCTATCGTTTAAAGCCCCTAGCTAGGCATAAAAGCGAGAATAGATCTCAGTATTGCCATCTTTGGTATTCAATTCATAATTGGCTCACATAATAGATTCATAAGTTAATTTGATTTTCTTCCTAGGAAAGTGTTCCATGCATTTCCTTAATGGAAATTGGAATATAATATTTCCTTCCTCCATATCAATAATTGCACCAAATAGTTCTAAGGAAAGGTCTACCAAGAATAATAGGACATGAAAAATTGTAATCTATATCAAGAACGATAACATCTGCGGGCAAATAATTCCTATTTGCAACAATAAGAACATCATTAATCCTTCCCATAGGTTTCTTAATAGTGGAATCCGCAAGGTGCAAGTTTAAAGAGCAATCATCAAATTCACGGAAACCTAGCACACCACATAATTTTTTTGGAATCGTGGAAACACTAGCACCCAAATCACACAAAGCATAGCATTCATGATCTTTAATATTAATTTTAATAGTAGGTTCCCACTCATCATAATGTTTTCTAGGGATAGAAACTTCTAATTCAAATTTTTCTTCATAAGATTGCATCAAAGCATTAGCAATATGTTTAGTAAAAGCTTTATTTTGACTATAAGCATGAGGAGAATTCAACACGGATTGCAACAAGGAAATACAATCTATTAAAGAACAATTATCATAATTAAATTCCTTGAAATCCAAAATAGTGGGTTCATTGCTATGTAAAGTTTTGACCTCTCGAATCCCACTTTAACCAATTTTAGCATCAAGATCTAAAAACTATGAATCATTGGGACATCTTTTAACTAAAGTTGACTCATCTCCAATCCCATAATTATCAAGATTCATTTTGCAAAAAAAAGTTTTAATAGGAGACACATCAATAACTTTTAGATCTTCATCATTATTATCATAGAAACTAGAAGAACACGCTTTTACAAAGCAATCTTTCTTAGCACGCATCCTAGCGGTTCTTTCTTTGCACTCATCAATGGAAATTCTCATGGCTTTGAGAGACTCATTGATATCATGCTTAGGTGGAATAGATCTAAGTTTCAAAGAATCAACATCAAGAGAAATTCTATCCACGTTCCTAGCCAACTCATCAATCTTAGGCAATTTTTCTTCAAGCAAAGCATTGAAATTCTTTTGAGAGAACATAAATTCCTTAACACTAATCTCAAAATCAGAGGGCATCTTATTAAAATTTCCATAATAATTGTTGTAGGAATTACCATAATTATTAGAGATATTACTAGGAAACGGCCTAGGATTAAAGTTCCCTCTATAAGCATTGTTACCAAAATTATTCCTACCAACAAAATTCACATCCATAGATTCATTATTATTCTTAATAAAAGTAGACAAAGGCATATCATTAGGATCAATAGGAGCACTCTTACTAGCAAACAATTTCATAAGTTCATCCATCTTTCCACTCAAAACATTAATCTCTTCTATCGCATGAACTTTTTTACTAGTAGATCTTTCAGTGTGATATTGAGAATAATTAACCATAATATTATCTAGGAGTTTTGTAGCTTCTCCTAAAGTGATTTCCATAAAAGTGCCTCCCGCGGCCGAATCTAAAAGATTTCTAGAAACAAAATTCAATCCGGCATAAAATTTTTGTATGATCATCCATAAATTTAATCCATGTGTAGGGCAATTATGAATCATTAATTTCATCCTCTCCCAAGATTGTGCAACACGTTCATGATCAAGTTGCTTAAAATTCATAATATCGTTCTAAGAGAGATGATCTTAGCAGGAGGAAAATACTTAGAGATAAAAGCATCTTTGCACTTATTCCATGAATCAATACTATTTTTAGGGAAAGACGAAAACCAAGTTTTAGCATGATCTCTAAGTGAAAACGGAAATAACTTCAATTTAACAATATCATTATCCATGTCTTTTCTTTTGCATATCACACAAATCAACAAAGTTGTTTAGATGAGTAGCGACATCTTCACTAGGAAGGCCAGAGAATTGATCTGTCATGACAAGATTCAACAAAGCAGCATTAATTTCACAAGATTCAACATCGGTACGAGGAGCAATCGGAGTGCTAAGGAAATCATTATTGTTGGTATTGGAAAAGTCACACAATTTAGTATTATCTTGAGCCATCATGACAAGCAATCCAACACACAAGCACACAAGAGGCAAGCGAAAAAGAGGCGAACAGAAAAGAGAAGGCGAATAAAATGGCAAGGGTGAAGTGGGGGAGAGGAAAACGAGAGGCAAACGGCAAAAATGTAATGCAAGGGAGGTGAGTTTGTGATGGGTGCTTGGTATGTCTTGACTTGAGCGAAGACCTTCCCAGCAACGGCGCCAGAAATCCTTCTTGCTACCTCTTGAGCACTGCGTTGGTTTTCCCTTGAAGAGGAAAGGATGATGCAGCAAAGTAGCGTAAGTATTTCCCTCAGTTTTTGAGAACCAAGGTATCAATCCAGTAGGAGGCTACGCGCAAGTCCCTCGTACCTACACAAACAAACAAGAACCTCGCAACCAACGCGATAAAGGGTTGTCAATCCATTCACGGCCACTTGCGAAAGTGAGATCTGATAGAGATAATAAGATAAGATAAATATTTTTGGTGTTTTTATGATATAGATTGAAAATTAAAGATTGCAAAATAAATTAGATCGGAAACTTATATGATGGAAAATAGACCCGGGGCCATAGGTTTCACTAGTGGCTTCTCTCAAGATAGCATAAGTATTACGGTGGGTGAACAAATTACTGTCGAGCAATTGATAGAAAAGTGCATAGTTATGAGAATATGTAGGCATGATCATGTATATAGGCATCACGTACGCGACAAGTAGACCGACTCCTGCCTGCATCTACTACTATTAATCCACACATCGGCCACTATCCAGTATGCATCTAGAGTATTAAGTTCATAAGAAAAGAGTAACGCATTAGGCAAGATGATATACTGTAGAGGGATAAACTCAAGCAATATGATAGAAACCCCATCTTTTTATCCTCGATGGCAACAATACAATACATGCCTTGCTGCCCCTGCTGTCACTGGGAAAGGACACCGCAAGATTGAACCCAAAGCTAAGAACTTCTCCCATTGCAAGAAAGATCAATGTAGTAGGCCAAACCAAACTGATAATTCTAAGAGACTTGCAAAGATAACCAATCATACATAAAAGAATTCAGAGGAGATTCAAATATTTCTCATAGATAAACTTGATCATAAACCCACAATTCATCGAATCTCGACAAACACATCGCAAAAAGTGTTACATCGAATAGATCTCCAAGAAGATGGAGGAGAACATTGTATTGAGATTCAAAGAGAGAGAAGAAGCCATCTAGCTAATAATTATGGAGCCAAAGGTCTGTGGTAAACTACTCACAACTCATCGGAGAGGCTATGGTGTTGATGTGAAGCCCTCCATGATCGATTCCCCCTCCGGTGGAGCGCCGGAAAAGGCTCCAAGATGGGATCTCACGGGCACAGAAGGTTGCGGCAGTGGAAATAGGATTTCGTGGTGCTCCTGGATGTTTTCAGGGTA
>NC_041387.1:103879726-103888708 GCF_002162155.2 Triticum dicoccoides | reverse complement strand
ATATAGGCGAAAGAAGTTAGTCAAGGGAGCCACGAGGGGCCCACGAGGGTGGGAGGCGTGCCCACCCCCCTAGGGCGCGTCCTCCTGCCTCGTGGCTTCCTCGTCTGCTTCTTGACGTCCACTCTAAGCCTCCTGGATTGCGTTTGTTCCAAAAAGATCTCTCCCAAAGGTTTCATACCGTTTGGACTCCGTTTGATATTCCTTTTCTTCGAAACACTGAAATAGGCAAAAAAACAGCAATTTGGGTAGGGCCTCCGGTTAATAGGTTAGTCCCAAAAATGATATAAAAGCGTATAGTAAAGCCCATAAACATCCAAAACGGGTAATATAATAGCATGGAACAATTAAAAATTATAGATACGTTGGAGACGTATCAGGCATCGACCATGGCATCGAGAAAACGCCACGAACTATCATTTATAGCAGCCAACCGCGCCGCAGTGTCGGCGCGCGGGGCGTTGATGGTGGCCTCAACGGCGAGGTGCTCCTCCAAGATCTTGGGGTCAACACGAATGGCAACCATCGCGATCTCATCCACGCGCGCGGCCGCGATTTGTTTCTCCGATGCCAAATGCTCCTTCAGATCCTGGCTATACTGCATGCACCATGGCTTAGGGTGGCGCTTATTTGGTGGAGGGGTCGGTGATTTGGGTGGAAGGTGTCGCGCTCGCGCCGACGGCCGGGGCATGTGGGATGTGGAAAGGAGGAGGAGGATGGGGGTCGGGTGTACCACCTGCCTGGATAGGCGATGCCGAGCAGCGTGAAGGAGGGTCGCCGGCGAGGAGACGGCGCTGCAACCAAGGAGTGAAGGTTTCAACTTGGAAAGGAAGGCGGAAACAGGGGAAATGTGACTTTTGGTAAGGGGGAGAGGGCGGGGAGGTAGATATTTCCGCGGAAGCCGAAAATTTGGAATCGCTTCAGCGAAAAAACTGGCGCGCAAAATGTCATCAGACACGGTCCCTTATTCCGAACTGTGTATGACATGTGAACATCACAAACAATTCAGATAGCTTAACCCGTGTGTGATGAGTTTGAACGTCAAAATTTTTGGTTCCAATTTCCCTGTAGCCAACGCACCTTCTCACGTAAGCCATAGACGTACTATATACCAACGGTGCTCCAGGATATTTTGTACTGCATCTCACACGGTTGATGATAATAAACTATGTGGGATCTATTTGATTTTTCATCTTGATTTGAATCACATAATGGTGTTTGAATTGCTAGAACTTGTATCTGTAGTGAACATGCAACTATAGGTGTGTCGCCAAAAAATTTGGAATTATTCTGGTGCTGCATTGGAGCAACACTGGGACGTCAGAAGTGCTACAATGAAGCCTCGCAGGAGTGTCACCGATGCTGCAATGGAGCTTAGGTGGGCCACTGGAGCATCGCGTTACGGAAACAAAGAATCATCGGTGCTGTTGGAGCAACATCGGGTCACTGAAACATTGTTGTTGTTGCAATGAAGCCTTGACAGAGCCTCGCTTGTGCTGCAATGGAGCTTATTCGGGCCGCCAGAGCATCGCGGTGCGGAAATGGAGCATCGTCAGATCTTCAAGATGTGCTCGTAGCAGCCGCGTTGCAGCAACCCCATGCTAGCCGGCACTACAGCTGTGGTTGGTGCGTAACAAGCTGTCCGGAAATTTGCTGTGAGGTGGCTGGTGCTGCAAGCCGGCTAGCTGCGACTCTTGCTGGAGCTACAAGTGCAACGTGGGGAGCAGGGATGCTGGATTGTAGCATAGTCGGTGGCTAGAAGCATTACATAGAGACATATGCATGTTGGGTCAGAAAGGATGGTGTGGTCCTGTCATCCTTGGACCAAGCAACCAAAATTAGACTCAACGCAAATCAATGGCTGGGCAGGCAATCTAAGATCAGCCGAGTGACCCCTAGTAATGACCTAGAGTGAACGCCACGTTGGCCGACCAGATGCAACCCCACTTGTATGCGACCCAAGGAAAAGAAACGATATGCGTGAACGAGCAGAACAAGTAGGAACGAGCGGCCAAGATCAGGGCAGGTCAATGATGAATAGCGGATCCGACGGCAGCCAGTGCACATGCCATGCCTGGCCTCCATATCCCACATTATCAAGAATGAGATAAACCACCAAGAATCAGGGCACAGAACCTAGCTTCATCCTTCTACCACTACATCACAGAAACGAACCCAGCCGGGGTATCAATCTCTCAGTTCTTGAGTGAAACCAAAAACTTAGCATCCTCTGGTCTACTAGCAAATGCTACTATATCATAGATTTTGTTTGCGTGATTAATTGGATGTAATGAATTACCATGTTACAAATCAAATCCCAGAATAAACTACTAAACCTTAAAAAAACACTATATCGATCGGTATATCGCGTCATTGCCGCAGCACGCTACACGCTAATTCCTATTCTAGGCTTAGGGCTAGTTTGGACTTCTATAATAAGCTGCCCTCTACCTAGTTTATCCTAAAAGTCAACCCAAAATTTTCTTTTTAGAAGCGTACTAGTCCAGTATTAACTAGTAAGCCTCTAAAAATAATTAGCTGGGCTTCTAGAATAAGCTGGGTTGGGCCCAGCTTATTTTAGAAGCCATCAAAAGAACTGGCCCTTATTCATTGTATTGTTGGTAAACACGTATTCCTCGTCTTAGGCACCGACCAATTTCCTTTTTTTCTTTTTTTCTTTTCCCCCCTCTTTTTATTAGTTTTGCTTTCATTCCCTCTTCCTTTCTTCTTATTTATTTCTTATCCTGTTTTTTTCTATTCCTACCTTTTTCGAACAAATAGTTGAATATTTTTTCCAATGCTTTTGAACACATTTAGATGTAACAATTTCATGAAACACATCAACTCCTTTTCGAAATACATTTTCTAGTACATTCTTTCAAATATAATTTTTTAAGGGGTTCTTTCATCGGATATCTATATCTATACCTAATAATAAAGGGATGTGGAGTTATTGAGCTCTTTATCGTGGGCGTTGATTTCTGTGTGAAGATCTGTGCCATTTCTTTATACAGGAGGGCGTGGGCTGCTGGAAAAGGTGCATTGTTCAGTAATACGTACGCACTGCAGGTGGATGGTGGGCCATAAATTAACCGGAGAGCGGACGGCCGTTGGGGTGAGACGATGCGAGCCGTGGCCCAGAATAGTCGTTGACGTCTGATGCGTGGCTCAGGGCGTTGTTTTTTCCTGCCATTGGGGTCATGGGGTCAGATGGATGTACTATTCTAGTGCCTTCTCCAAACTTTGGGTGCTTGGGTAGTGAGTCGTCGAGACAGGACGCGGCGGCGGCGGCGGCAAGCCATGGAGTTCCTGATGCAGCCGATAAGCGGGTTCGTAAAATCTCCCCTTTTCTCATGGTTGACTTCTTGGATTAGGTTCGTGGATTGATAGTTTGGAACGGATTTCGTTCGTCATCCATCAGATCTACTTTCGTGGAGGAGGTCGGCGAGAGTATGGTGCTGGCTCCTGTGGCAGAACATGGTGCGGTGGGGCGGGCAGGGGCGATTGGGGATGTAAAGGTGCCGGAGCAGCAATTGGTAGGAGCGGGTGAAGCGGAGCAGGTTCCCTGGCGGCCGAACAAGCTCTCGCGATGGCGGATTTCATGGTGACGGAGCAGGTTATTGAGGAGCTGGCGGCGGCGGCTCAGCGGCGGCAGAAAGAGGAGAGCTCTCCCGCGGCTTCGGAGCTGTCAACTGGGAAGATGAACCCCCGGGCTCCTAGATGGAACAAAAGGTTAGTGTTTTTAGAGCTGGTAATGCTCATAAATTGGGGCAGTAATGTTCTGGCATAGATGACCTGAATTGGCTGAATTAGTGTATGCATTTGTGGCCCTGGCAAAACACATGTATGCGTATGTATCCAATGATTTGTGTGGTTACCATCAGTTAAGTACCGAGACTTTCAGAGAAATGATTCCGTGGATTATAACAAGTACATAATTTATATTCACTTGCTGCAGGTAAAAAAGATTCTTGCGGAACCAGTGAATTACATGCATCTAGTTAGTGCAAATTATGCTTGCTGAAGGTGAAAAAATGTATCAGGACTTGCAAAAATAAATGTACAGGATTACATAAACTTGCTGGATGTAAAAATGTTGCTTGCTGGATTAGGACAACCACAGAACAACATGGTTAGTTCCTGTAGGGTAAAATGATGAGTGCAAACAAGTCAATTAAAAAAAGCGCATCTAGTTAGTGTTAACTGATGGTTGCTGAACCTTTGTAAGCTAATATCATACTTGTTGTTTTTGCAAAAAAGGCTACACATTCGAGCTGCAGCCCCTAGCAGAGCACCTTGTCCGAACCGCGTTAGTGCATTTGAGAAGGCTGGCAGGAGTTTTGCCGAGAACCCAACTGAGAGTGTTATTACCCCAGTTGTTGGCACTACGTTTGACTCAGTGGGTGAGGCATACGACTACTACAATTTTTACTCGTGGGAGAAAGGATTTGGTATTCAATACGGTAAGAGCCGCCTGAATGTCAAGAGGACAAAATGCATGCAAGAAATAGTTTATGGATGCTTGGTGAGTACAAAATTTTGCTAGTGTTACTGCTTCGATAGTCCCAATTTAGTTGGGGTTGTCATAACATTCGACACGACATGCAGGACCAACCTATATGACATACCTTTCGGCCTTTTTGTTGGGGTTAACAATCACTTTCAGAGCATGATCCTGGTTGGTGTTATTGTTCGCGATGAGACCCAAGTGAGTTTCGAGTGTTTTTTTTTCAGAATTCCTAAGAATGATAGGTGGTTCTCCACCCATGACCATACTCAAAGGTATTATTTATGTTTGGAAACTGACCAATTGTCCTACAGTTGTTAGCTGATGTATATCTTGTCATCGTACAGAGTGGTGATTGTATACATTTTGCTCACTTGTTTTGTAGACGAAAACTGTGCCATGGAGCTGGCTATCAAAAACATTATGCCGGGGACAACACACAGATGGTGCAAATGGCACGTCCTGAATAAAGCAAGAGTCATTGGGTGCTCTGTAACAAAGAAGAGCGATTTTAGGGCTGAATTTTATAAAGTGATAAACCATATGCTGAAAGAAGATGAATTTGAGAAAGGGTAGGAAATGTTGCTGGACAAATACAAGCTAAGGGCACACCCATACATGACTCAGCTGTTTGAGATTCAGAAGAAATGGGCTAATCCTTATTTTAAGGGTGTTTTTGTGCAAAGATGACCAGCACACAGAGGAGTGAGAGCGCGAACCATATGCTGAAAAATTATGTGCCTCCTGGGTGCCCAATGCACATGTTTGTGTAGAAGTACACAAGGCTACAATTCGACCGGGAATCGGAGAACTATGAAGAAAAAGAATGTGAATTGTAAGTGTTTTTTATAATGTGTTCTCTAGTTACAACATTGTGATACTTGTTGCATAGAAATTTTACTTTATGTGGTGGTGTTTGATAAAATGTGCAGGGAGGCCACTCATGAGGGCAAACCTGGCAGTGGAGAGGCATGCTAGCAAGATATATACAAGGGCCATGTTCCAACAGTTTGGGCATATATTGTACAATGTGGAGCTTATCAGGTGGAAGAGGTCGAGAAACACAAGACATATCATGCAATCCATAGTGAAGCAGAAAAGAGAGAGAAGTGGTGCAAATGTCATACAAGGTAACTACACAATTTGCAGATGAAGGGCTGGGAAGATCCCTCTGAGATGGTTTGGCTGTGCTACCACCACCGGACGGAGCTGCTAGAATGGAGATTTTGCTGTGTTCCTTGACGATGACTGCTCCGCGGCGGAGTGCTTGGAACGGGCGTAGCACAAAGTGGAGTGGTGCCATAACTACACGATGTGTGCAGTGGCATGAAGGCCAGCAAAAAAACATTTGAAAATTAAGCGGCACTACCATGAGATATGGCCAGCACTTACTGATGTGCCACTGTAAGATGTGACCGGCTTTCCAACATCAGTAGCCATGGTTGGCATACTCCGCATTTTCTTGTTGAACAACCCAAGGGCGAGGTTGTCCAGCGGGAATATCTGTGAGTGCAACTGTTTGTTAGCTCCCAAAAAATGAAAGTAACTAGTGTCATGAATTTGGGGCCTCCATACACAGTATTACCTGGAGAAACAAGTAGCATCCGACTAAGTTGGTGGCGGGGTTGCCTGACCGGATATTATTATTTAGCCTCCTAACACCAGCGAGCAGGCATTGAATCACATACTCACACCAGTTGAACTGCTTAATCGTCTCAGTATTAGCCAGTGTTCCCTAGAAATCAATAATGTCATATCATGCTTTCTGAAAATTTCAGTATCTTGTTCTCTGCCAGGACAATGGTGCAGCGGGTGGTGCTTACCTTACTCATTGTCCATGCACTGAATTTCAGGTTTAGTTTCTGCAGCATTTGAAGGTCGAGCATACCACCAAACCCAATGCTCATAACAAGAAATCGCTTGAACTCATTGAATGTCTAGATGACATCGACAGCGTGCTTGAAAGATATACGAGAGGTTGGTGCTGGGGGCACGGCTGGGTCACTGCTCTGTCCTAAATCTTGGCTAGCTGCCTGCAGGTTCTTGTCGCCCATCTCTCCCTCACAGCTGCCTTCAACTGACATTTTACGCTGCAGCATTGGTGGAAAAAAAATAAGCCTGGTATTGTGGACTAAAAAATATAAACCTGGGATTCAGACTTTCAGAGAATTCAAAAAACATATTACCTTTTCTCTGATATACAGTTATGAAATGGATCCTATATAAAATTCCGGTGCTTTCCACAACTGAATCCAATACACAATGCATGTGTAGACAGTGTGGATTTGAAAGTTCTGAAACTTTTTATTCCTAGAGACTGAAACTAGAAATATAGTTCTGAACTGAAGTTTCAGACTGAATCAATGTCGCCCTATGCATATAAGGTAAAATGGATCGTGTAGGACAGTGTTGCTGCATTGCAAAAACTGGATGTAATATATATGAATCAATAAAACATTATGGACTTGTAATGATTTTCGTGCCCTGGTATAATCCATGAATGAATGCATGCATTTTTTGTTGCTAAAGAAAAATAAATCTGTGAACCTATGAATCTATAAACAATCTTAATGTCAAACTGGACCTTTCAATCTGTGAAGCTAAATAGCTTTTGATCTGCAAAAGAAGTGCATCTGCAAAAATTCCATGAATGGAAATCACCCTGGACAGGCAGATTGAAAATAAGATGAAGAGAGGAAACCGGAAGGCAGGGGACAAAGGCGTGCGTCTCCGGGTGCGCCACGCCAAGAAGAGTGGCCACCGACAGAAATTGACAAATAGGTGGGGAGCATGGGTATTTAACAAAATAATCTTACTACTAAAATAATTCATAGATAACCATGATTGCGTACAAAATGGACTAACAAGGATCATATGATTGGATAACAGAAAAGAGAACACTAGTAGTTGGCAGTGATTGCCAGGTTACAGACGACTCCGGATTACAAACTGGGATTATGAAATTAACTAGTACACCAAACTAGATGGCTATCCCTATTACAAGCCTCCTGCATAGGAAACTAGCTGCTCCGCTGCACGAAGATTAAGAAGAGCAGACCCAGGACAAGGATAAAGTTCATTCCGGCCAACAACACCGCCGTGTGTTGGCTATCGGCGGAGCAGCGCAGCAGTGCAGCGGCGTAGGGAGGGCTAGCTTGCTGCATCTGCGGCTGGATGCGTGCATGCGCTGCTTGGATCTTAGCCTGACTGCCGTCCACGAACTGGTGGTCTCGCCTGGATCTATGCTGAAGGGAAGCGGACGGGTGCACAGCTACAGAGTGATGCAGCATGTACAGCTGGGTCAAGCCGCGGCGACTAAGCTCAGGCGGGTAGGTGTTCGGTCGATCTCAAAAACTTGCATATACCAGCCTGTAGGAAGAGTGATTTGATCATGAGATAAAAGGGATAGGCATTTGATTTTCCTTAGCATGGAGTACTAACATCTTTCTGACACACTTGTAGAAGCGTTGCCAGCTCGGGATACGAAGGTGACCACCTTGTCGCCACAAGCTGGGCAAGGAATCAGCGGAGCACCTCGTCGGCCTGCGAGCTAGAGCAGGAGGCCGCCATCGTTTCCGATCTAGTTCTTTCAGGCGAGGATGAAAGGGATAAGGGAAGAGAGGGGGCGAGCAAGGGTGGCAGAGGAATCTGGGAGTGGGAGGATGCAGTAGCTAAATTAATGGGAGTTGTGGGACGAGGGACGACGTCCGTTTGCTGGCTAACGACTGAGCCGTGGCCTACGATGCAATGCTCCATCTGAGCCGTGGCTGCGAGGATGACGGCCGTTACATTGAATGCGGTAGTTGGGTGGGCCACATGCTGTGAAAAAGCCACACATACTACTCCAAATACAGAGTAAAATACTAGTGATGGTGTGAATCTTGACGCTAGACAACGGCTGAGATAAAGGGTACATCTGAGCTCGAGCTCAGAATAGCACTTTCGCGCTGAACATTGCTATTCATCGGGCAAGTACACGCTATATGCCCAATCGGGCCAATTTACCTTTCTTAACCGGATCGATTTTCTTTGCAGGGTCTAATCGGATCGATCCTGCACCTGACCACCTCCCTCCGTCCAGAAATATTAGTTGGAAAAATAGATGTATCTAAACGTATTTTAAATCTACATATATTTATTTTTATTCATTTTCTCGACAAGTATTTTCGGACGAAGAGTATATGCGGCACCAGTGTTCTTCGATTGCCATCCACGATTGAACCTTTTTTTTTTCTTTTTACCTTTTTGTGCTCTACTAGTAGATGGATGAAATAAGGAGACACAGTTTTCCCAATGAACCATAATACTCAATAGTTAAAAGTTTGAGGCTTGTATCTTTAAATATATTTGCAGAGCCATGCACCAGATTAGAGCAATTCTAGATACCCGTCAAATCGCGTGAACCCGTAAAATTCTATCGAGTATACGGACTATGGCCAATTTTCTGGCCAGAACAGAGCCCGTATACCCGTCTGACC
>NC_041387.1:103860836-103879390 GCF_002162155.2 Triticum dicoccoides | reverse complement strand
GATACGGGTCGAAACTCTATTCCTCGCGATTCCCCAGTCCCACCTCCCATTTGTCACCGCCTGTGAGCCCAATCCTGCCGCCGAACACCACCATGTGTGGTCGAATGTGGAGCTCTGGCCGCAGCTCCGGTGGGAGCGACGACCCCGAGCGCCAGTGGTGCGTCCGATCGAACGGCGCGAGGAAGCGTGCGACCAGGAGGTACACCAACAACGGCCTCGAGCCACCGGAATCGCTCCTCCGCTGCGAGACAGAGGAGTATGACCAGCGGCATGGGTGGATCTCCTCCTCTGCCACGGGCAGCTCCCCCGTCTGGGGAGGGAGGGGGGGGCGAGTCCCCGCCATGCTGCTCCTCACTCCGGTGTAAAGGGAGCTAGAGAATCTCCCCGCCCTCCGCGTGGTGAAGCGGGAGCTCGAGGCGTCGCCGATGCTGGACATCTTCGAGCGGGCAATCATGTCGCGCAGTGCGCAGGGGAAGGAGGAGGAGGAGGAGGAGGAGCGCCGACGAACCCTTGCCGAACTCGATGACATCCTCCTCGAGCAGGGGCTCGCGAAGGAGAAGGAGTTCCTCGACAACGACAATGCGAGGCGCCGCAAGAAGAAGGCGCAGGCCGACATCTACGTCGACCTCGTCTCCAACGATTGAAGATGTCCGCCGCCGCAGCGTCGCCACTGCACCCGGATGGCTCCGGTGAGCCTAATTTTGGCTTTAGGGTTACAGTGGCCATCACCTATCCTCATCTATTTAGTGTAATTTGTAGAGTATGTATGAACTATGTATGCTGATCACTATGACCAAGTTCTATTTCTCCCATGAAGTCTTGAATTCAATTTTTTTTTACAGCTTTGTTTATGGTTTTCGATTTTTCGCAGAGATTTTCGGCCCGTATCCGATGGAGCGAGTGGGCTGTAAACTGAGTTTACATGTCCGCGTTTTGAGGTGTTTGCTAGAGCTGCTCTTAGTATTGTAGATTTATGTATTCTTTGTTTCTCTTGCGGTTTTCATGTTTCTGAATAGCGCAGACGGCCTGTTATTTTGTTGGTTGGTTTATTTATTGTCATGAACCAACGTAATTTCATTCCGATTGCCTGCACGTAACATTGTTCTTAGTGTGGGTGTATTTGCTGGATTTAATGAGAAGATTTGCGATGAAACATACAGACGGAGACGTATGGTTTAGCACACTTGTTGTGGTTCTTATGGCCTTACCGGTGACAGAGTACTTTTTAATTACTGCCATGCGTGAGCACAACGCAACCAGATCCTCTAACATTAAGAAGGAAAGTTAGAGAAGCTACAATCCCCTAACTTTCCTTCTTGCAATCCATATGATTAAGGCTAAAATAATTTAAATTAATATGTAAATTACAGATTTAATGTGTACATTCATAATCATTACATACAAACAATTTGATGGTGAAATAAAATTAATTATAGATTATTTATATCTACAGTAAATATCAATAGTAAATAATCCGCTAAACGTCTCTAACATTCCTTCTTCATTTTACACTATGATTACACTGTAGCACCGTGACTTTGCTTCTCTAAGTTAGAGGATCCGCCTCCGAGCACAACCCAGATGGTTTGACATGGAGGCTATATTGATATAGTGAAGCATTCTCTAGCCCACACTCCACACCATCCCGTCTTGTTGGCTGACATGCTTGGTACTTTATTGGCATACAGTACTTGTCGTATGCTGTCCTATTTTGTGCCATTTTTAGAGCTCTGAGGGATACGTGTGAGGAGGAACGGATGTTTTCAAACTCGGGCGAGCCGTTGGCGGCGGCTCCAGGTGCCGCGGGCGGCGCCGCCGTTTCCTCCGGCGGTCTCGCCGTGGCCGACGCGTGGGAGCAGGTTCGGCGCGGCCCGAGTGGTGTTCTGGTTTGCCCAGCTCCGGTGTGCTCCGCGGGGACGGGGCGGGGGGGCGTGTGGGGGGCGCTTCTGGGCTCTGGCGGCAGACGAGTTCGACGAGGAGGATGGGACCTCTTCGCCGCGACTGGCTCCCCCGTCGACGGGCGTGACCCTCGGTGACTTTGTGCAGGTGGCGGCGGCGGCTGGCGGCGGTCGGGGCGGTCGTCGTCGTCGTTTCGCTCCGGGGGGCAGTGGATCTCGCGCTGCGGCGGTGCGGTGCTGGTGCCCGGCGTCGCCCTCTCCGTCGTGCCCTCGGGTTGCGGGCGCCTCCCCGCGGCCCTCGGGTTATGTGGCAGCCCCAGCGGAACCCGAGGAGTGGCCGCCGCTCCCTCTCGTGCCTGCGTCGGCGTTGCTGTCGGCGGCGACGGCGCAGGTGACGGAGACGGCCGACGCGCTAGGGTTGCCGCTGTCGGGTGTGGTGCCTGTCATGGGCCCGCCCGCTCTTGTTGGGCATGGGCCGGCCTCGGGCTGCCTTGGGGCCCAGCTACCCTCTGGGGTGCTGGCCTGTGGGGCTGCGGGGGGGCAGGGGGCCGCTGCTGTTTCTGGGCCTGGCTCGGCTGGGCCTGCTTCCCCTCGGCCTGTCCAGGAGGGAGCCCGTGAGCCCGGGACGCGGCGCTTTATATGGCTGCGCAGGGGCGTGCGCGACCCCTCGCTAGGGTTTCCTGCCCGTCCTAGTGAGGTGCGGCGCTTTCGACGATTTGCCAGATCTCTTTCCCCCCTCCCTCCTCCCTCACCTCTCACTCGCTCCTTTGCTACGTTCGCTGCCATGGGTGACCGGCGAGCGGAGAAGAGGCCGATGGATCCTTCGATCCCCTACGACGAGTGGAGGCGGGAGAAGGCGCTGCGGGAGCAGGCGAAGCGTAGCTAGAGGGCCAGGGCGGCGATGCGTGAAGATGGTGGCGGTGGCTACGATCGAGGACAAGGTGGTGGATCCGGACATGGCTATGGGGGTAGCTATGGCCAAGGCTCTGGATCTGGCTCTTACAGGCGTGAGGGGATTGGGGTCCTCCTCCCCCTTGGTGGGGCCAGCAGGAGCGCAAGAAGAAGCGCAAGACTGGCTCGAAGCGGCGTGATCTGCAGCGCAAGCCGCAGGAGCTCCCTCCCAATAGTGGGGGCCATGGGGACCCGTTGGCCAAGAAGCCGTGGTCGTCGGCGACCCCGCTTGCGGTGGTGCTGCCGTAGGCGCCGCGGGGGTCAGCGGATGCGCCCATCCCCGTCAAAGAAGAGGGGGTCGAATGCTTCAAGTGCGGCAGACCGGGCATTTCCAAGCCAAGTGCACCTTCCCTCCCCTCTACGTGATCTGTAAACAGGAAGGGCACGCCTCGGCCTTCTGCCCGTCGCGGGGCAAGCATCTCCACCTTCAGATCATGGGTAGTGCGATCCCAGGGGAAGGCTTCTTCTGCTTGGACTTCGAGGAAGCAGAGGAGGTGGAGGGCAATGATATTCAGGCTGCCAATGGGGCTATTCTGTCGGCGGAGCCTGGGAGGCTCTCTGAAAGAACATGCGGTGCCCCCATGTTTGGTTTTGGCAATTGGTGACAATATCTATGGACTAATGGTTGCCTTGAGTTATATTTGAAGGGTTTGTCCATAGGCTTTTCTTGGAGTCCATTTGTTGGTCTCAAGGAGAGTTTGTGATGACCACGGTGCTATTAAGGAATTATCCAAAGATCGGTCATGTGAGTGTTGAGCTTATTGCAAGCATGTCTTGAAGAAGAAGATTGTGTGATCATTCATGTCTACCTTCAAGACATCATCCAAATGAAGAGAGTTGGAAAGATTCAAGGTTGATCAAGACTAAGTCAAGAGTGAATCAAGTTGATCAACTCACAAAGCGTAGAAGATGTACCGAGAGGGATCAAGTGATCCCATGGTATGGTAAGCATTGTCCATTGCACTTTGTGTACTAACCCATGGTCTATGTGAGAGTTCTATGTGGGGTTAGGTACGTGTCCATGGGCCTGCGTCAAGAGGCAGATATCATACAACCCATGGAAAGGATGACATCAAGTGGTGATTGTCATCAAGATTGTCGTGTGCAAGTTCAAGTGGAGCATCACGAAGAAATCAAGTGCTTGAATCTTGCCATCCATTGTGGTGTCAATGGACTTGTGAAGATGTGCCTAAGAGTGGCTCAGCCATATTGGACTATGGGGGAGGAATCATCTAGTCTTCATTGAGCCAACGCAATCAAGAAAGGTGGTCCAACTTGAGGGAGTCAAGATCGTCTTCATCTAGCTGAAGTGGACCATGTGCAAGGCAAAGGTTTGCCCTTGATAGGTTTTCTATTTTACTGGTCTCGTGGTGGTAGTTGGGAGACCGAGTTATAGGATCGTTTGCCGTACTATCAAGGGGGGCTATCAAGTTGGTAGCTTGATCATATCGTTAGTAGAGAGCTCAAACCATTGCATCCTTGAATCATGTTTCTTGATTCTTGTTTGGTTATCTTTATGAGTCTTAGATCTTATGGTCATCTTGATGACAGGCTTGAGTTCATCGAAAACGGAGTTCGCATGCGTCTTCTATGATGTTTTCGGTGTTGGAGGTTTTACCGGTCTTATCCGATGAAGGGTTCTCACAATTTTCTTATGGGACTTTTATCATTTGCTTATTCTTGATATTTCTATCAAGATTGTGTTAGCCCATGTTGTTAGCTTTCCAACAAACTTGGTTTCCTTGAATTCGGAGTCTATTTGCAAAAGTTGTGGCTGTTTTGGTAAAGGCTGCAGCGGTACTACCGCGACTAGAGCGGATGTAATTTTTTACTACCGCTCCAGAGCGGTACTACCGCGGCTCCTGAGCGGTAGTACCGCTCCAGAGCAGTACTATCGCAGCTCCTAAGCGGTAGTACCGCTCCGGACCAAAATCTCGCGTTTTGCTCAGCGGAAGTAGGCACAGAAGTATTTTTTTAGTACCGCTCGCAAGCAGTAGTACCGCTACCATTTGCGGTAGTACCGTGAGGTCGAGCGGTAGTACCGTGAGGATGAGCGGTAGTACCGCTCCGGCGGTTCTACTGGCCTTTTGCCTCCTCGCTGTTGTTTTTCAAAGGGGTACTACCGCCCTAGCGGTAGTACCATTCCTTGGAGCGGTAGTACCGCTCTGTGCGGGCTGTGAGCATAACGGTTGGATTTTTCCCCACCTATAAAAGGGGTCTTCTTCCCCATTGAACCTCATCCTTTGAGCTCGTGTTCTTCCCCATTGTTGACCTTCTTCGAGCTTGCTAACTCTCAATCCCTCCAACGATTATTGCTAGTTCTTGAGGGAAAAGAGAGAGGAGATCTAGATCCACGTTTCCACCAATCACTTTCTCCTCTAAGTGAGGGGAACCCCTTGGATCTAGATCTTGGAGTTCTTCGTGTTCTTCTTTCGTTCTTCCTCTCATTTTCCTCTCTAGCATTAGTTGCTTTGGTGGGATTTGGGAGAGAAGGACATGGGCACTCCGTGTGCCCTTGTGAAAGGATCAAGATGGACCTAGAGGGGGGGTGAATAGGTACAATTACAAATTTTAATTATTACCTGACAATTTTAGGCAATAATGCGGAATATGAAGATGAGCCTAACAATTGCACGTGAGCACAAAGTAGTAAGCAAACAACACAAACACGTAAGTAGGCAAGCACAATATAATGTACGTAAGTGTAAAGAGACAAGTAACCACAGGTAGAGAGTTAGGGTTAGGAATAACCGCAACTCCGGGAGACGAGGATGTATGCCAATGTTCACTTCCTTGGAGGGAAGCTAGTCACCGCTAGAGAGGTGGATGTTACCACGAAGGCACACCAACGCCATGAAGGCTCACCCTATTCTCCCTTTGAGACAACACCACGGAGGCGTTTCTCAACCACTAGTGGTAGACCTTGGGATGGTCTCCAAACCCTCACAAACTTTTCCGAGGGTAATCACAAAGTTCGATTCCTCTCCGAATGACTCCTACCGCCTAGGAGTCTCCAACCTCCAAGAGTAACAAGAACGATGGGAACAGCTCAAAACTTGCTCAAGTCACGAATTCCTTTGGTGCAAAGAATGGGAAGGAGTGGATCTATCACTTGATTGGAGAACTTCTCTCAAATGCTCCTAGAACACTTGGGAATCTAGGATTTTGTGTGGATGAATGAGAGAGAGAGTGAGGAGTGTTCTTGATAGGCTCAAAGTGAATGGTCAACCTTATCCCGTGGAAGGGAGAGGTATGTATATAGGTGGTGAGTAAAAGTGACCGTTTGGGGTACAGGATGGGCCGGACGTCCGGAGAACGTCAGACGTCCGGAGGCACAAATAGGTCCGGACATCCAATAGTCATCGGACGACCGGCCGCTGTGAGAATGTGAGCCACAACCCAGTGTACAGGATACGGACGTCCGAGCTGGGCCGGACATCCGAAGCACGGACGACCGGAGAGTCCGGACGTCCGTAAAAATGCTTCTGTTGTGAAAGTGTCGGACGTCCGGAGAGTTCCGGACATCCGTAGAAATGCTTTTGTTGTGGAACGCCGGACGTCCGGAAGTGACCGGACGTCTGGGCAATTAAGTGGAACCGGACGTCCGTAGAACACCGGACGTCGGAAGGCAAGGTATAGAAAATGTGGCTTTTGAGCAAGTTTTTCACTAGATCCATCGATCCCCTCTTAATAGTGCGGGATCCCTATACTCAAGAACAAACCATAAATGAACTCAACATCTTGTATCTCCATTCTTGAGTTATATGCTTTTTGTCCCTAGTCATGATCCATTCACACGGTCTTTGAACCATAATCCTGAGATATACTTGATAAACATGATTAGTCCCGAGCATATGTGTTGTCATCAACATCAAAATATGATTAAGGGCATGATTGCACTTTCAATCTCCCCCTTTTTGGTAGTTGATGACAACTCATATGCATACTCATAATAGTAATCGGAAGTATTTGTTGTGGAGCTCAATAACCATAATAAGAATGAGTAGCGAGCAAGCTCCCCCTCAAAGTGATACCACAGATAGAAAAAATGATGAGGGCTCCCCCTCAAAAAGATGCCCCCAATATAACCAAATCTCATACACACAATAATCAAGAGTTAAACTTCATATAGATTCATCACATGTAGGTTCACCAAATCTCAGATTCAACAAACTCATAACATAGGTTCAGTACAAGCTAAAACATAACCATAACAATAAGTTTGATTACATAATGAGCTAGACAAGCATGCATATAGAGCCTACTCCCCCTTTGGCATCAAGTATCCAAAAACAAACTAGGGAAAAAAACATAATAGCATTAGAGATCATCCTCATCATCATCATCATGAACACCAATGCCACCAGCCTCATCGAAGAAATCAGCCCACTCAGGACCGGAGGGAAAACCAAAGTCAGAAGGGGGGTCTGCAGGAAGATGCTCATCATCACTCACATCATACACTCTTGAGTCTCTCAGACGAGCCTTTAGAGAGTTCTTGGAAGTGACCATGCGAGTGACCACATCATGGTGTTGGGAGCAATGGTAGGTGAACATCTTCATCATGGCTGAGTGAGCCTTCCCAAGAAAACGAGCAATGCGCCCAAAGGGGGCAGCACTGGAAGGAGGATGGGTAGCATGAGAAGGAACACTAGCGGCGGTGCGACTAGCAGTAGAGGGAGGAGGAGGAACATGATCAGCCGCCATGTGAGCGAGAATGACCCATCGCTCATGAACCTGAGTGCGGGCAATGGGAAAGGGAGCTACACTTTCGATAAAAGCCTGAATAAAAGGTGCATGAGGAAAAGCCCTCTTGTGTTGGAAGCTAGCAAGGCGGATCTCATGCCATAAAAAATGTGGGACATTTATCTTCCCTTTAGGAGATGTGAAGAGGCGATGCATGAGATCAATGCAGTAGCTGCTGCAGGAGCCCTTGTCACCCATCTTGGGATAGATGGTGCGGATGACACACTGGTAAATGATGTTGAATGGAAAGCGCCAAATGGAGACTTGGTTTAGACCCTTTTGTTTTTCAGTGGCAGACAAAGTTGATATAGGTCTAAGGAGATCCATACAGACCGCAATGCCCTTAGGCTTATGGTTGGGGTCATCCTTGTGGATTTTGAACCCAGTGTCGGGAAATCCAAGGGCAGTGACAAACTGAGCATAAGATGCTGTGAGTGCAGTGTCGGAGGTCATCCATGTGACAGTGTTATCAGGAGCAAAGTAACATGTGGCATAAAACTGATGGATGGCAGCGTGGTTAAAATCATGTTGAAAGGCGAATGGAGCAGCTAGGTTGGACGACTCAATGAGCTCAATGGCTCCCGGATATTTCTCCGGATGAGTGTGAATGTGCTCAAGATCAATGCAAACATGAAGTGACAAGCCCTTAGGGGTGACAATCGTGGTGAAGATGTCGGCTTGGACATTTGTGCGAAAGCGACTATCTTGAGAATCCCTAGCAACAGTAAATTGATCTACATCACGACACAATTTAAGATATGAAGTTTTTGGCACATCGTTGAAATGCTTAACATGACGGCCGAGGGGCAGTGGAGGCTCAATTGAGATGTGGCGATCATCACCGTGGGGTTGCACCGGAGGAGGAGGAGGGTGAAAGGTTGGATGACGAGTGCCTGGCTTGGGTGCAGCGACGCAAACACCAACCATCGGGGACGGATCCACCTCCTCAAGCTCATCCTCGAAGTCTGAACCCTCCGAGGAGGAATCACTGGACGAGCTGGGAGGACGAGCGGCACGTTTTCGAGAGCAATCTTCTTCCTGGGAGTCGTCGGAGCCACCACGACGAGACGGACGAGCCGACCCTCCGGCAACTTTCTTGCGAGTTGAGTGCTTGGAGCGAGGCATCATGACCTAGGGGAGAAGGAAGGCACATATCAACACCCCTCCATAGATCAGGGTGAATGCATGAGGGGGGAAGGTTGTGCCCTACCTTGGAAGGAAGAACACAGAGGAGACGAGCGGCGTGCTGGAGCAGGTGGCCGACGGGCTGGAGCAGCGCCAAGCAGGCCGCAAATCCGCAGCGGAGAGAATGTTGGGGAACGTTGCAGAAAATAAATTTTTTCTTACGGTTTCACCAAGATCCATCTATGAGTTCATCTAAGCAACGAGTGATAGGAGTGCATCTACATACCTTTGTAGATCGCGAGCGGAAGCGTTAAAGAGAACGGGGTGTTGGAAATATGCCCTAGAGGCAATAATAAAAGTGTTATTATTATATTTCCTTGTTCATGATAATTGTCTTTTATTCATGCTATAACTGTATTATCCGGAAATCGTAATACACGTGTGAATACATAGACCACAATATGTCCCTAGTGAGCCTCTAGTTGACTAGCTCGTTGTGATCAACAGATAGTCATGGTTTCCTGGCTATGGACATTGGATGTCGTTGATAACGGGATCACATCATTAGGAGAATGATGTGATGGACAAGACCCAATCCTAAGCCTAGCACAAAGAGCGTGTAGTTCGTTTGCTAGAGCTTTGCCAATGTCAAGTATCTCTTCCTTTGACCATGAGAGCGTGTAACTCCTGGATACCGTAGGAGTGCTTTGGGTGTATCAAACGTCACAACGTAACTGGGTGACTATAAAGGTGCACTACAGGTATCTCCGAAAGTATCTATTGTTTGATGCGGATCGAGACTGGGATTTGTCACTCCGTGTAAACGGAGAGGTATCTCTGGGCCCACTCGGTAGGACATCATCATATGCGCAATGTGACCAAGGAGTTGATCACGGGATGATGTGTTACGGAACGAGTAAAGTGACTTGCCGGTAACGAGATTGAACAAGGTATTGGATACCGACGATCGAATCTCGGGCAAGTAACATACCGATAGACAAAGGGAATTGAATACGGGATTGATTAAGTCCTTGACATCGTGGTTCATCCGATGAGATCATCGTGGAACATGTGGGAGCCATCATGGGTATCCAGATCCCGCTGTTGGTTATTGACCGGAGAATGTCTCGGTCATGTCTGCATGTCTCCCGAACCCGTAGGGTCTACACACTTAAGGTTCGATGACGCTAGGGTTATAAAGGAAGTTTGTATGTGGTTACCGAATGTTGTTCGGAGTCCCGGATGAGATCCCGGACGTCACGAGGAGTTTCGGAATGGTCCGGAGGTAAAGATTTATATATGGGAAGTCCTATTTTGGCCACTGGAAAATGTTCGGGATTTTTCGGTATTGTACCGGGAAGGTTCTAGAAGGTTCCGGAGTGGGGCCCACCTGCATGGGGGGACCCACATGAACGTGGGTAGTGGGGGAAAGGCCCCACACCCCTGGTCAAGGCGCACCAAGATCCCCCCTTAGAAGGAATAAGATCATATCCCAAAGGGATAAGATCAAGATCCCTAAAAGGGGGGGATAGCAATCGGTGGGGAAGGAAATGATGGGATTTCTTTCCTCCCACCTTTGCCAACGCCCCAATGGACTTGGAGGGCAAGAAACCAGCCCCCTCCACCCCTATATATAGTGGGGAGGCGCATGGGAGCTTCACCCTTGCCCCTGGCGCAGCCCTCCCTCTCCCAAGTGCTCCTCCTCTCTCGCGGTGCTTGGCGAAGCCCTACAGGATTGCCACGCTCCTCCACCACCACCACGCCGTTGTGCTGCTGCTGGACGGAGTCTTCCTCAACCTCTCCCTCTCTCCTTGCTGGATCAAGGCATGGGAGACGTCACCGGGCTGTACGTGTGTTGAACGCGGAGGTGCCGTCCGTTCGGCACTAGGATCTCCGGTGATTTGGATCACGATGAGTACGACTCCTTCAACCCCGTTCTCTTGAACGCTTCCGCTTAGCGATCTACAAGGGTATGTAGATGCATTCTCTTTCTACTCGTTGCTGGTCTCTCCATAGATAGATCTTGGTGACACGTAGTAAATTTTTTGAATTTCTACTATGTTCCCCAACAGTGGTATCAGAGCCAGGTTTATTGCGTAGATTCTTTGCACGAGTAGAACACAAAGTAGTTGTGGGCGTTGATTTTGTTCAATATGCTTACCGTTACTAGTCCAATCTTGTTTCGACGGTATTGTGGGATGAAGCGGCCCGGACCGACCTTACACGTACTCTTACGTGAGACAGGTTCCACCGATTGACATGCACTTGGTGCATAAGGTGGCTAGCAGGTGCCAGTCTCTCCCACTTTAGTCGGAACGGATTCGATGAAAAGGGTCCTTATGAAGGGTAAATAGCAATTGGCATATCACGTTGTGGTTTTGCGTAGGTAAGAAACGTTCTTGCTAGAAACCCATAGCAGCCACGTAAAACATGCAAACAACAATTAGAGGACGTCTAACTTGTTTTTGCAGGGTATGCTATGTGATGTGATATGGCCAAAAGGATGTGATGAATGATATATGTGATGTATGATATTGATCATGTTCTTGTAATAGGATTCACGACTTGCATGTCGATGAGTATGACAACCAACAGGAGCCATAGGAGTTGTCTTTATTTATTGTATGACCTGCGTGTCATTGAAGAACGCCATGTAAACTACTTTACTTTATTGCTAAATGCGTTAGTCATAGAAGTAGAAGTAGTCGTTGGCGTGACAACTTCATGAAGACACGATGATGGAGATCATGATGATGGAGATCATGGTGTCATGTCGGTGACAAGATGATCATGGAGCCCCGAAGATGAAGATCAAAGGAGCTATATGATATTGGCCATATCATGTCACTACTCTATTTGATTGCATGTGATGTTTATCATGTTTATGCATCTTGTTTGCTTAGAACGACGGTAGTAAATAAGATGATCCCTTACAACAATTTCAAGAAGTGTTCTCCCCTAACTGTGCACCGTTGCTACAGTTCGTCGCTTCTAAGCACCACGTGATGATCAGGTGTGATGGATTCTTACGTTCACATACAACGGGTGTAAGACAGTTTTACACAGCGAAAACACTTAGGGTTAACTTGACGAGCCTAGCATGTACAGACATGGCCTCGGAACACGGAGACTGAAAGGTCGAGCATGAGTCGTATAGTAGATACGATCAACATGAAGATGTTCACCGATGATGACTAGTCCGTCTCACGTGATGATCGGACACGGCCTAGTTGACTCGGATCATGTAATCACTTAGATGACCAGAGGGATGTCTATCTGAGTGGGAGTTCATAAGATGGACTTAATTATCCTGAACATAGTCAAAAGACCTTTTGCAAATTATGTCGTAGCTCGCGCTTTAGTTCTACTGTTTTAGATATGTTCCTAGAGAAAATATAGTTGAAAGTTGATAGTAGCGATTATGCGAACAGTAGAAAGCTTATGTCCTTAATGCACTGCTCAGTGTGCTGAACCCCAAACGTCGTTTGTGGATGTTTCGAACATCGAACATACACGTTTTGATAACTACGTGATAGTTCAGTTAAATGGTTTAAGTAGAGGCACCAAAGACGTTTTCGAAACATCGCGGAACATATGAGATGTTTTGAGGGCTGAAATTGGGATTTCAGGCTCGTGCTCACGTCAAGAGGTATAAGACCTCCGACGATTCTCTTAGCCTGCAAACTAAGGGAGAAAATCTCAATCGTTGAGCTTGTGCTCAGATTGTCTGAGTGCAACAATCACTTGAATTGAGTGGGAGTTGATCTTCCAAATGAGATAGTGATGTTTCTCCAAAGTCATTGCCACCGAGCTGCTAGAGCTTCGTGATGAACTATAACATATCAGGGATAAATAAGATGATCCTTGAGGTATTCACGATGTTTGACACCGCGAAAGTAGAAATCAAGAAGGAGCATCAATTGTTGATGGTTGGTGAAACCACTAGTTTCAGGAAGGGCAAGGGCAAGAAGGGATACTTCATGAAACGGCAAATCAACTGCTGCTCCAGTGAAGAAACCCAAGGTTGAACCCAAACCCGAGACTAAGTGCTTCTGTAATAAGGGGAACAGTCACTAGAGCAGAATTACCCTAGATACTTGGTAGATAAGAGAGGCTGGCAAGGTCGATAGAAGTATATTGGATATACATTATGTTAATGTGTACTTTACTAGTACTCCTAGTAGCACCAGGGTATAAGATACCGGTTCGGTTGCTAAGTGTTAGTAACTCGAAATAAAGAGCTACGGAATAAACGGATACTAGCTAAAGGTGAGCTGACGATATGTGTTGGAAGTGTTTCCAAGTTTGATGTGATCAAACTTCGCACGCTCCCTCTACCATCAAGATTAGTATTAAACCTGAATAATTGTCATTTGGTGCTTGCGTTGAGCATAGACATTATTGGATTATGTCTATCGCAATACGGTTATTCATTTAAGGAGAATAATGATTACTCTATTTATTTGAATAAAACCTTCAATGGTCTTGCACCTAAAGGAATGGTTTATTGAATCTCGATCGTAATGATACACATTTTCATGCCAAAAGATATAAGATAGTAATGATAGTACCACTTACTTGTAGCACTGCCATGTAAGTCATAATGGTATAAAACGCATGAAGAAGCTCCATGTTGATGGATCTTTGGACTCACTCGTTTTAGAAAAGTTTGAGACATGCGAACCATGTCTATTGGTGTATACGCATGAAGAAACTCCATGCAGATGGATCGTTTGGACTCACTTGATTTTGAATCACTTGAGATATGCAAATCATACCACATGGGCAAGATGACTGAAAAGCCTCGTTTTCAGTAAGATGGAACAAGATAGCAACTTGTTGGAAGTAACACATTTTGATGTATCCAATCCAATGAGTGCTGAGGCATGCAGTGAATATCGTTATGATCTTACTTCACAGATGATTCGAGTAGATGTTGAGAATATTTACTTGATGAAATACAAGTCTGAATTATTGAATGGTTCAAGTAATTTCAGAGTGAAGTAGAAGATCATTGTGACAAGAGGATAAAATGTCTATGATGTGAATATCTAAGTTACGAGTTTTGGCACACAATTAAGACATTGTGGAAATTGTTTCGCAATTAATACCGCCTGGAACACCATAGTGTGATGGTGTGTCCGAACATCATAGTTGCACCCTATTGGATATGGTGCGTACCATGATGTCTCTTATCGAATTACCACTATTGTCCATGGGTTAGGCATTAGAGACAACCACATTCACTTTAAATAGGGCACCACGTAATTCCGTTGAGATGACACCGTATGAATTATGGTTTAGAGAAACCTAAGTTGTCGTTTCTTAAAGGTTTGGGGCTGCAACGCTTATGTGAAAAAGTTTCAGGATTGATAAGCTCGAACCCAAAGCGGATAAAATGCATCTTCATAGGACACCCAAAACAGTTGGGTATACCTCCTGTCTTAGAACCGAAAGCAATAAGGGATTGTTTCTAGAATCAGGTACTTTCTCGAGGAAAAGTTTCTCTCGAAAGAATTGAGTGGGAGGATGGTGGAGACTTGATGAGGTTATTGAACCATCACTTCAACAAGTGTGTAGCAGGGCACAGGAAGTTGTTCCTGTGGCACCTACACCAATTGAAGTAGAAGCTTATGATAGTGATCATGAAGTTTCGGATCAAGTCACTACCGTACCTTGTAGGGTGACATGGATACGTACTACTTCAGAGTGGTACGTAATCCTGTCTTAGAAGTCATGTTGCTAGACAACAATGAGCCTACGAGCTATGGAGAAGCGATGGTGGGCCCGGATTCCGATAAATGGCTTGAGGCCATAAAATCCGAGAGATGATCCATGTATGAAAACAAAGTGAAGACTTTGGCAGAACGGCTCGATGGTCGTAAGGCAAATGAGTACGGATGGATTTTAAAAGGAAGACAGACAATGATGGTAAGAATTACCATTAAGAAAGCTCGACTTGTCGTTAAGATGTTTTCCGACAAGTTCAAGGAGTTGACTACGATGAGATTTTCTCACTCGTAGCGATGCTAAGAGTCTGTTGGAATTATATTAGCGATTACTGCATTATTTATGAAATCTTGCAGATAGGATGTCAAAACATTGTTTCCTCGACGATTTTCTTGAGGAAAGGTTGTATGTGATACAACCGGAAGGTTTTGTCAATCCCGAAAGATGCTAATAAGTATGCAAAGCTCCAGCAATCCTTCTAAGGACTGGAGTGAGCATCTCGGAGTTGGAATATATGCTTTGATGATGATCAAAGATTTTGGGTTTGTACAAAGTTTATGAGAAACTTGTATTTCCAAAGAAGTGAGTGGGAGCACTATAGAATTTTTGATGAGTATATGTTGTTGACATATTGTTGATCAGAAATGACGTAGAATTTCTGGAAAGCATATAGGGTTATTTTGAAAGTGTTTTTCAATGAAAGCCTGGATTAAGCTACTTGAACATTGAGCATCAAGATCTATAAGGATAGATCAAAATGCTTAATCTTTCCCTACTAATAAAGCAAGGAGTGCTTCTGGTCGTACGTCGTCGTCACTTTTGCAAAATAGCCCCTCTATTTTCAAGAATTCAACCCGCAGTCCCTGTTTAAGTGGATCGGGGAAAACGATTCGTTTTTGCACAAAACACCCTGTCATTTGGATTATTCAACCCACGGTCCGAGCAAATTTGGGTTTCCCTCGTCCGTCGTCGAGCGTGATTTTGCAAGTCCTTCGGTTTACATGAAATTAACCCGCAATCCTTGTTTTAGTGAGTCTGTATATAACATTACATTTTGCAGAAAGCCCCTTGTATTTATTTGAATTGCAACCGCCAGCCTCGTAGTCTTATCCATTTCTCTGGCGATGGCTATGGTGATGGCGACGGCGATGGCGCCCGCGCCCGCGAGTTCCTCGAGCCGCGCCGCCGCATGCTGCCCGTTACCCACCGCCGGACCCCGCCTCCCGCCGTCCGCGTCGCGCCCGCAACTGCGTGTCGTTGCTGCCTGTGCTCTGCCTCGCGGCCTCCTCGACTCCTCGAGCCGGAGCTCGCTTCCGCCGGTGGCCAGCAGCAGCACCACCAGCAGGTCCCGCGTCGCCCGCGTCCCTTCTTCCTCAGCCCTGCCCGAGCTGGCGCCCAACCGAGGCCAGCCAACCCCGCCGCCAGAGGCCACCATCGCCACCGCAGATGAGCGCCGCCCCACTCCTTTCTCACCTCTCCCTCCGGTTCCCCCTGCTCATCTCCCTCCCTGGTTTCTTCTCTACAGGAGCGCCATGGTCGCTGATCCCATGCCCGAGGCCTCCTCATCGCTGTCGTCATCTGCTTCGTCTCCCGCCGCTGCATGCCTGGACTCCACCGCTCGCACCTCCGCCCGTGCCCAATCTCTGCTAAACTCCTCGCCCTTGCTGTCGTTGCTCTGTTCGTCGAGAAAGAGCGAGCGGGATACCCTTTCCGCCTCCGTGTCCTTGTCAAACTCCTGCTCCCGTGTCCTTCTCAAACAAAGAAACCGTACCGACCAGGATTTGTAGTTCGATGCTATATATTGAATTGTTCTCTGCCGGAATCCAGAACCAGGCCAGCGCCACCAGCGAGCAGTGCACCGTTGAATTGTTCTCTGCCGGAATCGTGAATCAGGCCAGCGCCACCAGCGAGCATTGCACCGTCGCTTGGGATATGATACAGATATAATTCTTCCCTTGCTTCTCCTGTTTCCTGTGGTATAATGTTGCAATTCAACTGCTACTATGTGATCTTGCAATTGTCGTAGTTATGTTTCCTGCCGTATAATGTTGCCGTATTAATAGCTGCTCAATCGGTTTTTGATCATGCTGTGAACATTGGTGTGTTTATGTGTCCTTGCTAGAAGTCTTAGCAAAAGTGACGAAGTGATTGACTGATTATGAGCAGACTAATATCGACTGTACATGTATCAATACAAAAAAAACAGAAATTGAGAGCAGGGTTATGGATAGAGTTCTAGAGATTTAGGAGCTCCTCGCTCCACACCTACATTCAGAAACAACAGTTTTGATGAATCTGTCCTTCTACTTGTGTTGGACCTTTAGATGCTACATCAGATATTTAACAACTGCAGATTCAATGAGCAATCAAGCAAATCACGTTTCTCTTGTGAAAGATGTGAAATACTTGACCAGCTTGTTCCTTTGTTCCTTTGTTCCTTTGATCAAGTTTCTTATCTGGGTTTCATTGATTGAAATATTGGAGAAATTTGTATGCTATTTGCTGATGCCTGTGTTACTATGTTACTACCTCTGATCCCCAATTTGAGCAAAACTTCAATGCTTATTTTGGCCTGATTTGTATGCTATTTGCTGATGCCTGACTATGATTTTTGGTTGTCGCTCTATTACAGTGCAGTAATATATAATTTGGTATGTTTGTGTTGTTGTGTTACTACCTCTGATCCCTAATTTGACCGCGGATGCTGCTGCTACACCCGCACCACCAGCCCAAGGTCAGTCTCCTTCACCTTGCTCTATAGCGCAACTCCCGCCTGACACCATGTTGGCTTACTTCTGCCCCTCTGGTTTGGAGAGTGTGCGCTCTCAGCTCTGCTGGGCCGGTCGTGCTCTCTTGCTGATTCTTACCTGCAGCTCCAACATGAAAGCCTACAAATCGACTCTTGAGATTTGTCTTCAAAATAGGATTTTTTTTTTACTATTACATACTCTACTGAAGTTACATGATCTGCAGTTTAGAAAGTTGATTACTGGGGGACTTTTACTACATGTCCAATTATGGTTTCATGATAAAAGGATCATGCACCAAACGTTTGTTGAATTGCTGCTTCAAGAAAATGTATGGAGTTTTCATTGCGTGCTTCAAGTCATTAACCAGGTAAAATAAATCCTATAAGTTGTTCTTACCATACAATCTTTTGAACCAATTTTTGTAAACTTAGTACAATATGATTATTGTTTTTGTAGGCTTTCCTATAGATATATTTGAGCTATTAAAAATGTGATTATATCATTTGTCATCTGAAAACCAGATTCATTTATACATAATGGGACATAATGTCTAGAAAATAGTCACCAGGTACAAACATCACTCTTGACCTACATTGTACAACATTGCATAATTTTCTGTTTTTCTTGAGGTACCGCTCAGTATTTTTTTATCGCATACATAGATAGGACAAAGGTCACAAGAGAGTGCACCTTGCTGCATGTGCACTCACTTGATTAAGATATTCAAAGTGTGAGCTTTTGAAATTTCCAAAAATAAGTCAGATTGTCATTATTAACCCATGTGCACATGCAATGCTTTCTGACTCTCTGACAATTGTCTTTCAGAATAATTTGATGAACCACCATGTCGTCCTTCCGCTTGGTTCCATGGGAAAGCAATTTACAAAGCTCCAGTTGGTCAATACAGCCTTGATTCCATGTTTTCTACCACTGCTTAACTTTATTTGAGAAACTGTTGTTGTTATGTATGCAGGATAGAGTATAGAGTTGTATGCAGGATATAGTACTAGCGTTGGAATTTCAGGGCATCCAAAAAGAACTTAGTATGCTTCAACCCATGTTTTCTACCATTGCTTACCTTTATTTGAAAAATTGTTGTTGCTATGTATGCAAGATACAATACTAGAGTTGGAATATCAGGGCATCCAAAAAGAATTTACTATGCTTCAGGTAAGAAAGTTAATTTGTTTGACTTTTGTAGGGACTAAATTACTAGCTTAATGCATGGAACTTATTGAGCTGCAGTCATGGCATGTGCTTACATAGAGACCTTCGTTCTGTGGATATACCTCTTCTTATAGGACAGGTTGTCTACGAATTATCCTGAGGTTCAATTTCCATAATAAAATGTGTG
>NC_041387.1:103860363-103860727 GCF_002162155.2 Triticum dicoccoides | reverse complement strand
TTTTATTTATCATGGTTTCTCTTCCTGCATGACCAAAATTTCCAGATGTTGTTTTATCATTTCCTTCCGACGCCATTAAATCTCAATCTTACCTATGTTGAAATGGTTCCAGCATGTGCGTGATGCATTGCTCCCCTTAGTTTTCGGAGGAACATGGTGCTATTCCTGGTGCTTTTGGTTATGAAAAAACTGACATTAGTCAGGAACTTTCTAAGGTGATCACTTTACTGCTCTGTTCTCATCGTACCATTTCTACACAGTTTACTGAGTTTAAAAATCCATGCAATACTCTAATTCTGAAGCTTTGGTTTATGTGAGATGTGGCTGAAAGAAGAAATGAGATAGCCGAGATTCTAATGGATTT
>NC_041387.1:103803438-103857851 GCF_002162155.2 Triticum dicoccoides | reverse complement strand
GTCACAACGTAACTGGGTGACTATAAAGGTGCACTACAGGTATCTCCAAAAGTATCTATTGTTTTATGCGGATCGAGACTGGGATTTGTCACTCCGTGTAAACGGAGAGGTATCTCTGGGCCCACTCGGTAGGACATCATCATATGCGCAATGTGACCAAGGAGTTGATCACGGGATGATGTGTTACGGAACGAGTAAAGTGACTTGCCGGTAACGAGATTGAACAAGGTATTGGATACCGACGATCGAATCTCGGGCAAGTAACATACCGATAGACAAAGGGAATTGAATACGGGATTGATTAAGTCCTTGACATCGTGGTTCATCCGATGAGATCATCGTGGAACATGTGGGAGCCATCATGGGTATCCAGATCCCGCTGTTGGTTATTGACCGGAGAACATCTCGGTCATGTCTGCATGTCTCCCGAACCCGTAGGGTCTACACACTTAAGGTTCGATGATGCTAGGGTTATAAAGGAAGTTTGTATGTGGTTACCGAATGTTGTTCGGAGTCCCGGATGAGATCCCGGACGTCACGAGGAGTTCCGGAATGGTCCGGAGGTAAAAGATTTATATATGGGAAGTCCTATTTTGGCCACTGGAAAATGTTCGGGATTTTTCGGTATTGTACCGGGAAGGTTCTAGAAGGTTCCGGAGTGGGGCCCACCTGCATGGGGGGACCCACATGAACGTGGGTAGTGGGGGAAAGGCCCCACACCCCTGGTCAAGGCGCACCAAGATCCCCCCTTAGAAGGAATAAGATCATATCCCAAAGGGATAAGATCAAGATCCCTAAAAAGGGGGGATAGCAATCGGTGGGGAAGGAAATGATGGGATTTCTTTCCTCCCACCTTTGCCAACGCCCCAATGGACTTGGAGGGAAACAAACCAGCCCCCTCCACCCCTATATATAGTGGGGAGGCGCATGGGAGCTTCACCCTTGCCCCTAGCGCAGCCCTCCCTCTCCCAAGTGCTCCTCCTCTCTCGCGGTGCTTGGCGAAGCCCTGCAGGATTGCCACGCTCCTCCACCACCACCACGCCGTTGTGCTCCTGCTGGACAGAGTCTTCCTCAACCTCTCCCTCTCTCCTTGCTGGATCAAGGCATGGGAGACGTCACCGGGCTGTACGTGTGTTGAACGCGGAGGTGCCGTCCGTTCGGCACTAGGATCTCCGGTGATTTGGATCACGACGAGTACGACTCCTTCAACCCCGTTCTCTTGAACGCTTCCGCTTAGCGATCTACAAGGGTATGTAGATGCATTCTCTTTCTACTCGTTGCTGGTCTCTCCATACATAGATCTTGGTGACACGTAGTAAATTTTTTGAATTTCTGCTACGTTCCCCAACACGGGGATGATGGAGTCGTACTCGTCGTGATCCAAATCACCGATGACCAAGTGCCGAACGGAAAGCACCTCCGCGTTCAACACACGTACGGAGCGGATGACGTCTCCTCCTTCTTGATCCAGCAAGGGGGAAGGAGAGGTTGATGAAGATCCAGCAGCACGATGGCGTGGTGGTGGATGCAGCAGGACTCCGGCAGGGCTTCGCCAAGCAACTACGGGAGGAGGAAGAGGTGTAGCGGGGGAGGGAGGCGCCAAGACTCAGGGTGCGGCTGCCCTCCCTCCCTCATCCTTTATATAGGCCCCCAGGGGGGCGCCGTCCCTGGAGATGGGAATCTCCCAAGGGGGCGGCGGCCAGGGGGGGTGGAGTGCCCCCCAAGGCAAGTGGTGCGCCCCCATCCTAGGGTTTCCAACCCTAGGCGCAGGGGGCCCAAGGGGGGGCGCACCAGCCCACTAGGGGCTGGTTCCCCTCCCACTTCAGCCCACGGGGCCCTTCGGGATAGGTGGCCCCACCCGGTGGACCCCCGGGATCATTCCGGTGGTCCTGATACAATACCGGGTGACCCCGAAACTTTCCCGATGGCCGAAACAGCACTTCCTATATATAATTCTTTACCTCCGGACCATTCCGGAACTCCTCCCGACGTCCGAGATCTCATCCGGGACTGCGAACAACTTTCGGTTTGCTGCATACTAATATTCATACAACCCTAGCGTCACCGAACCTTAAGTGTGTAGACCCTACGGGTTCGGGAGACATGCAGACATGACCGAGACGGCTCTCCGGTCAATAACCAACAGCGGGATCTGGATACCCATGTTGGCCCCCACATGCTCCTCGATGATCTCATCGGATGAACCACGATGTCGAGGATTCAATCAACCCCGTATACAATTCCCTTTGTCAAATGGTACGTTACTTGCCCGAGACTCGATCGTCGGTATCCCAATACCTTGTTCAGTCTCGTTACCGGCAAGTCACTTTACTCATACCGTAATGCATGATCTCGTCACCAAACACTTGGTCACTTTGAGCTCATTATGATGATGCATTACCGAGTGGGCCCAGAGATACCTCTCCGTCATACAGAGTGACAAATCCCAGTCTCGATCCGTGTCAACCCAACAGACACTTTCGGAGATACCTGTAGTGTACCTTTATAGTCACCCAGTTATGTTGCGATGTTTGATACACCCAAAGCACTCCCACGGTATCCGGGAGTTACACGATCTCATGGTCTAAGGAAAATATACTTGACATTGGAAAAGCTCTAGCAAAACGAACTACACGATCTTGTGCTATGCTTAGGATTGGGTCTTGTCCATCACATCATTCTCCTAATGATGTGATCCCGTTATCAACGACATCTAATGTCCATAGTCAGGAAACCATGACTATCTGTTGATCAACGAGCTAGTCAACTAGAGGCTTACTAGGGACATATTATGGTCTATGTATTCACACGTGTATTACGATTTCCAGATAATACAATTATAGCATGAATAAAGACAATTATCATGAACAAGGAAATATAATAATAATCCTTTTATTATTGCCTCTAGGGCATATTTCCAATAGTCTCCCACTTGCACTAGAGTCAATAATCTAGTTACATTGTGATGAATCGAACACCCATAGAGTTCTGGTGTTGATCATGTTTTGCTCGCGAAAGAGGTTTAGTCAACGGATCTGCGTCATTCAGATCCGTATGTACTTTGCAAATATCTATGTCTCCATCTTGAACATTTTCAAAGATGGAGTTGAAATGATGCTTGATGTGCCTGGTCTTCTTGTGAAACCTGGGCTCCTTGGCAAGGGCAATAGCTCCAGTGTTGTCACAGAAGAGTTTGATCGGCCCCGACGCATTGGGTATGACTCCTAGGTCGGTGATGAACTCCTTCACCCAAATTTCTTCATGCGCTGCCTCCGAGGCTGCCATGTACTCCGCTTCACATGTAGATCCCGCCACGACGCTCTGCTTGCAGCTGCACCAGCTTACTGCTCCACCATTCAACATATACACGTATCCGGTTTGTGACTTAGAGTCATCCAAATCTGTGTCGAAGCTAGCGTCGACGTAACCCTTTACGACGAGCTCTTCGTCACCTCCATAAACGAGAAACATGTCCATTGTCCTTTTCAGGTACTTCAGGATATTCTTGACCGCTGTCCAGTGTTCCTTGCCGGGATTACTTTGGTACCTTCCTACCAAACTTACAGCAAGGTTTACATCAGGTCTGGTACACAGCATGGCCTACATAATAGATCCTATGGCTGAAGCATAGGGGATGACACTCATCTCTTCTTTATCTTTTGCCGTGGTCGGGCATTGAGCCGAGCTCAATCTCACACCTTGCAATACAGGCAAGAACCCTTTCTTGGACTGATCCATTTTGAACTTCTTCAAAATCTTATCAAGGTATCGAAGGAAATATGCCCTAGAGGCAATAATAAAGTTATTATTTATTTCCTTATTTCATGATAAATGTTTATTATTCATGCTAGAATTGTATTAACCGGAAACATAATACATGTGTGAATACATAGACAAACATAGTGTCACTAGTATGCCTCTACTTGACTAGCTCGTGAATCAAAGATGGTTAAGTTTCCTAGCCATGGACAAAAGAGTTGTCATTTGATTAACGGGATCACATCATTAGGAGAATGATGTGATTGACTTGACCCATTCCGTTACCTTAGCACTTGATCATTTAGTATGTTGCTATTGCTTTCTTCATGACTTATACAAAGTTCCTACAACTATGAGATTGTGCAACTCCCGTTTACCGGAGGAACACTTTGTGTGCTACCAAACGTCACAACGTAACTGGGTGATTATAAAGGTGCTCTACAGGTGTCTCCAAAGGTACATGTTGAGTTGGCATAATTCGAGATTAGGTTTTGTCACTCCGATTGTCAGAGAGGTATCTATGGGCCCTCTCGATAATACTCATCACTTAAGCCTTGCAAGCATTGTAACTAATGAGTTAGTTACGAAATGATGTATTACGGAATGAGTAAAGAGACTTGCCGGTAATGAGATTGAACTAGGTATTGGATACCGACGATCGAATCTCGGGCAAGTAACATACCGATGACAAAGGGAACAACGTATGTTGTTATGCGGTTTGACCGATAAAGATCTTCATAGAATATGTAGGAGCCAATATGAACATCCAGGTTCCACTATTGGTTATTGACCGGAAACAGTTCTAGGTCATGTCTACATAGTTCTTGAACCCGTAGGGTCCGCACGCTTAAGGTTTCGATGACAGTTATATTATAAGTTTATGAGTTTTGATGTACCGAAGGAGTTCGGAGTCCCGGATGAGATCGGGGACATGACGAGGAGTCTCGAAATGGTTGAGACGTAAAGATCGATATATTGGACGACTATATTCGGAGTTCGGAAAGGTTCCGAGTGATTCGGGTATTTTTCGGAGTACCGGAGAGTTACGGGAATTCGCCGGGGAGTATATGGGCCTTATTGGGCCATATGGGAATAGAGGAGAGAGGCCAAAAGGAAGGAGGCCTGCGCCCCCCCTCTGGTCCGAATTGGACAAGGGGCGGAGCCCCCCTTTCCTTCTTCCTCTCCCCCTCTTTCCCCTTCTCCTACTCCAACAAGGGAGGTGGAATCCTACTAGGACTAGGGAATCCTAGTAGGACTCCACACTTGGCGCGCCCCCTCCTAGGGCCGGCCTCCTCCCCCCTTGCTCCTTTATATACGGGGGCAGGGGGGCACCCCATAACACACGAGTTGATCTACGGATCGTTCCTTAGCCGTGTGCGGTGCCCCCCTCCACCATATTCCACCTCGGTCATATCGTCGCGGAGTTTAGGTGAAGCCCCGCGCTGGTAGAACATCATCATCGTCACCACACCGTCGTGCTGACGGAACTCATCCCCGACACTTTGCTGGATTGGAGCCCGGGGAACGTCATCGAGCTGAACGTGTGCTGAACACGGAGGTGCCGTACGTTCGGTGCTTGGATCGGTCGAGTCGTGAAGACGTACGACTACATCAACCGCATTGTGATAACGCTTCCGCTTACGGTCTACGAGGGTACATGGACAATACTCTCCTATCTCGTTGCTATGCCATCACCATGATCTTACATGTGCGTAGGAATTTTTTTGAAATTACTACATTACCCAACAGTGGCATCCGAGCCTAGGTTTTATGCGTTGATGTTATATGCACGAGTAGAACACAAGTGAGTTGTGGGTGGTACAAATCATACTGCTTACCAGCATGTCATACTTTGGTTCGGCGGTATTGTTGGATGAAGCGGCCCGGACCGACATTACGCGTACGCTTACACGAGACTGGTTTTACCGCCGTGCTTTGCACACAGGTGACTAGCGGGTGTCAGTTTCTCCAACTTTAGTTGAACCGAGTGTGGCTACACTCGGTCCTTGAGAAGGTTAAAACAGCACCAACTTGACGAACTATCGTTGTGGTTTTGATGCGTAGGTAAGAACGGTTCTTGCTCAGCCCGTAGCAGCCACGTAAAACTTGCAACAACAAAGTAGAGGACGTCTAACTTGTTTTTGCAGGGCATGTTGTGATGTGAAATGGTCAAGACGTGATGAGATATAAGTTGTTGTATGAGATGATCATGTTTTGTTGAAGTTATCGGCAACTGGCAGAAGCTCTATGGTTGTCTCTTTGTTGCATAAGATGCAAGTGTCAAATAATTGCTTTACTTTATCGCTATGCGATAGCAATAGTTGCAAGAGCAATAGTTGGCGAGACGACCATGTGACGACACATTGATATAGATCAAGATGATGAAGATCATGGTGTCGTGCTGGTGACGATAGAGATCATGACAGTACTTTGGAGATGAAGATCAAAGGCGCAAGATGATCATGGCCATATCATGTCACATATTTTGATTGCATATGATGTTTATCTGTTATACATCTTATTCTGTTTTGTTTGACGGTAGCATTGTAAGATGATCTCTCACTAATTATCAAGAAGTGTTCCCCCTGAGTATACATCGTTGCCAAAGTTCGTCGTGCCCAGACACCAGGTGATGATCGGGTGTGATAAGCTCTACGTCCATCTACAATGGGTGCAAGCCAGTTTTGCACACGCGGAATACTCAGGTTAAACTTGACGAGCCTAGCATATGCAGATATGGCCTCGGAACACGGAGACCGAAAGGTCGAGCGTGAATCATATAGTAGATATGATCAACATAATGATATTCACCATTGAAAGCTACTCCATTTCACGTGATGATCGGTTATGGTTTAGTTGATTTGGATCACGTGATCACTTAGAGGATTAGAGGGATGCCTTTCTAAGTGGGAGTTCTTAAGTAATATGATTAATTGAACTTAAATTTATCATGAACTTAGTCCTGGTAGTATTTTGCAAATTATGTTGTAGATCAATAGCTTGCTTTGTTGCTTTCATATGTTTATTTTGATATGTTCCTAGAGAAAATTGTATTGAAAGATGTTAGTAGCAATGATGCGGATTGGATCCGTGATCTGAGGTTTATCCTCATTGCTGCACAGAAGAATTATGTCCTTAATGCACCGCTAGGTGACAGACCTATTGCAGGAGCAGATGCAGACGTTATGAACGTTTGGCTAGCTTAATATGATGACTACTTGATAGTTTAGTGCACCATGCTTAACGGCTTAGAATCGGGACTTCAAAGACGTTTTGAACGTCATGGACCATATGAGATGTTCCAGGAGTTGAAGTTAATATTTCAAGCAAATACCCGAGTTGAGAGATATGAAGTCTCCAACAAGTTCTATAGCTAAAAGATGGAGGAGAATCGCTCAACTAGTGAGCATGTGCTCAGATTGTCTGGGTACTACAATCGCTTGAATCAAGTGGGAGTTAATCTTCCAGATAAGATAGTGATTGACAGAATTCTCTAGTCACCATCACCAAGTTAGTAGAACTTCGTGATGAACTATAGTATGCAAGGGATGACGAAAACGATTCCCAAGCTCTTCGTGATGCTGAAATCGATGAAGGTAGAAATCAAGAAAAGCATCAAGTGTTGATGGTTGACAAGACCACTAGTTTCAAGAAAAGGGCAAAGGGAAGAAGTGGAACTTCAAGAAGAATGGCAAGCAAGTTGCTGCTCAAGTGAAGAAGCCCAAGTCTGGTCCTAAGCCTGAGACTAAGTGCTTCTACTGCAAAGGGACTAGTCACTGGAAGTGGAACTTCCCCAAGTATTTGGCGGATAAGAAGGATGGCAAAAGTGAACAAAGGTATAATGGATATACATGTTTTTATTGTGTACTTTACTAGTGTTTATAGCAACCCCTCGGCATTTTGATACTGGTTCAGTTGCTAAGAGTAGTAACTCGAAACGGGAGTTGCAGAATAAACAGAAAATAGTAAAAAGGCGAGGTGACGATGTGTGTTGGAAGTAGTTCCAAGATTGATATGATCATCATCGCACACTCCCTATACTTTCGGGATTAGTGTTGAAACTAAATAAGTGTTATTTGGTGTTTGCGTTGAGCATGAATATGATTTGATCATGTTTATTGCAATACGGTTATTCATTTAAGTAAGAGAATAAATTGTTGTTCTGTTTACATGAATAAACCCTTATATGGTTACACACCCAATGAAAATGGTTCGTTGGATCTCGATCGTAGTGATACACATATTCATAATATTGAAACCAAAAGATGCAAAGTTAATAATGATAGTGCAACTTATTTGTGGCACTGCAGTTTAGGTCATATTGGTGTAAAGCGCATGAAGAAACTCCATGCTGATGGGATTTCGGAATCACTTGATTATGAATCACTTGATGCTTGCGAACCATGCCTTATGGGCAAGATGACTAAAGACTCCGTTCTCCAGAACAATAGAGCGAGCAACTGACTTATTTGAAATAATACATACTGATGTATGCGATCCGATGAGTGTTGAGGCTCGCGGCAAGTATCATTATTTTCTGACCTTCACAGATGATTTGAGAAGATATGGGTATATCTACTTAACGAAACATAAGTCTGAAACGTTTGAAAAGTTCAAAGAATTTCAGAGTGAAGTTGAAAATCATCTTAACAAGAAAATAAAATTTCTACGATCTGATCGTGGAGGAGAATATGTGAGTTACGAGTTTGGTCTACATTTGAAACAATGCGGAATATTTTCGCAACTCACGCCACCCGGAACACCACAGCGTAATGGTGTGTCCGAACGTCATAACCGTACTTTATTGGATATTGTACAATCTATGATGTTTCTTACCGATTTACCACTATCGTTTTGGGGTCATGCATTAAAGACAGCTGCATTCACGTTAAAAAGGGGCACCACCTAAGTCCGTTGAGACGACACAATATGAACTGTGGTTTGGCAAGAAACCAAAGTTGTCGTTCCTTAAAGTTTGGGGTTGCGGTGCTTATGTGAAAAAGTTTCATCCTGATAAGCTCAAACCCAAATCAGAGAAATGTGTCTTCATTGGATACCCAAAGGAGAAAGTTGGGTACACCTTCTATCACAGATCCGAAGGCAAGAAATTCGTTGCTAAGAATGGATCCTTTCTAGAGAAGGAGTTTCTCTCGAAATAAGTGAGTGGGAGGAAAGTAGAACTTGATGAGGTAATTGTACCTGCTCCCTTATTTGAAAGTAGTTCATCACAGAAATCTGTTCCTGTGACTACTACACCAATTAGTGAGGAAGTTAATGATGATGATCATGAAACTTCAGATTAAGTTACTACAGAACCTCGTAGGTCTTCCAGAGTAAGATCCGCACCAGAGTGGTACGGTAATCCTGTTCTAGAAGTTATGTTACTAGACCATGACGAGCCTACGAACTATGAAGAAGCGATGGTGAGCCCAGATTCCGCAAAATGGCTTGAGGCCATGAGATCTGAGATAAGATCCATGTATGAAAACAAAGTATGGACTTTGATTGACTTGCCCAATGATCGGCGAGACATTGAGATAAAATGGATCTTCAAGAGGAAGACGGACGCTGATAGTGTTACTATCTACAAAGCTAGAATTGTCGCAAAAGGTTTTCGACAAGTTCAAGGTGTTGACTACGATGAGATTTTTTCACTCGTATCTATACTTAAGTCTGTCTGAATCATGTTAGCAATTGCCACATTTTATGAAATCTGGCAAATGGATGTCAAAACTGCATTCCTTAATGGATTTTTTAAAGAAGAGTTGTATATGATGCAGCCAGAAGGTTTTGTCAATCATAAAGGTGTTAACAAAATGTGCAAGCTCCAGCGATCCATCAATGGACTGGTGCAAGCATCTCGGAGTTGGAATATACGCTTTGATAAGTTGATCAAAGCATATAGTTTTAATACAGACTTGTGGTGAAGCCTGTATTTACAAGAAAGTGAGTGGGAGCACTACAGCATTTCTGATAAGTATATGTGAATGACATATTGTTGATCGGAAATAATGTAGAATTTTTCTGGAAAGCATAAAGGAGTGTTTGAAAGGAGTTTTTCAAAGAAAGACCTTGGTGAAGCTGCTTACACATTGAGCATCAAGATCTATAGAGATAGATCAAGACGCTTGATAAGATTTTTCAATGAGTACATACCTTGACAAGATTTTGAAGTAGTTCAAAATGGAACAGTCAAAGAAAGAGTTCTTGCCTGTGTTGCAAGGTGTGAAGTTGAGTAAGACTCAAAACCCGACCATGGCAGAAAATAGAAAAGAATGAACAGTCATTCCCTATGCCTCAGTCATAGGTTCTATAAAGTATGCTATGCTGTGTACTAGACCTATTGTATACCTTGCTCTGAGTTTGGCAAAGGAATACAATTTTGATCTAAAAGTAGATCACTAGAACAGCGGTCAAGAATATCCTTAGTGAGTACTAAGGAGATGTTTCTCGATTATGGAGGTGATAAAAGAGCCAGTCGTAAAAGGTTACAACGATGCAAGCTTTTACACCAATCCAGATGACTCTAAGTCTCAATCTTGATACATATTGAAAGTGGGAGCAATTAGCTAGAGTAGCTCCGTGCAGAGCATTGTGGACATAGAATATTTGCAAAATACATATGGCTCTGAATGTGACAGACCCGTTGACTAAACTTCTCTCATGAGCAAAACATGATCATACCTTAGTACTCTTTGGGTGTTAATCACATAGCCATGTGAACTAGATTATTGACTCTAGTAAACCCTTTGAGCGTTGATCACATGACGATGTGAACTATGGGTATTAATCACATACAGATGTGAATATTGGTGTTAAATCACATGGTGATGTGAACTAGATTATTGACTCTAGTGTAAGTGGAAGACTGAAGGAAATATGCCCTAGAGGCAATAATAAAGTTATTATTTATTTCCTTATTTCATGATAAATGTTTATTATTCATGCTAGAATTGTATTAACCGGAAACATAATACATGTGTGAATAGATAGACAAACATAGTGTCACTAGTATGCCTCTACTTGACTAGCTCGTGAATCAAAGATGGTTAAGTTTCCTAGCCATGGACAAAAGAGTTGTCATTTGATTAACGGGATCACATCATTAGGAGAATTATGTGATTGACTTAACCCATTCCGTTAGCTTAGCACTTGATCGTTTAGTATGTTGCTATTGCTTTCTTCATGACTTATACAAAGTTCCTACAACTATGAGATTGTGCAACTCCCGTTTACCGGAGGAACACTTTGTATGCTACCAAACGTCACAAGTAACTGGGTGATTATAAAGGTGCTCTACAGGTGTCTCCAAAGGTACATGTTGAGTTTGCATAATTTGAGATTAGGTTTTGTCACTCCGATTGTCGGAGAGGTATCTCTGGGCCCTCTCGGTAATACTCATCACTTAAGCCTTGCAAGCATTGTAACTAATGAGTTAGTTATGAAATGATGTATTACGGAACGAGTAAAGAGACTTGCCGGTAACGAGATTGAACTAGGTAATGGATACCGACGAACGAATCTCGGGCAAGTAATATACCGATGACAAAGGGAACAACGTATGTTGTTATGCGGTTTAACCGATAAAGATCTTCGTAGAATATGTAGGAGCCAATATGAACATCCAGGTTCCACTATTGGTTATTGACCGGAAACAGTTCTAGGTCATGTCTACATAGTTCTCGAACCCGTAGGGTCCGCACGCTTAAGGTTTCGATGACAGTTATATTATAAGTTTATGAGTTTTGATGTACCGAAGGAGTTCGGAGTCCCGGATGAGATCGGGGACATGACGAGGAGTCTCGAAATGGTCGAGACGTAAAGATCGATATATTGGACGACTATATTCGGAGTTCGGAAAGGTTCCGAGTGATTCGGGTATTTTTCGGAGTACCGGAGAGTTACGGGAATTCGCCGGGGAGTATATGTGCCTTATTGGGCCATACAGGAATAGAGGAGAGAGGCCAAAAGGAAGGAGGCCTGCGCCCTCCCTCTGGTCCGAATTGGACAAGGGGCGCAGCCCCCCTTTCCTTCTTCCTCTCCCCCTCTTTCCCCTTCTCCTACTCCAACAAGGGAGGTGGAATCCTACTAGGACTAGGAGTCCTAGTAGGACTCCACACTTGGTGCGCCCCCTCCTAGGGCCGGCCTCCTCCCCCCTTGCTCCTTTATATACGGGGGCGGTGTGCGGTGCCTTAGCCGTGTGCGGTGCCCCCCTCCATCATATTCCACTTCGGTCATATCGTCGTAGAGTTTAGGCGAAGCCCCGCGCCGGTAGAACATCATCATCGTCACCACGCCGTCGTGCTGACGGAACTCATCCCCAACACTTTGCTGGATTGGAGCCCGGGGAACGTCATCGAGTTGAACGGGTGCTGAATACGGAGGTGCCGTATGTTCGGTGCTTGGATCGGTCGAGTCGTGAAGACGTACGACTACATCAACCGCGTTGTGATAACGCTTCCGCTTACGGTCTACGAGGGTACGTGGACAATACTCTCCTATCTCGTTGCTATGCCATCACCATGATCTGACATGTGCGTAGGAATTTTTTTGAAATTACTACGTTACCCAACAGGTATGTGCTTTGTGAAAGACCTATGAGGCGTCTCGATCTATCCCTATAGATCTTGATGCCTAATATGTAAGCAGCTTCTCCAAGGTCCTTCGTTGAAAAACACTTATTCAAGTAGGCCTTAATGCTGTTCAAAAGTTCTATATCATTTCCCATCAAAAGTATGTCATCTACATATAATATGAGAAATGCTACAGAGCTCCCACTCACTTTCTTGTAAACGCATGCTTCTCCATAAGTCTGCATAAACCCAAACGCTTTGATCATCTCATCAAAGCGAATGTTCCAACTCCGAGATGCTTGCACCAGCCCATAAATGGATCACTGGAGCTTGCATACTTTGTTAGCATTCTTAGGATCGACAAAACCCTCCGGCTGCATCATATACAGTTCTTCCTTAAGATGTTCATTAAGGAATGCCGTTTTGACGTCCATCTGCCATATCTCATAATCATAGTATGCGGCAATTGCTAACATGATTCGGACGGACTTCAGCTTTGCTACAGGAGATAAAGTCTCATCGTAGTCAACCCCTTGAACTTGCCGATAACCCTTAGCGACAAGTCGAGCTTTATAGATGGTAATATTACCATCCGCGTCCATCTTCTTCTTAAAGATCCATTTGTTTTCTATCGCTCGCTGATCATCAGGCAAGTCTGTCAAAGTCCATTCTTTGTTTTCATACATGGATTCTATCTCAGATTGCATGGCTTCAAGCCATTTGTTGGAATCTGGGCCCGCCATCGCTTCTTCATAGTTTGAAGGTTCACCGTTGTCTAACAACATGATTTCCAGGACAGGTTGCCATACCACTCTGGTGTGGAACGTGTCCTTGTGGACCTACGAAGTTCAGTAGCAACTTGATCCGAAGTATCTTGATCATCATCATTAATTTACTCTCCAGTCGGCGTCGGCACCACAGGAACATTTTCCTGAGCTGCACTACTTTCCGGTTCAAGAGGTAGTACTTCATCGAGTTCTACTTTCCTCCACTTACTTCTTTCGAGAGAAACTCTTTTTCCAGAAAGGATCCGTTCTTGGCAACAAAGATCTTGCCCTCGGATCTTAAGTAGAAGGTATACCCAATGGTTTCCTTAGGGTATCCTAAGAAGACGCATTTTTCCGACTTGGGTTCGAGCTTTTCAGGTTGAAGTTTCTTGACAGAAGCATCGCATCCCCAAACTTTTAGAAACGACAACTTAGGTTTCTTCCCAAACCATAATTCATATGGTGTCGTCTCAACGGATTTAGACGGAGCCCTATTTAAAGTGAATGTAGCTGTCTCTAGAGCGTATCCCCAAAATGATAGCGATAAATCGGTAAGAGACATCATAGATCGCACCGTATCCAATAGAGTGCGATTACGACGTTCGGACACACTGTTACGCTGAGGTGTTCCATGCGGCGTGAGTTGTGAAACGATTCCACATTTCCTTAAGTGTGTACCAAATTCGTGACTTAAATATTCTCCTCCACGATCTGATCGTAGGAACTTTATCTTTCGGTCACGTTGATTCTCTACCTCATTCTGAAATTCCTTGAACTTTTCAAAGGTCTCAGACTTGTGTTTCATCAAGTAGACATACCCATATCTACTCAAGTCATCAGTGAGAGTGAGAACATAACGATATCCTCCGCGAGCCTCAACGCTCATTGGACCGCACACATCGGTATGTATGATTTCCAATAAGTTGGTTGCTCGCTCCATTGTTTCGGAGAACGGAGTCTTGGTCATTTTGCCCATGAGGCATGGTTCGCACGTGTCAAATGATTCATAATCGAGAGACTCTAAAAGTCCATCAGCATGGAGCTTCTTCATGCGCTTGACACCAATGTGACCAAGGCGGCAGTGCCACAAGTATGTGGGACCATCGTTATCAACTTTACATATTTTGGTATTCACACTATGAATATGTGTAACATTACGTTTGAGATTCATTAAGAATAAACCATTGACCATCGGGGCATGACCATAAAACATATCTCTCATATAAATAGAACAACCATTACTCTCGGATTTAAATGAGTAGCCATCTCGTATCAAACGAGATCCAGATACAATGTTCATGCTCAAACTTGGCACTAAATAACAATTATTGAGGTTTAAAACTAATCCCGTAGGTAAATGTAGAGGTAGCGTGCCGACGGCGATCACATCGACCTTGGAACCATTCCCGACGTGCATCGTCACCTCGTCCTTTGCCAGTCTCCGCTTATTCTGTAGCTCCTGCTATGAGTTACAAATATGAGCAACGGCACCGGTATCAAATACCCAGGAGTTACTACGAGTACTGGTAAGGTACACATCAATTACATGTATATCAAATATACCTTTAGTGTTGCCGGCCTTCTTGTCTGCTAAGTATTTGGGGCAGTTCCGCTTCCAGTGACCCTTCCCTTTGCAATAAAAGCACTCAGTCTCAGGCTTGGGTCCATTCTTTGACTTCTTCCCGGTAACTGGCTTACCAGGCGCGGCAACATCCTTGCCGTCCTTCTTGAAGTTCTTCTTGCCCTTGCCCTTCTTGAACTTGGTGGTTTTATTGACCATCAACACTTGATGTTCTTTCTTGATTTCTACCTCTGCCGACTTCAGCATTGAAAATACTTCAGGAATAGTTTTCACCATCCCCTGCATATTGTAGTTCATCACAAAGCTCTTGTAGCTTAGTGGGAGCGACTGAAGGATTCTGTCAATGACCGCCTCGTCCGAGAGGTTAATGTCCAGCTGGGACAGGCGGTTGTGCAACCCAGACATTTTGAGTATGTGCTCACTGACAGAACTATTTTCCTCCATCTTACAATTGTAGAACTTGTTGGAGACTTCATATCTCTCGACCCGGGCATGAGCTTGAAAAACCATTTTCAGCTCCTCGAATATCTCATATGCTCCGTGTTGCTCAAAACGCTTTTGGAGCCCCGGTTCTAAGCTGTAAAGCATGCCGCACTGAACGAGGGAGTAATCATCAGCACGTGACTGCCAAGCGTTCATAACGTCTTGGTTCTCTGGGATGGGTGTGTCACCTAGCGGTCCTTCTAGGACATATGCTTTCTTGGCAGCTATGAGGATGATCCTCAGGTTCCGGACCCAGTCCGTATAGTTGCCGCCATCATCTTTCAGCTTGGTTTTCTCTAGGAACGCGTTGAAGTTCATGTTGACATGAGCGTCGGCCATTTGATCTACAAGACATATTTGCAAAGGTTTTTAGACTAAGTTCATGATAATTAAGTTCATCTAATCAAATTATTTAATGAACTCCCACACAAATTAGACATCCCTCTAGTCATCTAAGTGTTACACGATCCGAGTCGACTAGGCCGTGTCCGATCATCACGTGAGACGGACTAGTCATCATCGGTGAACATCTCCATGTTGATCGTATCTTCCATATGACTCATGTTCGACCTTTCGGTCTCTATGTTCCGAGGCCATGGCTGTACATGCTAGGCTCGTCAAGTTAACCCTAAGTGTTTTTGCATGTGTAAAACTGTCTTACACCTGTTGTATGTGAACGTAAGAATCTATCACACCCGATCATCACGTGGTGCTTCGAAACGACGAACTTTAGCAACAGCGCACAGTTAGGGGGAACACTTTCTTGAAATTATTATAAGGGGTCATCTTATTTACTACCGTCGTTCTAAGTAAACAAGATGCATAAACATAATAAACATCACATGCAATTATATAATAGTGACATGATATGGCCAATATCATATAGCTCCTTTGATCTCCATCTTCGGGGCTCCATGATCATCTTCGTCACCGGCATGACACCATGATCTCCATCATCGTGTCTTCATGAAGTTGTCACGCCAACGACTACTTCTACTTCTATGGCTAACGCGTTTAGCAATAAAGTAAAGTAATTTACATGGCGTTCTTCAATGACACGCAGGTCATACAAAAAATAAAGACAACTCCTATGGCTCCTGCCGGTTGTCATACTCATCGACATGCAAGTCGTGATTCCTATTACAAGAACATGATCTCATACATCACAATATATCATTCATCATTCATCACAACTTTTGGCCATATCATATCACAAGACAATTGCTACAAAAACAAGTTAGACGTCCTCTAATTGTTGGTGCATCTTTTACGTGGCTGCAATTGGGTTCTAGCAAGAACGTTTTTTTACCTACGAATAACCACAACGTGATTTTTGTCAACTTCTATTTACCCTTCATAAGGACCCTTTTCATCGAATCCGCTCCAACTAAAGTGGGAGAGACAGACACCCGCTAGCCACCTTATGCAACTAGTGCATGTCAGTCGGTGGAACCTGTCTCGCGTAAGCGTACGTGTAAGGTCGGTCCGGGCCGCTTCATCCCACAATACCACTGAAGCAAAATAAGACTAGTAGTGGCAAGCAAGTTGACAAGATCTACGCCCACAACAGATTTGTGTTCTACTCGTGCAATAGAGAACTACGCATAGACCTAGCTCATGATGCCACTGTTGGGGAACGTTGCAGAAAATAAAAAATTTCCTACGGTTTCACCAAGATCCATCTATGAGTTCATCTAAGCAACGAGTGATAGGAGTGCATCTACATACCTTTGTAGATCGCGAGCGGAAGCGTTCAAGAGAACGGGGATGATGGAGTCGTACTCGCCGTGATCCAAATCACCGATGACCAAGTGCCGAACGGACAACACCTCCGCGTTCAACACACGTACGGAGCAGATGACGTCTCCTCCTTCTTGATCCAGCAAGGGGGAAGGAGAGGTTGATGAAGATCCAGCAGCACGACAGCGTGGTGGTGGATGCAGCAGGACTCCGGCAGGGGTTCGCCAAGCAACTGCGGGAGGAGGAAGAGGTGTAGCAGGGGAGGGAGGCGCCAAGACTCAGGGTGCGGCTGCCCTCCCTCCCTCATCCTTTATATAGGCCCCCAGGGGGGCGCCGTCCCTGGAGATGGGAATCTCCCAAGGGGGCGGCGGCCAGGGGGGGTGGAGTGCCCCCCAAGGCAAGTGGTGCGCCCCCATCCTAGGGTTTCCAACCCTAGGCGCAGGGGGCCCAAGGGGGGGCGCACCAGCCCACTAGGGGCTGGTTCCCCTCCCACTTCAGCCCACGGGGCCCTTCGGGATAGGTGGCCCCACCCGGTGGACCCCCGGGATCATTCCGGTGGTCCTGATACAATACCGGGTGACCCCGAAACTTTCCCGATGGCCGAAACAGCACTTCCTATATATAATTCTTTACCTCCGGACCATTCCGGAACTCCTCGTGATGTCCGGGATCTCATCCGGGACTCCAAACAAATTTCGGTTTGCTGCTTAGTTATATTCATACAACCCTAGCGTCACCAAACCTTAAGTGTGTAGACCCTACAGGTTCGGGAGACACGCAGACATGACCGAGACGGCTCTCCGGTCAATAACCAAAAGCAGGATCTGGATACCCATGTTGGCTCCCACATGCTCCTCGATGATCTCATCGGATGAACCACGATGTCGAGGATTCAATCAACCCCGTATACAATTCCCTTTGTCAAACGGTACGTTACTTGCCCGAGACTCGATCGTCGGTATCCCAATACCTCGTTCAGTCTCGTTACCAGCAAGTCACTTTACTCGTACCGTAATGCATAATCCCGTGACCAAACACTTGGTCACTTTGAGCTCATTATGATGATGCATTACCGAGTGGGCCCAGAGATACCTCTCCGTCATACGGAGTGACAAATCCCAGTCTCGATCCGTGTCAACCCAACAGACACTTTCGGAGATACCTGTAGTGTACCTTTATAGTCACCCTGTTACGTTGCGACGTTTGATACACCCAAAGCACTCCTACGGTATCCGGGAGTTACACGATCTCATGGTCTAAGGAAAAGATACTTGACATTGGAAAAGCTCTAGCAAAACGAACTACACGATCTTGTGCTATGCTTAGGATTGGGTCTTGTCCATCACATCATTCTCCTAATGATGTGATCTCGTTATCAACGACATCTAATGTCCATAGTCAGGAAACCATGACTATCTGTTGATCAACGAGCTAGTCAACTAGAGGCTTACTAGGGACATATTATGGTCTATGTATTCACACGTGTATTACGATTTCCGGACAATACAATTATAGCATGAATAAAGACAATTATCATGAACAAGGAAATATAATAATAATCCTTTTATTATTGCCTCTAGGGCATATTTCCAATAGAGAAGCCCCGGCGAGGGGCACGGCGGCGTGCGGCCGCGGTGAGTGGCCACACGGCAGGAGCGGCAGCAGCAGTGGGGAAATAGTGGATAGAGGATGGGGTCAGTTGAGAAACCCTACCGCGCAGTATATATAGTTACCAGTAAAAACGTCCGGACGTCCGGACCGTACGGCCGACCGGAGTCGAATATGCATCCGGACGTCCGGGGAGGGGGGGGGTACGGACGACCGGAGTCGGGACCAATAGAAAGTAGAGGATGACAGAGATGATTCTACGGACGACCGACGGCTACGGACGACCGGACAGATTGTAACAGAAAGTTTATTACGGACGTCCGGAGTCTTACGGACGTCCGTCGTTTCGGCGTCTAGGCCAACTACGGGAACCAGAGTGGATTTTACGGACGTCCGGAGAGGCCGGACAACCGGTCGATGGTAATCAAAGAAGATTCTACGGACGTCCGGATGCCTACGGATGACCGACATTGAAGAACCACACGGACGTCCGGAACCTACGGACGTCCGACACTAGAAGTTTGACAGGAGGCAAAGGTGCAAGTGCTGATCATGATGAGGAGAAGGCAATTTTCTTTTTCTCAGTAAAAATTTATTTATGTAGTAACTAATACCCTACCTCACCAATCATAGCCATATACTACAAGTGGTGGCTAATGCCACAATGTATGAGTAGACATGACATGACACAGAAAGATTTGAACTTTGAGTGCATAGTCACTACTCCATCATGTTAAAGCACCATAGGTCTAGACCCATGGATACTTTGAGAGTGTTGGTTCTTTTTATGCATTAAGTAGAGGTGAGAAGATTCATGAATTGAAGGTCTCCCCCTACGTATATGCCTACATCATGACAAGACATTAGATTCATGCATGAATGGGTACTAGATTTCACATAATGTTGTCAAGCTCCAAGATACCAAGTTCACGCCTAAGTCGACAGAACCTTGCTTCATATAAAGGTTTGGTGAAGATATCTGCTAGTTGAAAATCTGTGTCAATGTGATCAATGTGAATATCACCCTTTTCAACATGATCTCTCAAGAAATGATACCTAATATCAATGTGTTTGGTGCGGAGATGATCTTTGGGTTCTCAGCAATATTGATGGCACTTTCATTATCACACAGAAGAGGCAGATTTCTATAGGTGATACCGTAATCCTTCAAAGTTTGCCTCATCCATAACACCTGAGTTGCACAACTAGCAGCAGCAATGTATTCAGCTTCTGCGGTAGAGAGAGCAATACAATTTTGTTTCTTCGAGGACCAACTCACGAAGGATCGTCCAAGAAACTGACATGCACCGGATGTGGACTTCCGATCCACTTTGTCTCCAGCCCAATCCGCATCCATGTACCCAATGAGATCAAACTTAGCATCCTTGGGGTACCAGAGGCCCAACTTTGGGGTGTGAACAAGGTATCTAAGAATATGCTTAACCGCCTTATGATGACTTTCCATAGGGAAAGCTTGAAATCTAGCACACATGCATACACTGAACATGATGTCTGGTCTAGATGCACAAAGATAAAGTAATGAACCAATCATAGAGAGGTAAGTAGATGGGTCGAAAGGAGTACCATTTGTGTCTTCGATGAGAGTAATTTTGGTGGCCATGGGTGTCTTGCATGGACTAGCATCAGACATACCAAACTTTTCTAGAATATCCTTGAGGTACTTTGCTTGAGATAAGAAAATTCCTTCTTGAAATTGTTGAATTTGGAATCCGAGAAAGAACTTCAAATCCATATTGAGTGACATTTCAAAATTCTTGGTCATTGAAGCCACAAACTTCTTGCACAAATGAATGTTAGGAGAACCAAAAATGATGTCATCTACATAGATTTGGCATAGGATCAAATCACCCTTGTCCCTCTTAGTAAAAAGAGTGGGATCAATCACCCCTCTCACAAAACCATCATCGAGTAAAAACTTCTTCAGATGATCATACCAAGCATGAGGTGCTTGTTTGAGGCCATACAAAGCCTTATGAAGTTTATACACATAGTCTTTGTGAAAGGGATCAACGAACCCGGGTGGTTGTGACACATATACTTCTTCTTGTAGAGGACCGTTAAGGAAAGCACTCTTCACATCCATTTGATGTAATGTAAAACCATTGAATGCGGCATAGGCAAGTAAGATGCGAATGGATTCAAGACGGGCAACGGGGGAAAAGGTCTCACCAAAGTCCAAACCTTCAACTTGTGAGTACCCTTGTGCCACTAACCTTGCCTTGTTGCGGATGATTACACCATTTTCATCTTGCTTGTTCTTGAAAATACATTTTGTTCCAATGACGTTGTGCTCGGTAGATGGCCTCTTGACTAATGACCACACTTGGTTGCGTTCAAAACTGTTCAACTCTTCTTGCATAGCAACTAGCCAATCGTTTTCCATCAATGCCTCTTGTACCTTGAGTGGCTCAATACTAGACACAAACGAGAAGTGAGCACAAAAGTTCGTCAAATGTTTACGAGTGACTCTACCTTCCGAGATGTCGGTGAGGATTTTGTCAACATCAACACGACCGGCCACTCGAGGCATGATGGAGGTGAGGGTTTCATGAGGTTCAACTTCATGTCCATCATCCACATCTTCAACATATGGATCATTCACGTGTGGAGGAAGATCTTCTTGTTCATATTGCATTTGTTGATGTTCATCATCAATGATTGGACTTTCTTGTTCTTGCTCTTGATGATGATCTTGTTCTTGATGATTATCATTAAGAGAGACTTGATCATCCTCTTCAACTTGGGCTAAGGGTATCTGTTGAACAATAGGAGCTTGTGGTGGTATGAATGTTGAAGTAGTTTGATGATGTGTGAGACCTCCATCTTCTTCTTCATCATCATGAGGTTCTTGTTCCATAGGAAGAAGTGCACCAACACCCATGGTCAAAATGTCTTGAGAAGAATCTTCTTCACCTACATCACTTAGATCAACTTGCTCCCCATGGGAGCCATTAAATTCATCAAACACCACGTCACAAGTTTCTACAACACATCCATTGGATTTGTTGTAGACTCTATAGGCGTGAGAGTTTGATCCATAACCAACAAATATACCTTCAATTGTTTTGGATTGAAATTTTCCTAACCTTTCTCTTTTGTTGAGGATGAAACATTTGCACCCAAATACACGAAAGTACCTGACATTTGGCTTGTTTCCAGTTAGAAGCTCATATGGAGTCTTTTCCAATATAGTGCGGAGGAAGAGCCGGTTTGATGCATGGCATGCGATATTGACAGCTTCGGCCCAAAAACTATGTGGTGACTTGTATTCATCCAACATGGATCTTGCCATCTCTACAAGTGTATGGTTCTTCCTTTCGGCTACGCAATTTTGCTGAGGAGTGTATGGAGCTGAGTATTGATGCTCAATCCCTTCATCACTAAGAAATTCTTCCAAGGCATAGTTCTTGAACTCAGAGCCATTGTCACTTCTTATTGCCCTTGCTTGGCAAAATCAATGAAGGTGATCTTCGTTTCGTCCTTGGACTTGAGGAAGAACACCCATGTATATCTTGAGTAATCATCAACAATGACAAGCCCATACTTTTTCCCACCAAGACTATCCCATGAAGGAGGCCCAAAAAGATCCACATGAAGGAGCTCCAGGGGCCTTGAAGTAGATACTATGTTCTTGGGTGGGTGCTTTGATTGATGTTGCTTCCTGTCTATGCATGCACTACACACACGATCTTTCTCAAAAGAGACATTGGTTAGTCCAAGGATGTGATTCCCCTTTAAGAGATCTTGAAGATTTCTCATGCCGACATGGGCTAGCCGGCGATGCCATAGCCACTCCTTGTCAGCCTTGGCCATTAGACAAGTTGCATGGAATGTGCTCTCTTTCGAGAAATCAACCGTGTAAAGGTTGCCATCCAACTCTCCAACAAAAGCCACTTCGAGAGTATCTCTCTTAAAGAATTTCACATCCGTTAGTCCAAAGAGTGTATCATAACCAACAGAAGCCAATTGGCGAACAGAAAGCAAGTGGTATTTAAGGGATTGGACAAGCATGACATTTGCAAGAGACATGTCATTGGTGATAGCCACCTTGCCCAACCCAAGTACCTGTCCTTTTGAACCTCCACCAAACATAATGCTCATAAATGGTTGAATAGCTTCCATGAAGTCGTAGAGCAATTTGCTATCTCCGGTCATATGATTGGTACATCCACTATCAATCACCCATTTTACTCCACCGGAGAAGGCAACCTACACACAATTATTACTTGGTTAGAGGCACCCATTTTGCAATGGGACCTATCAAGTTAGTCACAAGGGTCTTAGGGACCCAAATAGCATAAAACCGAAATGCATTTCGAGGACCAACAAACTTTGCATAAACTTCTCCATCCTTAGTCTTACGAAGTACATAGGATGGAGGCATGAACTCTTTTGGCTTGTTGAGAGTGGGCATGTCCCTTGTGGCCTTCCCACTCACAACCTTACCTTTCTCCTTGTGCCCTTCTCTTACAAATGTTCCTTTTAGAGGAGTTGTGCACTTTTGAGAGGATGTCTTCTTCTTGCTTGTGCTCGGGTCAAACCCAAGTCCCTCTTTGGCAAACACCTCATTGTGTTGGCTCAAAATCTCATCAAGATTCTTTTGCCCTTGAGCACATGTCATGAGACCTTTCTCAATTTGAGCCTTGAGAAAATGATTTTCCTCAAGAATAGATGCTAGATCACTACTAGAGTTAGTAGTACAAGCATCAACATTTATAATAGGGGAAGAGTAAGCCTTGGCTAGAGTTTCAAGATAAGTAAGTTTGAGCGTCTGAAAACTCTTTCTAAGAACGGTGAGCTCTCCTTCCTTAGTCTTGAGAGACAGGGATAGAAGCTCACAATCCTTAGATAGAGAAGTATGAGACTTCACAAGCTTGCTTTTATCATTCATTAACTCTTCGCAAGAGTCAATAGCCTTTTTCAAGGAGGCAAGATCATTAGTGTGAACATCAATATTTGCACCAATTTTTAAGCATAGTTCATCATTTCGTGCTTCCTTATATTGGACTTTCCGCTCAAGGATTTCACACTTTTCCTTTTCCTCGGTGACGAGGGTTTCGAGTTCCTTAATGGTGATGGTGTGCTTACTCACCATCTCCATAAGCATACGAAACATAGTGAGTTTCTTTCCTTTGAGGGAGCACATGAACTTAAGTTTAGCAATCATAGGATCATCTAGATCATCATCCTCATAGCTATCCTCCGCATCAAGATACTCATCACTAGGAGTAGAAGGTGTGAAAAGAGGAGGATTTGATCGTGGAGTTACCTTGACCTTGTCAGAAGAGCTTTGGTCCTCTCCTTCTTCAACCATGGCCTTTGCCATTAGGCACTTGTGAGCGTTGCCCTTGTAATCTTTCATGTAGTTGTAGGTGACCACGTCACCACTCTTGTTTACTAACCTCAACGTGTTTTGAGAGTCTTGAGCAACTCCGGCAACACCACTAACATCATCTGGATCAGATTCTTTTTGAGCAACCATTGCCTTTCCATCTCTCTTCTTGAGCTTGGAGTTCAAAGGATTTGGCAACTTCTTCTTGGGAAAGGTCTTGGGAAACCTTGGTTTATCTTCTCTCTTCTCATAAGGGCACTCGTTGGAGAAGTGATTGGTTTCTTCACAGTTGTAGCATTTTCTTACTTTCTTCTTTTGAAATCTTCCCTTGAATTTTCCCGCGCTAAACTTCTTGACAAAAAGAGCCATGTCTTCATACGAAGGGCCCTCGTCAGATTCAATCTCATTACCATCTTCATCATCATCATCTTCTTCTTCTTCTTCACTTTGCTCATCTTCACATACTTGCTTGGCCTTCAATGCAAGATTGATCTTTGATGATGGGGAACCATGCATGGCAAGATGTTTTGTGGCATTAGCCTTTGACTCTTCAAATAGTTGGAAGGTGGATATGATGTCATCTGTAGTCATTTCCTTGAAGGTATGGTGTTGTCTTATGTCCCACACCATTTGATGATGATATGGAGCAAGAGCATGAAGCAACTTATCCACAAGAAACCTCTTAGTCATGTTGAATCCATCTTGTGTCTTGTCACACTCACATGACTCAATATCCGCAGTGAGAGTCATGAGACGCTCAAGGAGTTGATTGGGGGTTTCACCTTTTTCCATACAAAAGTTTTGCAATTGCCCCTTGGCAATTTCATATTGAGCACTCCGGAGGGTAGAGGTGCCAGTCCTGGATCGTATAATACTTTCCCATAGTTCCTTGGCACATCTGATGTGTATGAACGATCTCCTTTGCTTTTCATCCATACCTCTCCTTATACACATGATTGTCGTGTCATTGAGGTTCTTGTCATATATTTCTCTTGGTGTGGGGTTCTTTGGATCAACCACATGATAGCCATACTCTATAATCTCCAGCATCTCATCGTTTCCATGTCGAAGGTGATCCTGCATAGCAACTCTCCACAAAGCAAAATCGGAAGTAGCAATAAGTAAAGGAGGTTTTCCTTGAGGATTATATCTTGGTTTCTCAACCTGAGGTCTTGCATAAAGCCAAGGAACACTGGCGTGTTCATTGCTAGGAGGTTGTTGACCAAGTGATGATGTAGGCACGATTGGCCTCGAACCCACACCACTTGAGTGTGGTGCAAGCACCGTAGACAACATGGCTAATCTCAGTTGGACCAAGGCCTCAAGAGAAGCATCATGCTCCTCTTTTTGCTTAGCAAGGGCCCGTTCTAGATCCTGAGACGTAAAGGACTTGACTTCAGAAGAAACCTCGCCTTTATCCTTAGGATCTACAACCAGGGGAGTCCCATCTGGGTTCATCTCGCTCTAGGGCGGTTAAGCCACAAGAATAGAGAACGAGGCTCTGATACCAATTGAAAGGATCAAGATGGACCTAGAGGGGGGGGTGAATAGGTACAATTACAAATTTTAATTATTACTTGACAATTTTAGGCAATAATGCGGAATATGAAGATGAGACTAACAATTGCACGTGAGCACAAAGTAGTAAGCAAACAACACAAACACGTAAGTAGGCAAGCACAATACAATGTACGTAAGTGTAAAGAGACAAGTAACCACAAGTAGAGAGTTAGGGTTAGGAATAACCGCAACTCCGGGAGACGAGGATGTATGCCGATGTTCACTTCCTTGGAGGGAAGCTAGTCACCGTTAGAGAGGTGGATGTTACCACGAGGCACACCAACGACACGAAGGCTCACCCTATTCTCCCTTTGAGACAACACCACGGAGGCGTTTCTCAACCACTAGTGGTAGACCTTGGGGTGGTCTCCAAACCCTCACAAACTTTTCCGAGGGTAATCACAAAGTTCGATTCCTCTCCGAATGACTCCTACCGCCTAGGAGTCTCCAACCTCCAAGAGTAACAAGAACGATGGGAACAGCTCAAAACTTGCTCAAGTCACGAATTCCTTTGGTGCAAAGAAATGGAATGAGTGGATCTATCACTTGATTGGAGAACTTCTCTCAAATGCTCCTACAACACTTGGGAATCTAGGATTTTGTGTGGATGAATGAGAGAGAGAGAGTGAGGAGTGTTCTTGATAGGCTCAAAGTGAATGGTCAACCTTATCCCGTGGAAGGGAGAGGTATATATATAGGTGGTGAATAAAAGTGACCGTTTGGGGTATAGGATGGGCCGGACGTCCGGAGAACGTCGGACGTCGGGAGGCACAAATAGGTCCGGACGTCCGACAGTCATCGGACGACCGGCCGCTGTGAGAATGTGAGCCACAACCCAGTGTACAGGATACGGACGTCCGAGCTGGGCCGGACATCCGGAGCACGGACGATCGGAGAGTCCGGACGTCCATAAAAATGCTTCTGTTGTGAAAGTGTCGGACGTCCGGAGAGTTCCGAACATCCGTAGAAATGCTTCTTTTGTGGAACGCCGGACGTCCGGAAGTGGCCGGACGTCCGGGCAATTAAGAGGAACCGGACGTCCGTAGAACACCGGACGTCCGAAGGCAAGGTATAGAAAAGGTGGCTTTTGAGCAAGTTTTTCACTAGATCCATCGATCCCCTCTTAATAGTGCGGGATCCCTATACTCAAGAACAAACCATAAATGAACTCAACATCTTGTATCTCCATTCTTGAGTTATATGCTTTTTGTCCCTAGTCATGATCCACGCACACGGTCTTTGAACCATAATCCTAAGATATACTTGATAAACATGATTAGTCCCGAGCATATGTGTTGTCATCAACATCAAAATATGATTAAGGGCATGATTGCACTTTCACCTTGCCATTGCATTTGGTGCATCGGTTTGAGTTCTCCTCGGTGATATGTGGAAGTGAAGTTTGAGAAGCTTACTACTCTTGGGTGTTTGGGAACCCTAGAGCTTGTTCCTCTTGGGTGCCTTGGTGCCCTAGATGGTTGGTGGTGTTCCAAGCTCAATCATTATGGTGTAAAGCTCCGGGCAAGTGTCGGGGTCTCCAATTAGGTTGTGGAGATCGCCCTGAGCAATTTGACGGGTTTCGGTGACCGCCCCCAAGGGTTGCCAAAGTGTACGGGTTCGGTGACTGCCCCCAAGGGTCGCCATTTGTACGGGTTTCGGTGACCGCCCTCAAGGGTCCCTTAGTGGAATCACGGCATCTTGCATTGTGCGAGGGCGTGAGGAGATTACGGTGGCCCTAGTGGCTTCTTGGGGAGCATTGTGCCTCCACACCGCTCCAAATGGAGATTAGCATCTGCAAGGGTGTGAACTTCGGGGTACATCGTCGTCTCCGCGTGCCTCGGTTATCTCTTACCCGAACCCTTTACTTATGCACTTTACTTTGTGATAGCCATATTGTCATATCTTGCTATCACATAGTTGCTTATCTTGCTTAGCATAAGTTGTTGGTGCACATAGGTGAGCCTAGTTGTTGTAGGTTTTGTGCTTGACAAATTAACCGCTAGGTTTATTCCTCATTTGTTCAAGCCTCTACCGTAATTATTTTAAAACGCCTATTCACCCCCCCCTCTAGGCGACATCCACGATCTTTCAATTGGTATCAGAGCCTCGTCTCTCTTTATAGCGCTTAACCGCCTAGAGAGTAAGGATGTCGACTAGGGGCTTAGGATTCTCTGACACTCTTAGTTTCGATGGCACAAATTTTGATGTTTGGGTAATTCGCATGCTTAATCTCTGTAGGGTCATGGACCCAAATTTAGAGCAAATTGTAGATATGGGTTTTTCTCCTCCAAAGGATCCCCAAAGATCATCTTTAGAGGATGAGAAAAACTCTTATCTCAATGCTCAAGCTTCTAATGTGCTTTTTGATGCTTTTTGCAATGTAGTTATTTTTCAACTCATGTCGTTCCGGGATGCTCATGAGTTGTGGACAAAGCTTCAAGATAAATATGGTGTGTCCAATATTTGTGGGGATGATTGTTCTCCCTCCACCTCCGGTCGTATAGTCTTCTCAACTTCTTCTACTTCACCTACATGTGGTTTGCCACAAGGTAATGATATGGTGAGTAGTGTTGGTCATTGCAATGATAATCGTATGCTTATTATGGATGATCCTTCATCACTATCTTATTGCAATGCTCCCTCTTTGGGCCTTAACACTTCGAGCACTCCAAATGTTTCACATGCTTGTGTTGATAGTCCTTGCATATCATGTATAAAGTGCTTTACTAGATCTCATGATGATATGCTTGCTATGTCTTGTTGCCATGATAAAAATGCATCTATTTCCTCGAATTGTTGTGCTAACAATGTAGAGGAAACCGAACACTCCATGGAACAAGATGTGGTGTTTAATGGTGCCTCAAGGGATCCTACATCATCATCTATTGCTTTTTGCCTTATGGCTAAGGCGTCAAAGGTATCTCCAACTTTGTACCCCAATATGTCTCTTGATGATGATGTTGATGCTAATGATGATGAGGATAATGATGAAGAGAATGATAATGTTGCCTCCTTAAAAACTAAGGGGGAAATGATTTTTAAAGCTCTTCATAAAAATAAAATTGCTCGTTCCAACTTCATGGAAATTATGTCCATTTCCATTGAGGGCAAGAAATATATTGAGGAGTTGGAATCTCATCTCGAGGAGCATGAGGTCACCATTGAGAAAATGGAAGGTCATGGGCGTGATTATGCTAATGAGATTGCGGACCTCTCTCAAGCTCTTGAACTTGAACAAACCACCAAGGAATCTCTTAAGGAGACTTTTGCTCTAGAATTATCTAGAGTAAAGGAATCTCGTGATAGAGCTCTTGAGGTGGCCAATGATTTTGAAACTAAAAATGAGGATCTTGTAGTTGCGCATGCTAAACTCCTTGAGGACTTTGAGCACCTCGAAAATGGCTCAAGGGTCATTAAGAGTGAGCTCATCAAACTCACCGAGTCTCATGCTCAACTTAAAGCTTCATATTTAAAAGAGCTTGCCAAGTGTCTTCTCCTCTTATTGTTAATGATGATGCTTGTGCTACTAACTCTATTTCTTGTGAAGCATCCATTTTAAAGGAGAATGTTGAGCTACAGGCTCAACTTGAATTGCTATCTAGCAATTATGGGAAATTGGAAGAAAGCCATGAAAAGCTCTCAAGCTCTCATGATGATCTTCTAGTATCCCATAATGTGCTAAAGATAGCTCATGAAGCCATGATTGCTAAGGTAACATCTAGTGAGCCTCATGTGGATACTAGCACTACTTCTAGTCAAAATAGTATATTGCCATGTGCTAGTCCTTGTAATTCATCTACTCACAATGTTGGTACATCTTGTGATGAATTGCTTTCCTTGCCTTGTTGCTCTAACGATGAAGCTTATACTTCCTCTAGTACTTGTGTTGAGACTAACCATGTAGAGGAAATCAAAGAGCTCAAGGCCCAAGTCACTTCTTTGAAGAAAAACTTGGAAAAGAGTCATCAAGGGAAATCCACACTCAACAATATCTTGAGTGTGCAAAAATCCCCCAATGACAAAGGTGGACTTGGATTCAACTCCAATAAGAAGAAGAAGTCCAAGATGAACAAAAGGAAGGGCCAAGAACAAGTCAAGAATCCGACCAAGATTATTTGCTTCAAGTGCAAAATTGATGGGCATCATGTTAGATCTTGCCCATTGAAGAAGAAGGCCATTAGTGACAAGCAACAAGGGAAGCGGCTACAAGTGCATTCTCATGCTCAACCTCAAGTTGAAGAAAGGCCTCTTCCCAAGAAGACTCAAGCTAATGCTTCTCTTGTGGAAAAATCAAGTGAGAAGAAAGTGAAGAGTAGACGTTGCTACTTATGTCGTGAGAAAGGTCACGTCGCGTCTTCATGCACTAGTGGTAACTTATCCAACCCAATTATTATTGATGATATATATTCTCTTGGGAAGGATAAGGTTGGCAATGTGTTTGCCAAGTTTGTTGGTACTCAAAGTGGTGTCAAGAAAAGAACCATTTGGGTAGCCAAGCCTATTGTGACTAACCTCTTAGGACCCAACTTGGTTGGGGACCAACAAGCTCAAACTTGATCAATAGGTGTTTTTGGAGGTCATTGTAGACTTGGCTACATTATGAAGAATTAAGGGGACTTCATCTTTCTTGTTGTCTCAAGCCAAGTCAATTGGGTTGTCAAGTTTCTATCTTATATCCAATGTGCCTCCTTGCGGTAACTTGTACTTAAATTGTTTACATTGAAAGTTACTTGCCCCTTTGCATGATTTGGTTTTGTTCCTTGCATGTGTTTGTATATGTTGTGCTTCCAACTTGCTTATCTTGAGCAATCAAGTATGTGTGTGTTGGTTTGCACATCATGTACATGTGCGTCGTGCGTTGAGCCTTTTTTGCTTCTTGTTTGTATCCTAGTTGGCTCTTGTGAGAGATCAATGGAACATTCCATTTTGGGGGGAGTGATGTGCTTTGTGCAGCTCACAATGCTATAAATGTGTGTACATGAGGAATACCATCTAGTATTGATATTACAAGATTATCTAGTCGCTAGGTGGTATATCTCTCATGAGAAATTCAAATTCTAAAAATTCCATTGATTATCTCGTGTTGGATCCTCTTATTGCCTCTTGTTAAGTTCTTCTTGGTATCACATTATGGGGGAGTAATATGCTATGTGCATATTACAAGCCTAGAAAATGTGTACATTTGAGATATTGTCTCCTAGAATTGATATTGTAAATTATATTGTTCCTAGGTGACATGTTAGCTCTACAAGTGGCAATTTGCTTGTGTTTGTTGTGAAGATGATGTTGGATATCCCTGTTATCTACCACTGGGAAATATTTCCAAATACTTCTTGTCTTTTGACAATTGATAGTCACTTATGTGTGGTAGAATTTATTGATCATCTTTACATTGGCTTTTGTTTTTATTTGCCTTTTCTCTTGCCAAGGTTTGTGTCAACTCCTGTTGTCTTCCATACCACTTGTGGATCTTGTTAATTTCTTGTTCTTGTCTAGTGTTTTCTAGATATAGTGAAAGTGGTGATCCCACCTTGTGCATTTTGTATTCAAAAGCAAATTCTCTATAGTGCACAACTCGTGGGGGAGCTATCCTATTTTCTTTAGAACACTCTTCTTGTGATCCTTATCAAGTGTGTGTTGGTGGAAGGCAAGCCGTTTTCTTTTGGTACCTTGTGCCATCATGAAACTTTGTTGAGAGCTTGGTTTGTTTGGAACCATCCTCTCCTTGGGAGTTTGACATCTTTAATTTAGTGTGTATCAATGGATATCTCATTCCTTGATGTATCTTTAATGATATCTTCCAAGTGATGGTTTCTCCATTTGGTATCCTTTTCACTTGGCATTTCTTTGTCTTTTGGTTTCGGGTTTTGAAAGTCTTGAGCATGCATGTTTACTTCATGTATTTTATTTGGCTTGCTTTCTTTCTTTAACTCAATATATAGGGGAAACTCCACCTAGTCTCAATTTGGATGAGATGTCCATGAAATTCATTTCCCTATCTATATGCACATATTTATGTGGAGTTTGTCCTATATATTGGTGTTTATAACTATTTGGTCCCGATGAGTTTGGGTACCGTTTAGTTTGTGTTGTTCTTCTAGGAACATTTGGAGATGCATTGGATGCTCGGCTCACTCACAAGGAAGGTGTTGTCACCATGTGCATATTGGAGTCAAGCTAGGATGATCAATGAACTACTATCTACCTTCAATTGGTATCTACTACATCCTTCCAATGATATCTCGGTAACAAGTATCTATTCCTGCTTTCCCCTCTTGCATTCAACCTTGTGTAGGTTGTATCTTGGCATGATATTCATTTCATATCTTGTGATACTTGTTTCCTTTCTCAAAGCATCCCAACGATGATCTCTTGTTGCTAGTTGTGATGCCTTTGATGGATGTGTGTTTGGACTTCATTTATATACAATAAGACCATATCTAGCCAAGTGTTATGCTTTCAAGCAAATATCTTATTGGTATATTTATGACTTCCTTGTGGATATCTTGTTCCTTGGTGTTGTAACTATTTCGGGTGTACATCCTTCTTTGTAGAAATATATATCATCATAATTTATCTACATAGAACCTTATACACTTGAGAGAAATTACATCTCTAGTTGATATCCTTTCTTTCAGGTCCACCTTGTCTTTCTTATGTTATTTCCTTGGTGGCTCCATGAAAGCTTTTGCCTTGAGTGTGTGTCCTCATTCGTTGCATCTTGTTGCACTCTTGTGTGGTGAAGATTATTTTCCTCTTGCTTATCTTTACGAGGCTTTTGCCATCTTAATTGGTATCCCTCGTCTTGATGAGCCTCTCCTTGTTTATCTTCACCACGGGTTGTCACAAGCATAGGTTCTCGTTTGCTTATTAGTAAGCTTGTGAACCCATTTGCTGTTGTGTGTGGGAATGATAGGCCTTGCACCGTGTGCCTCATTCTTTCAAGACTATGTTGATGCTTAATGCTCATCCTAATTTTAGTCTTCTCAAGTGCTTCACCATGACTCACACACATCATGTTGGTTGATCCTATTCTTAAGTTGCCTCTTTTACATGTTGCTCAACCATGTGCTTATTTCAAGCGCTAGGCTTTGTTTCCTATATGCTCACTTGCACTGGATGTGAGTTTCTATTGATTTTGGGGGAGCTATGATCCTATTTTGTGCACCTTGTATTCACATACAAAAATTCTTATGTGTGCACAAATCATGGGGAGCTTCTCTTGTTTCTTTAGACACTCCTTTGTGTTTATCATAATATCTTTATTCTTGTGGCATGTAGGATCATTGGTCTAGTTGGTTCAATTGATATCTGTTGATTGCTTGCTTCAATTGGTATCTTCTGATTGCTTGTGCCTCTCTTTGTTATGTCTTTGTGGCATATCTTTTTGTTGCAATCTTTGGGCCTCAATATAGTTTGTCTTCCTCAAGTATTGGCAGTTGGATATGTGTATTGCATTCCACTCTCTTGTTGAGAAATACACAATTTATGGAGGAAAACCTTTTATTTTGGCCTTCTAAGCTTTTCACCCATTTTGGCAATCGATGCCAATGGGGGAGGAGTTCAGAGAGTTTTGTGGAGAAGTCTTCTGAGTTTTCTCCTTGCTTTGGTTTTGGTTCCTAAGCATTTGCATCTCATTCTCATGCATCATTGGTTGTTGCATTGCATGGTGATGCATAATTCCTTGTATAAACTCTCTTGAAAGTGATTGTCATCAATTTCCAAAATGGGGGAGATTGAAAGAACATGCGGTGCCCCCATGTTTGGTTTTGTCAATTGATGACAATCTCTATGGACTAATGTTTGCCTTGAGTTATATTTGAAGGGTTTGTCCATAGGCTTTTCTTGGAGTCCATTTGTTGGTCTCAAGGAGAGTTTGTGATGACCACGGTGCTATTAAGGAATTATCCAAAGATCGGTCATGTGAGTGTTGAGCTTATTGCAAGCATGTCTTGAAGAAGAAGATTGCGTGATCATTCATGTCTACCTTCAAGACATCATCCAAATGAAGAGAGTTGGAAAGATTCAAGGTTGATCAAGACTAAGTCAAGAGTGAATCAAGTTGATCAAATCACAAAGCGTAGAAGATGTACCGAGAGGGATCAAGTGATCCCATGGTATGGTAAGCATTGTCCATTGCACTTTGTGTACTAACCCATGGTCTATGTGAGAGTTCTATGTGGGGTTATGTTGTAGGGTGGAACCCTAAGTGAAGATCTTTCATGAATTGGAGGGGGAATCCCCAAGAACAAGATGAACACAAGATGGAAAACAAGAGGAACACTCAAGAACAAGTCCAAATCACACATCCACTAGACCAACAAACACACAAGATCCACAAGGTACATGAACAATCAAAGGGAAATAAGATACATGGTAGAGTTCATCCCAAATCCTATGAAGGAGATGAGGGCTTGATGATCCTATGATGGGGATCCTTCCCCAAGGAGGAGGTCTTGATGTTTGGTCACTCCAAGAGGAGGTCTTGATCTCCTAGTGGAGTGGATCCATGGATCAAAGCTCACAAATGTCTATCAAATACTTTGCCATCCTCTAAATGAGCTAGGGAAGGGGTATATATAGTCTAGGGATCCAATAAGAGGAGAAGGGGGGATACAAGGGTAAAAACCCAAAGAGGCACGCAGGCCCTCGGAGAGGTGCGGGCACCCGGGGTCCAACCGGCTGGGCACCCGGGGCAGGGCTGGTGGCTGGCGCCGTGTAGGCCGGGCACCCGGGGCCGAAGGGCCGGGCACCCGGGCCGGTCAGGGAGCCTTGGCCGGGGTGCTGTAGAGGGCCGGGCACCCGGGGGTTGAGAGCTCGGGCACCCGGTAGGGGGGGCGCGCCCTAGAGGAGGCCGGGCACCTGGGGGGTGATGGCCCGGGCACCCGGAGTGGTTCTGGCAGGGGCCGGGCACCCGGGGGTGGCGACCCGGGCACTCGGGTTGGGCAGCTCCAGCGCCCAGGCGGGCAGGGCCGGGCACCCGGGGCCTCCTGGCTGGGCACCCGGGGTGGCCAGGGCCTTGGCCAGCCGGCGGCTGGTGGCCGGGCACCCGGGGGTGTTGGTGACCGGGCACCCGGGGTGGTCCGCGACCACTCTTGCTTCACGCCTCGCGCGTCCTTCTTCCTTCTCCTTCACCATAGGTGCATGTGTCTCCGTCCTCGCCTCTTCATGGTTCTCTTCTTGGTACCTACAAGTGCATAGAGTTTCCATTTGAGGTAGAATCCGACTCTCGAGTGAATCCGAATGAAACTCGAAGCGGGATGAGTTAACCTCGGGTTTGACGGTGCGTGCACGTGCTCTTGTCATCGGTCCTTGAGGTGCTTGACGAGTTGTAGTAGAGTCCATGGGGATGAGCAAGGGATGCTCCGCATCATCTCCCCCCCCCCTTGGGAGAGATCCGTCCACGGATCGTGATCTTCATCACCATGGGAAAGAGAGGGCGTTGCCGTGGAGAAGTTGACAACCACCAAGTACTCATCATGTTGAAGCTCGAAGTGGGCACTCTCCAATGTCACACCGTCTTGTAATCCTTCAAAAGGAGCAAAGATAACAAGAACTTGGAAAAACAAATGTGGTTTGCATTAAAGCGAAACCAAGCATTCAAGAGGTGATTCACCCAACAAGTGTTGTCATCAAGCATAGCATATGGTGTGACAAGGGAGTGTGGCATGGCATGTAAGCACATAACTTGAGCACAATCAAGGACATCATGGAAACAAGCATGTAAATGTGAGGTAAAGATGCTAAAACGGTTGACAAGAGAACAAGCATCAACCTCAAGATCATAGCAAGCATGCATAAAGTGCTCGATAAATGGTCTATGGTATGCATAAGAATCATCCACAACACCAAAGAAATGATATGTCTAAACACATGCAAGTGCAAGACAATCCAAGCATAATGTGCATATGGTGTAGTGAAGAAAGTGTGGCACTCAACACAAATGATATAGCAATTGTTCATCATGTGTGAGGCAATCAAATCAATCATGTGACAAGCAAGCATGTTGTAGGACCAAGTAATCCAAGAATTGGATGCAACATGAGAAAGCATAGAAATCAAGTCGTGTGAACTAGTGGAGCGAATATGCAACACACTAGAGGAAATCATGGCAATCATGTCATGTGTGCAAGTAGTAGGGATAGGCAATGCACATGACATATCGCAAGCACGAACACAAAGCAAGATCATAGTATCGTTGTAGGCATGGGGCACATAGCAAACATGGCAATAACAAGCAATATCTCCACCAAGCTTGCAAATACGCATACAAGTAGTAGAATCAATCATCATGTGTAATGCAAAGCATGGGTCACAAATGCATGGCAAAGGCATAGGAATGAGCATATCATGCAAAGTGAACATGGCAAGATGGGCATATAAGATGTAATGGACGACAACCCACAACCATGTGAGAGCCATGTAGAAGAAATGCGTGAAGTCTTTGCGCGAAGAGAGCGGTGGGAAAGGCAATCCATGTGATCCCAAGTCATCGTTGCTCTCTAGAGCTCGTTTTGTCAACTCATGGGATTGTGAGGTTGACAAGTATTCATGGGTACCTACACAAAAGAAACACAAACCAAAGAAATTGTGCGTGTGGTAAATGTACACATCATCCATCATGATGTGTATGTGCACATGTGAGTTAGCACAAGATAAGCATCGCTCAAAGAAATTTGAGGCATGGTATAAGAACATGTCATCCATCATGAAAGAATAGTTATTGTGTATGACACGATAGGGATGCAAATTTAGCATAGAAGTATATGGCACATCAATAGCATGTTTATTCATGGGAAGCATATTGTGCACACAATTATTGGGATCATGCAATGGATAGGATGAATCAAAATCTCCTAATATGGATGAGGAAACTATGGGGGTCTCCTAATGAGCAATAGCGGAAACATCATATGGAGAAAATGGAGAACATCCAAAACAATGCATATCCGAAGCTAGGTGGTCATGGCATGGCAAATGAGATAAATTATGCAAAGGGAGCATATCAATATCATCACAAGAAAAAAAATGCCAATAACCATGCGCTTGTCATCTGTGCCATATGTGCAAATTGGGTTTATGTTGATGGCATATGCATAGTCACTATGAAGAGATTGCAAATATGACATATGGTTGATCTCATTCATAGCATATGACAAGTCAAGAGGATTATCAAACATGATGTGACCAAGAGAATTATCACAAGAAATCCTATGTAACATGGCATCACAACTAATAGACTCCACATGAGAATCATCAAACTCATCATAAATGGGTAAATCATCGCATGGGGAAGTTGAACTAGAATGAAGCATGCCAATAGGTGGATCAACATCATGCAAGCAATCAATACCAAGGATGTCCACTAGTGGGACAATAGCATCACCTTCACCTATGTTACCTTTCTCGTTCCACTCAAGTGGTGTAGTTGAGGTGGGAAAGACCAAAGCGTGGTCAACATCATCAACTTGATGGAACCATGTGGGAGTGCATCATATTCCACCATGGCCATCATCTTGTCCAAAGGAAGGACGAAGTCGTCGAGGATCGGCGCGTCATCATAAATGGGACCTAGCACCAAATGAGAAGACACAAAAGAGGTAGAGGTTAAGTTGTTAGAAATCGAAATGGCCTCACATGCCCTATCAACTACCTCACTCTCTCTATGTGGTGGTGGCTCACTCACTCCCTCAAGGTAGGTGCACTCAATGTCACATATGGTGGAGTCACTCAAATCACTCAAGTGGTGGTGTTGGTGGCTCTCCTCACATGGAAATTGTGGTAACTCATCATATATGGGGCTAGTGGTGAAGTCACTCTCACTCTCAATATGGTGGCACAAGTCACTCAAGTCATCATACGTCGCCGTGGTCGAAGGGAAAATCCCATGCTCAACCATCTTGTCATCATCACCGTGGATGAAGGCCGAAGATGGCACATCATCGCTCTCCTCCATGACCGAAGGGAAAATCCCATGCTCGATCATCTTGTCATCATCCGTGGATGGCCTTGAGAACTCTTGGCGAAGATGCCGAAGTGGTGGTAGTAGTCGTAGCTCCGTCTCGGTGGTGCTTGTCTCGCGGTCTTCTCTTGTGCTCATGAAGTTTGGCCATAGCTTGATGTAGAGCTTTTTGGGACTTGTAGGTGTATGCATCGCGAGCATCTTCATTTTAATGGTGTTGTAGTGCTTGAGCTCGATGACGTTTCGAAGATTGGCCACTTGAGCATCGCCGCCTTGAAGATGACGAAGGAGAAGAAGACTTGCAGTTGGCCAACATGTCGCGTACTTGATCCCTTTGTTCGGCCAACTTGGTGTCAAGGTAGTCTCTTGTCCGTGCTTCAAGTTGATGAATGTCGGCGGTGAGTCGCTCAATGCCTCGCGTTGCTCATTGTAGTCCGAAGATGGGCATTTTTGTGATGTAGTTGTTCATGCCGTCGTTGTCCTGGAAGACCGGAGATGAAATGCCTTGCCTATCCATCACAAGACTCGAGTAGAGGTGAGTAGGAAACGAGATAAACAATACCAAGTTACCTTTTCCCAAAGTTGAGGATGTATTCCGTTTCACTCAATGTGAGATGAAAGAATAGTGGAATTGGTACCGGACTTGTTCACTCACACCTATCAAGTAAAGCTTATGGTGGAGCTCGGTGAGGATAGTGGCACAAAAAATTTGATGCAAATGTTAGCAAGATTCAATAATGTTGGAAAAGATTCACAAATTCGCGAGTGAAACAAGTAGAGCAATAGCAATATGTGGCACACGAAAACACACACACGGATAGATAAATGGGGTCGTGCAACCAAGGAATGAGCACAAAATGTGGAATCCACGAAAAACGCTCGTGTTGCACAACTCAAGAGAGACGCTAGCACGATTGCTCAATAGGCGGATACGACACTTGTGCACAACCTATAAGATGCAAAATGTATGAGCCTTTGATCCCAAGTATGCTATGTGTATGATGTTCCCGAAGTTCTTCTCAAGATGATCCAAGATGATAGGATATGACAATCTTATGTGCAATGGTATGATGCTATGGCTCTTGCTTACAAGCTCTTTGCTCTCTTTTTCTTTTGCTTAAAAGCTTATTGTTCTTTTTTTTTGATATGGCCACTTATGCAAAATGCACAAACCAAGATAGCAATTTTGTATATGCAGGAACGATCTTGTGACACAAGGGATGATATGATGATACCACGATGATACCAATATGATATGGTATGTATGCAATGGAAGGTACGGATCACTAATGTGCACAAGTAACATTGTCGGCAATACTCAAATGGCTAGTCTCGATAGGCAAGTGACGCAAAATGGGTTAAGGGGTTAACAATGTAATGGCAAGAATGTACAATGATAGGATACCACAATACCAAGATGATATAGAGGGTACCGTTCTTGCTTACGGTTAGGGTGTCAAATTGGTGAGGTGGTCGATGTCGATGACGACCTCGCGGTGATGATGAGTGGCGGTGTTCTTGATGTAGATACCAAGATGATGTAGACCCATCCCTAAGTAGCTGCAACACCTTAGGAAACGGTAAAAAAACCGTGAACTCAAAATCTCAAGGAAAATGTCAAATGGTGGTAGCGGAAAGCTATGGTGGTTTTGTGGATGATATGGTGGATGGCCTATGCAAAGATGCCAAAATGCCAAAAAAATTATGGAGTCAAATGATGTCGGAACCTATCTTGATGGATGGGGGATGTCAATAGCTACTCAACGAGCTAAAGAACATCAAAATCGGACTCCGGGAGCGAAAGTTATGGCCGAAACGGTGAGTGGAGTTGAGCTGTTTCGGGGGGTGCGGGCACCCGGGGTGGGAGGTGCGGGTGCCCGGGGTGGGCAGGGGCAAACAGCCCGGGGGTGCGGGTGCCCGGGGCTCGGGGTGCGGGCACCCGGTGGGGTCAGCAAGGTTGCACGGGGGGTCCAGGTGCCCGGGGTTTGAGGTCCGGGTGCCCGGGGTTGACGGATTTGGGCGGAAATTCGTGGGAAAGTGCAAAAATTGGTAGATTTCATGGAGGGAAAGGTGGAGATGGATGGAGGGAAAGGTGGAGATGGATGGTAGAGAGCTCAAAACATTGCATCCTTGCATCATGTTTCTTGGTTCTTGTTTGGTTACCTTTGTGAGTCTTAGAGCTTATGGTCATCTTGATGACAAGCTTGAGTTCATCGAAAACGGAGTTCGCATGCGTCTTCTATGATGTTTTCGGTGTTGGAGGTTTTACCGGTCTTATTCGATGAAGGGTTCTTACCATTTTCTTATGGGACTTTTCTCATTTGCTTATTCTTGATATTTCTATCAAGATTGTGTTAGCCCATGTCGTTAGCTTTCCAACAAACTTGGTTTCGTTGAATTCGGAGTCCGTTTGCAAAAGTTGTGGCTGTTTTGGTAAAGGCTGCAGCGGTACTACCGCGACTAGAGCAGATGTGATTTTTTTCTACCGCTCCAGAGCGGTACTCACTACAAAAAAAGACACATCCGTGACATTTTGGGCCGAACGAAATTTTTTCCTGTCATACATATGACACTTCTATGATGATAATTGTGACAAAACCCGGTATCATCATAGATGTGGTGGGCTCCTACTTCTATGACAAAAAATCATGACAGAAAATGGGCTTTTCGTCCTGGGCGGGCCGGAGACGCAGCTGCATGACATTCTTTGGTCCGTCCATGATGGAAAAAACCGTGGTAGAAGCGAGGGGGAGGAAAATTTCGGGGAGTCGCTGATTACGGTGGGAGGTCGGGGGTGGAGCGATGCGCGTTTCTCTCGTATGTACGCGCGTGTGTGTGAGGCGTTGGCTCTAACTGAAGCCGAGCGAGGCGTTAGGCTCTAACTAAACCCGAGCGATTGCACTGCAGGCTACGCGTTACTGAACCCGAGCGATCGATCGATGGCTGTTAACTGAACCTGATGGAGCGATTCCTTCGCTACTGCTGCTAACTGAAGCCGATCGATTGGATGAACAGTGAGTGTTGTGGGGGGTGGCGGTTGGATGAACAGTGAGCGGTGGCGTTGCCTTTGGATGAACAGGAACCCGTGGTGTGGAGGGCTGGATGAACAGTAGACGGTGGAGGGGTGGCCGTGGAGGGGTGGTTGAACAGGACCCCGTGGTGTGGAGGGCTGGATGAACAGTAGACGATGGAGGGGTGCCCGTGGAGGGGTGGTTGAACAGTAGCCGGTGGAGTAGCGCACGGTGGAGGCTGGATGAACAGGAGCCCGTGGAGGCTGGAGGAGGTCGATGGTAGCCTGTGGAGGTTGGAGGAGGTCGACGGTGGAGATGAACAGTATCCCGTGGAGTCCCATTTTGCGGTACGCCACACCCCCCCCCCTCCCCCCGGTTTCGACCGTAGCGCTCCAACACAAGTCCGTTTCGTCCGTTTTGCGGTATGCCACACCCCTCCCGATCAACAGGACCCCCGTTTCGACCGTAGGAGGTCCATTTTCTCCGTTTTGCGGTACGCCACACCCCTCCCGATCAACAGGACTCCCGTTTCGACCGTAGGAGGTCCGTTTCCTCCGTTTTGCGGTACGCTAGGCCCCTCCCGATCAACAGGACCCCGTTTCGAACGTGGCCGGTCGAACACAAGGCCGTTTCCTCCGTTGTGCGGTACGCCAGGCCTCGTTTCCATCGCCTGTTCCATCCAAGCCCTCCCGATGAACATGACCACGCATTCCGTTCTGACCCAGCCGGTTGACTCCCCATGAACATAACGACGACGTTGTTTCTCCGTTCCGACCCAGCCATGTACGTATGTGCGATAGGCGTTAGAGAACCTGCCCGTATGTACGTACGTGGCCATATTTTCTTTCTTGCACCCTCGCCGTTGTACGTACGTGTAGATGCCGTGTGCGCCTCTACTACGACACGTGCGCGCCTCTACATCTATGACACGTGCGTGCCTCTACATCAACCAGTATGTACGTACACGTTCGCGACCAGAATGACAACGGTACGTACGCTTCAACCAGGTGGGTCCCGACTGTCAGGCACTTCCTTGCCTGCGAAGATGTAGCTGGTGGGTCCCAGTAGTCAGGGGGCGAATCGTTTTTTTTTTGCCCGGACGCACTTCCTTGCGTGCGAAGATGTAGCTGGTGGGTCCCAGCAGTCAGGGAGGCGAATCGTTTTTTTTGCCCGGACGCACTTCCTTGCGTGCGAAGATGTAGCTGGTGGGTCCCAGCAGTTAGGGGGGCGAATCGGTTTTTTTTGCCCGGACGCACTTCCTTCCGTGCGAAGCTGCAGTTGGTGGGTCCCAGCAGTCAGGGGGGAAATGTTTTTTTCGCGAAATATTGTGGCCCGTCCGGTGGGTCCCCGCTGTCAGGTGGAGGAATAATTATTTTCCGCGTAATAAGGAGGCACTTCCTTGCTGCGGCCGTGGACCCAGTTGTCAACCTCTCCACATACAGTCCATGTCCGATGGAAGTCGTTCCTTGACCATGTTGACCACGCCGCGCCGAGAGCACCAGGGCGGTGGACGACGGTGAGGCCTAGGAAGGGGACGACGGGGAGCCGGGGAAGACGCGGCAGTGGCAGCCTGCGTGGAGAGGAGTACGAGGGTTCACTGGTTCGACTGCGGTGTGAGGCTGCCGTCGCCGTAGGGCCTGGCCAGCGGTGGGAATAGTAGGGGGCGGTGAGGCCTCCGCGGCAGCACATCCGGCCACGGGAAGCAGGAGCATGCGGCATGACCGGCGCTGCTTTGGGCGGCTGGAGCAAGAAGACCAAAGGTTGAAGAAGCACTACGGCCGTTGGATGGACATCATACGGTCACTGGAGCTAGAATCGTTTATATTGACTAAGTTGACAAAGCCCTTCGTCCCCGTCAACTTAGTAGGCCCACAAGTCAGCCTCCCACCAAGGTGGGTCCCAGCTAGCAGGGGGTATTCATTTTTTTGCGTAATATGGAGGCACTTCCGATGGGTCCGAGCTGACAGCAGGGGGAATTTTTTTTTCACGAAATACGGTGGCCCGTCGGGTGGGTCCCAGCAGTCAGGGGCAAACGTTTTTTTCACGAAATACTGGTGGCCCGTCCGGTGGGTCCCTGCTGTCAGGTGGAGGAATAATTATTTTCTGCATAATAAGGAGGCACTTCCTTGCGGCTGCCGTGGACCTAGCTGTCAGCCTCTTCACGTACAGTATTCTTCTGATGGAATTCGGTCGGTGATCACATTGACCACGCCGCGCCGAGAGCACCACGGAGGTGGACGGCAGCGAGGCCTAGGAAGGGGACGACGCGGATCCGGGGAAGACGCGGCAGTGGATGCCCACGCGGAGAGGAGTACGAGGGTTCACTGGTTTGGCTGCACTGTCGTCGCCCCAGAATAACAGGGGGTGTGGGTGAGTCGAGTGGAGGGATGGCTTGGCCAGCGGTGGGAGTAGTATGGAGGCGGTGAGGCCTCCGCGACAGCACAGCCGGCCACGGGAGGCAAGAGCAGGCGGCACGACCGGCGCTGCTTTGGGCGGCTGGAGCAAGAAGACGAGAGGTTGAAGAAGCACTATGGCCATTGGATGGACATCGTACAGTCACTAGAGCTAGAATCGTTTATATTGACTAAGTTGACAAAGCCCTCCGTCCCCGTCAACTTAGTAGGACCACAAGTTAGCTTCCCACCAAGGTGAGTCCCAGCTAGCAGGGGGAGTATTCATTTTTTGTGCGTAATAAAGAGGCACTTCCGGTGGGTCCGAGCTGACAGCGGGGGGAACGTTTTTTTCGCGAAATACGATGGCCCGTCCGGTGGGTACCAGCAGTCGGGGGGAAACATTTTTTTCGCGAAATAAGGTGGCCTGTCCGGCGGGTCCCTGCTGTCAGGTGGAGGAATAATTATTTTGCGCATAATAAGGAGGCACTTCCTTGCGGCCGCCGTGCACCCAGCTGTTAGCCTCTCCACGTACAGTACTCTTCCGATGGAAGTCGGTCGTTGACCATGTTGACCACGCCGCACCGAGAGCACCAGGGAGGTGGATGACGGCGACGCCTTAGTAAGGGGACGACGCGGAGCTGGGGAAGACGCAGCAGTGGAAGCCCGCGCAGAGAGGAGTACGAGGGTTCACTGGTTCGGCTGCGGTGTGAGGCTGCCATTGCCGCAGAATAACAGGCGGTGTGGGTGAGTGGAGGTATGGCCTGGCCAGGGGTGGGAGTAGTATGGGGGCGGTGAGGCCTCCGCGACAGCACAGCCGGCCACGAGAGGCAGGAGCAGGTGGCACGACCGGCGCTGCTTTGGGGGGCTGGACCAAGAAGACCAGAGGTTGAAGAAGCACTACGGCCGTTGGATGGACATCGTACGGTCACTGAAGCTAGAATTGTTTATATTGGCTAAGTTGACAAAGCCCTTTGTACGCTCCAACTTAGTAGGCTCACAGGTCAGCCTCCGAAACGGTGCGCCCCAGATGTCAGGGGGAGGAATCATTTTTTGGGCGGCCGAAGCTAAGAATATCCGAGATTGAAGAAGAAGCACGACATCCGTTGGATAGACATCCAACGGCCACTGCTGCTAGAACCGTGTGTTGACTATAATAAGTTGACAAAGCCTTCCATACGCATCAACTTATTTTTTTTAGGGGACGCATCACTTAGTAGGCCCACAAGTGTGTGGCAGAGAACTTATAGCCCATTTGCGTTTTGTAAGAATGTACAGCCCATTTTTGGATTCTAATGGAATTTACAACAGCCCATTTACAGTTTGTTAAAAGTACAGCCCATTTTCTAGCTAGGACAACGATTAATAATTTCAACCAATCGTTGAAGACAGAATTCAATAAAATTTCCCACATTTTGATGGGATCCGAAATATTTTTATCCCGAAATTTCTATTCAGATTAAATATAAATTTGTATTACATAAAAATCCAACGAAACATTGCGCGCGCAACAATGAAAATTTAAGATTTTCAAAATCCATAAATAATATTTTATAAACTAATTTCGTCTTTGGTGCATTTTTTTATAGTTACTGTCCAGTTTTTATAATTACATCCCATTTATTATTTTTAAAGCCTATTTTTCTGTTAAGCCTAATGCATCCCTCCTAGGAAAGATTTGCAGCACAGCGGGGCGGAGAATAACAAGTTGACCTTGCCTGGGTATTCCTCAAAAAGACGTATAACTGGGCTAGCCATTTTCATCTTGAAAAAAGTAGTATCTGGGCTGGATATCTGGCCTGGGCTAGACGGGCCACAGCCCGCCCAGTTAATACCCTGCTCTCCTCTGAACAACAACGAAATCATCGCCAAGAAAAACTCTGCAGTGCTCATGCCTCAAAAACACAAATACTTCTCGAGCTGCTTGGTCCCAGCTGTCGGTCGCACCTTGTGCAATTCTCTCCTTTATATTGACTACCATTGGTTGACAATGGTGTGGGACCGTGATGTCAGGAAACCAAGAGAAAGCAAAAAAAATATAGTTGTACATAATAAGGAGGCACTTGCCTACGTACGGCTATGGCCCTAGTGGGTCCCTAGTGTCATCCAGTCAAAATAAAGTTCATCTCCTGAATCCTCATGTTCGTTGACCATGTTAACAATGCTTGGCGCCACGACGAGTGCAACAACTCGAAGGATAACGGAGAGGGCCTCGCGGGCCCTACGGAGATCTGATACAAGCACCCGCTGCTCATTCAGGAAGCCAGGATCATCAGACACCTATGAGCACCTTCGAGAAACTGAGACGGCATGAAACGGTAAGGCCGCGCTTGGGAGCTCTGGTTTATTTCAAACCTGTATTAACATACAAGTGTAATTTACTCGTCATCGGAAGGCTCGAGGTCTGTAAGTAAAACCGGCGGGTTACGCGTGTAATTTGAGAGACCAATGTATATTTTACGAGCATTGATATATGGATGACATTACCAGACGATACATGCACGACGTGCGTATCATGCCATCCATGGGCAAGGCTGAAATAGCAGCTAACGGCTGGATTAGCAATCGTCCGAGTGTCGTTCAATGTTTTTATCGTGTGTGAAGTACTTCCGATATTTTACTAGTCGAAATCGACCAACCAAGCGCCTTCGCCCGAGACCATCTTCTTTAATTTACAAGTGTCAGTTTTACAAGCGGTTTTGGTTGGAAAATGACAATCCAATCACGGCCTAATATCATGAGTTGGTCGGAAGATCATATGGTTTCACGTCTAACCTACCTGACATGTCGTATAGGCTATGAATGAAACATCAGACGATGAACTTCTTACGCACGGAAACAACAGAAGAGGATGATCTTCTTAACAAGCAAATCACTGGCATTAGATCGACATGCAAAACAATATGAAGCATTATTCTCAGGAGGCACAGTGAATAGCTTGTGATGCCGCATGCCACAACATTCCAAGCTCAACTTTGCAATCAAACACAAGGCCTGGCATTACATAGACAATATTCAGAACAAACTCTTAACACAGGAATATCTCAGCAGAGTAACTATTTACTTCTAAACTGAACACAGGAATAGGAAAAAAACACTCGACGCTGCTCACAGCAAGGGCGTCCCACTCAAAAATATCAAATGCATGTCTTCTGGCTAACATCAATGAGCAAATTTTGACAAGGTTTTCCAATTCCAATATATTAAACTAACGTCTTCTTGCTAACATCAATGAGCAAATTTTGACAAGGTTTTCCAATTCCAATATATTAAACTAACGTCTTCTTGCTAACATAAATGATTAAACTTTGACAAGCTTTTCCCATTCAAAATATGTAATGCCTATGATCGTGTCCTGTCTTAGCTTCTTGTACTTGTTTGGGTACTTTTTGCCCAGGGCACTCCATGTGTTGTTAAATTGCCAATGGTCTCTGCAGACTAGTCATGTCACCGGTGTCTAATAATACTCTGTAAAGCTTCTCGGTCATTCCTTCTATAATGTACCGCATCCAGTGACTGCTTCTTTCTGCAAAGTGGAACGACCAACTGGACCCAGTAACGCAGCAGTTTGCCTTGGACACATTGGCTCCTTTTGTGCAGTTCAACTAAAATCGAAGTCAGAATAAAACCGAGCTTTAATTTTGATATCCATGTAAGCAACAATAGGTATAAGGGAAACAATTACTGAGAAATAACGGTTGATGACTTGTCTTAATGGAAAACAAAGCAGGAGAGGAGCAATTCTCCATCAGTGTGATTCATTCATATTGACTGAGACATTATCTTAACAATTCCTTGGTTCAACATATATAAAGAACGACAAAGCAGAAAAGTACCATTCCTAAAACAATGCAACTGATTCATTTTTAAAGAGACATCATCTTAACAATACCTTGGTTAAACATCTAGAAAGAACTAGAAAGCAGGATAGTACCATTCCTAACAAGTGTTGCGGTTTTGAACTAAGATTCAGTAGTTAATTAATTCTGAGAGTGGCATTGCTTAATTTTACTAGCGGCATTAGATTAACGAAAAGCATAAACAGTTCCAGGGGAGAGTGGGCGCAACAACAATATGTGCTTCCATCTACTTATAAAGGGGGTGATGCAGAGTTTGTTGTAACAAAGCAACAAGCATCATGTCTGGGTTGGTCCCATTTTTGTTCACTACTTAATGGGAAAAGACAGCAATACAATAGCTTCAATTCAACATTTATTTAAAACAGTACCAATACAAGTAGCACAACATCTCAAAGCACACTGCACAATCATGTGGATGAAGGCCTGTTGACCTTTCATGAGAACACCAGGATAAACTACGAATCTGCTAACACGAATAGGAAATCCAATCTCATTTTGTGCAGTTGCACTGAAATCAAGCAAAGTGTTTCGCGTAGCGAAGCAAAATGTCGCAATAGCAGCAAGTTGAATAGATATCATGTGGTAGAACCAAGATTTGAAACAACTCGACAGGAACAATGGAAACAAATATCGATCTCCTTTTGTGCAGTTCCACCAAAATTAAGCAAAGTCACCGGTGTGACATTCAAGTTGAACTGCACAAAACACTCTTAAAACATAAGTGTTTCGAGTAGCGAAGTAAAATGTCGCAATAGCAACAAGTTGAATCGATACCCCTGTTTTAACAGAGGCAAAAAAAGGAAACAATTACTAGCCGATAAAGGAGGATGAAACAAACGGTGACATAAAGAAGCATCTAACTTATCTTGGATGGAAAACAAAGTAGGATAGTAGCATTTCTAAAATGGTAGCATTGATTCATATTAACAGAGACACTCTTGAAACAACATTCGTTAAAAAAATGTAATTTACTTTTAACAGTGGCATTGCTTCAATTTTCCGATGACATTCTTAGATTAACAACAGCAAAATAGCTGTATGGGACATGCTAGCACCATGTGCGTACACACGTTAAATGGGTGATGCAGAGTATGTAGCCAAGCAGCATATCTGTGTTGGTCCCATATTTGTTCTCTGTGAACTTTTTTCCTATGTGAGGGCAGCAAATCTAGTCCTGCACAAACTACCCGACCCCCCCCCCCCAAGTTTATTTCCCTTTTCAACAAAGAGATTGGTTCCTTACATATGTGTGTACTGGGTTACCCCCTTTTTCCCTTTTCGACCAACAAAGCGGCTGGATAGCCAGTCTATACTACTTTTCCTCCCTCCTTTCCTCATTGAACCACGTCCTAGATTCATGCTCCACCCCACCGCACCTTTCTTTCCTCTTTGAACCAAGACCTAGATTCGACTACAGATCAAAAAAGATCCACATGCAGCTAGAGCAACAACGGTTTCAAATAAACTTATACCTTAGGGTCGTCGGGATGTGGCAATGCGTGCAGCGGGATGCCGGATCTGCCCACACTACGTACGGCAGCGAGGAAGAAGGGGTCGGTGGCCCTCCCACACAAGCGCTGGGTGACAGAGAACAGCGCAGTCGGCAGTGGATTGCCTCCCTCGCCGAAGGCGATAGAGTTAACGCTGCACCTCCTCCCCTTCTCGGTGCGATGGGATACGGACGCCTCCTTCACCAGCTGTGAGGGGGGAGAGAGACAAGAGGCCAACGCAGTCTTGTTTAGATCTGGTGAAGAGAGGGTGAGAGACTGTGAATATAGCAAACTCTAGCAAATGAATGCTGAGCCTCCAGCGTGTAACATATATGTATTGCGGCGAGCGTGTGGAGGGTGCAAACCCTAGCGAACAAGCGCTAGGGCTCCCGCTTATATATATACTAATGTAGTACGGACTGAGCTCCGGTGACTTCACTCCATCTGCTTTTGGCTGTATGACAGGTGAGCCAGCCACATTTTGGGCCCACCTGTCATAAACCCAAAGGCAGGTGCACTAAGTCAATGAAGCTGCGTCCATATAGTACTCTCGTGTGTATACGACTAATATATAGTGGAGTGGTTTTCTTATTCTCTCCATAACAATCATTTTAAATTGTGTAAGTACGAAACGAAACTCTTTATTTAATGTACAGAGGGAGTACTACTTCCGTAAACCAACGATCCACGCCCACGCGTCCTGGTCGCACTTCTTGTCCTTCACGTGTGGTACACTACCCTCCCTTAAGTGAACAACCACACATGCGCCAAATTATCGGAAACGTGTGAGAGTGTGTACAAATAAAGAATTTTAATTTCAATTATCGGAAAGGTTTGAGAGTATTACGAAGTTTGACTTCAGTCAAATCTAATATGCGGAGTAAATAAAAATGGAGGGCTACTACGTCCATCCGGGTTTTTAGTCCACACCATTTTTTAAATCAAAGTTAATAGCTGGACAAATAAAATTACAGGGGGGCTGGAGACAAAGTTGTGAGAAGGCTTAGAAATCAATACAAAACTTATTCTCTTAGTACCAACGTTGATCCTTCTTCGAGGAAACATTTGGTTCATAGCCAATTGTGTGATAAAATTGCACCAACGTGAAAGACGACTGCGTCTCCAACGCAACCAAGGTGAACTGACGAAGGATATCATCTTTGTGCGTAACAAGCAAAGATCACTGATGGAAGACAGCTTGTTTTTCATTGAAAATCGATCAGCTTCACCAGCCGACGCAACCATGAGGCGCGACCATGAGCATCGATAGTTTGTGGTCTATTTTTTTTGTCCTAGTTTTTTTTGTTTCTTGTTGCTACATTATATACTTGTGGGAGCTTAGATGTGATATCCTTAAATAACATCTAGATGTGAATTGGACAAACTGATTTTCTAACGTACCAAGAAAGAAAACTCGATCAAAAACACGCCCCCGCTTCCAGGTCGCGAGAGTCGTCTCGCACACACACATAGACATAGACATGCATATCCGTGTTTACGTAAAATTCCATTTCCATGTCCATCTCCAATCATATTTGTCCAACTGGCACATTATTCACGTTGTTAATTATATATGCAACAATATTAACATACATCATCTCTTGTTTGCGCATGTCCGGACTGCTGCCACGGCCGGTCCTGACCAACCCGAACCCTCTTCATCACCCGCGCGTGCTTCCCGCCCGAAACGGTCAGTGCCCCATTCATGCCCGGCCAGAGCGGACGCGACCTCTCACTGGCGCCGGCGTTGAAGCGGCGCACCGGCCGAGAGAGCGTCGCCCGCGCCGCTTCCGGGTGCACGCGGCTGCTCCGCGTTCAAAGGTCGCAATAGCCGGCTACAACATGCATGTAAAAAGTTTTTGGGAGTCCGTGCTATAGCTAGTTGTCCTCCCCCAACTCGTCAATCTCTTCCAGTAGTGCTAGTAGTACTCCATGGCGTGATCCATCGACAAGCAGGCGGGAAAGTTATCATATACTCAGTTTGCGGGTGAGTGGCATGCCGAGCGACCGTGTGGGGTCGAGCCGTGGAGGAGGGTGAGACACGAACACGACAGACGTGATTTACTGTCTGATTTGACTGCTCCTTAGTGGCCCCTACACATACTCCCCCTACGTGTATGCAACAGTCACGAGTACACATGGACGCAAAAACGAGTGCGACGCCCTAATGCATGCATTTCCGAGCACACGACGGAACACACACGGTCACGCTAAGTGCTCAACCTACACGTGCATGCACACACATACTCAGTCAGGGTGAGCTAGTGACCGTATAAACATCGGAAAATATATATATTGACTGCAATGAGCGTATTATGAAGTCCACTGGCCATATTTTTACAAATATACAGTGACAGACGGTGTATTTATCTCGTTTGAAATTAATCCATATTAACCGGAGAGGAGGCAGTATGGACTAGCATTACTTGCACGCGGTGGCTCGTAGGACAAGGAGAAACTTTTGACTAATGCAAGCTCTCCCTCGCTCAGGCGGTGGACGTGCAACAGTTAATTCGGTGTCAGATTGCCAGAAGCATACACTATAGTACTAGTGCTACTATTGTTCGACTTCCCGAATAGGCGAACAGCCAAGCGCAAAGTTTACTAATATAGTCTATAAAGGTACGTACTATACTAGTACGTACTAGGAACCGGATGGAGGAGCGTCTGCACTCTTATTATACTTTTTAAATGTGATAAAGCAATCCTCAACACATTTGGTTATCTTCGAGGATTCTCACATGTGATAATGGAAGTTGATTGCATGGAACACTCGCCATAATTCTCGCTTAATTCTGGCTCATATCCTGTTACAAATAGTAGCACTCGGTAATATTTCCTCTTTTTTTGTTATTCAGCATGTAAACAGGTCAGCAAACCTTGCGCGCATCTTCGTGCGAACCGTGATTGCTGCACTTTGAATATGGCTGAGAGTTGGCTTGATGAAACACCTCGCTTCCTACTTCTTTTTTTGCGGGGTACCTCGCTTCCTAGTGACCAGTGTCTTGGTTGATCATCCTAAGAATGCTTATATATGAATAAAGCTCTCTCATTTACCCACAAAAAGGATTGAGCCATATTAACCGGAAAGGAGGGAGTATGGACTAGGACTACTTTTTGGTGTGTCCCGTCAACTCGCAGGACGAGGAGAAGCTTGCAGGACAAGGTGAAGCTCGCTTACGCCTTTTGACTAATGCAACCTACCCTCGGTGGACATGCATCAGTCCATTCGGTGTCAGATTGTTAGAGGCATACACTATAGTACCCAACATGCGGAGTACCATCATTGTTCGACTTCACGAAGAGGCGAAGAGCCAAGCGCAGTAGTACGAGTAGTACTACTACTAGAACCGCATGGTGGAGCGTTTGTACTCTTATTTCTTTTTATCTCTGATAAAGTACACGTTTATTCCGGAGAAGGGCGGAAAACGGCAGCCCAACATCAACATGTAATGAATGATATCGATCAACCAACCATGCCCGAATATATCTTGGCCTCCATGCGAACCCGTCTGTGTGTTCTCGCTCCTCGTCTCTCTCAAGGAATGGCGGGTTGGCTCTTTGTTGTCAATTGAGATCGGTTTGCTCACACTCCTGTCCCACATGTCAGTGATATGCCAAGAGGAGGTGCGTTGACCGACTGGCCATACGCGTACTTGGTTTTGAACCTTCATACGTAAGACTCCTCCCTCCGTCACAGTTTACAGGGCGCGCTTCATTATGATGCATTTCTCTCAATGCATTTCCACCACCAGAGAGACTTTAGACGCGTTTGGTTTAATGCTCAATTTATTAGGGCGTGGTAACCGCAATCAAGTCCACAATTTTCTCTCCATGTAACTACGGAATGGAGTAAGTGCATGCATGTGTGTACCCGCGGTGGAAGCACTGCATGCATGTGTGTACGCATTATTCCCTCTACTAGTAATAGACGCCGTGCTATAACTACCAATGCTATTTTTTAGGCCGATCGCTAGTCGCCTTGGTCCCACAGATCTTTTTTCTGAAGCGTGTTGTATAAATAGTGACGGATGGAGTAGTATGAGCGGATTCAAAGAAGAGCGTATTGATGGTTGCTTCTTCAGAGCAACTTACAGTGGGAAAGGTGGGGCTTACGATTTGACTGCTCATTACTCATTATTAATGCGGCGCAACGACCGGGCTGAGTCTCCCATGCGGTTGTGCACTACCCCCTCGGTTCTTAAATATACTCCGGAGTATATTTGTCTTTCTAGAGATTTCAATGAGTGACTACTCAAATATTTGTCTTTTTAGAGATTTCAAATGGACTGGCACATACGGATTTATGTACATATTTTAGAGTGTAGATTCTCTTATTTTGCTCCGTATGTAGTCACTTGTTGAAATCTCTAGAAAGACGAATAGAATATTTAGGAACGGAGGGAGTAGACATACGAAGCAAAATGAGTGAATCTACACTCTAAAATATGCCCGTTTGAAATTTGTAAAAAGACAAATATTTAGGAATGAAGGAGTATAATTTTGTGCATGGCACATGGACCCGGATGATGAAGAGGCTTCTGGCAATGCTATCAAGCTTCCATCATTTGTTTACATAATTGACGTACTATACAAATAATTTTCCAGCGAGACATGAAATCGTACAATGGTGTGAGCTTTCAGCTTCTATTTCGCGTGTCTTGCCATCGATGCTCTTTCGGAAACAATAAAAAACTAACTTCCTTGCTAATGCATGTCAATTATTAGTAGATCAGAGCTAATAATTACATCACAACTGAAGACAGAGTTGTGAGAAGGTGTTAAATTAAAATTGATCCATGCTTTCATTGGCAGCAACGTCCCCCCAGCTCTGTCTAAATCAACAAGGCATGTTGGGAAAAAAAGTAGCTGTCTGGAGCATGCAACATTCCGATCATTTTGTGTAGTTCCACTAAAATAGAGCTGAGCGTCCCTGTTCCAAAGATATTAAGTGTGATTACGATAATAGAGGACTGCTGATGAAACAATAAACACATAAATAGAAGCCGGTCACCTTTGCATTCTCTTTTAAGACTAACTAGTTGGAGAAGATTAGGCTCGGAGTTGGATGAGGAGGATAGAGCAAAACCGATCTCCCTTTGTGCAGTCGCACTGAAATGTAGAGACGTTGCCCATGTGACATTTTAGTACAACTGCACAAAACACTCTTAAGAAAAAAGTGATTTGTGTAGTTCACCAAAAGGTCACAATAGCAACAAGGTGAAATGGATAGCCTTGTTTGCAAAAAAGAGGTAGAAAGGAAACAATTACTGGCCAATAACAGTTAATGACACATGCGACAACAAAAAAGAAGCATATTCCTTGCCCTAAGGGAAGACAACAACACGGTTGTGTTTGTCTCAAACGGTGTGAGGACAAGAATGCAACATGGAAAGTACGTCGGACGAGCTACATTTTGGGCAAAGAACTATGGAAGATCCACATGCAGCGACGTGGGAAGACAGGCAGTGGAGCAAGGCCGGAGGGGATACCTGAAGGTCATCGGGATGTAACTAGGTGAGCGGCGGCGGGCGGAATCTGCGAGCAGGTGGCGTAGGCCCTGCCGCGCCGGAGCTTGGTCAGAGAGAACGCGTGTACCGCAGATCGGGACGTGCTGCCTCGGCACCGTCGAACGGAGAAACGATGCACTTCCTCCCTTTCCCCAGGCGGACGGGATGCGGCCGGATCAGTGACCAACGGTGAGAGAGAGAGAGGCCACCGCACTCCCTTTCCCCCGGCGGACGGGATGCGGCCGGATCAGTGACCAACAGTGAGAGAGAGAGAGAGGCCACCGCACTCCCTTTCCCCGGCGGACGGGATGCGTCCGGATCAGTGACCAACAGTGAGAGAGAGAGAGGCCACCGCAGCCTTGTGTGAGATACTCTGAAGAGCGACAAACCAGGCACGCAAGGCTCCATTGTATATAGTGAGCGGACTACTTTTTTCTCCATAAAAATCATTTTATATTCTGTGTACGTGCCATTGAGCGCTATAACTTTATTTAAAAATAAAGCGGCAACGCGTCAAGTCAAACTTTGTTTCGTGCAGGCGTGGTAAAGGACCTCCCTAGGTAAACAACCGCTACAGGCGTTCAAATTAGCACGTGGGCTGCCATTTCATAAAGAAATGAGCTCCACCGTGTACCCGCGCGGGTGTGGCTGGGCATGAAGCGTGAGTACATGCAGGTGCACCTATTCTGTTCTTGTATACGTACACCACCTACGTGGGGTTGTGTGAGAGAGATACAAACCTAGAGAGATATAGCGTGTGGGTTC
>NC_041387.1:103748801-103802848 GCF_002162155.2 Triticum dicoccoides | reverse complement strand
GGGGGTCAATCAAAAAATGAAACATATGCAATGTGTGTGAAATAGAGTACTGGATATAACATATATATAGAGGGGGCGATCCACGAGAAGAGAGTGGAGGTATCACCGGCTTGAGGTGTCCATAGAATCGAAAAGAGGGATGATGTGTGTGTGTGTGCGCGCGCGATCAATAAAGAGTGCCATCGAATTTGTGTGTGCCCACGTCAAAGATATAGAGTGGCTGGCCTACTGGAACGTGAGAGGGGACATGTGCAGTTTGTCTCTGTGGCATGGATACCTACCTGCAGCGCTCGACTATCGGTGTGTGGTGGGGGAAGAGGGAGGCCCAATTAACTATAGAGGTATAATGTCTGGTATATGTGTGGAGGAGGAGAGAGGCCTACCTCATGTATTAAGGAGATCGATCTGCCTCATGTATTAAGGGAGATCGAGCGGCATCCATGCATATGTGCATGAGAGGAATAAGGTTGGGAGAGAGACAGAGCTAGAGTCTTGGAGGGGGTGGTAGTGGAGTTGCTTCTAACAAATGGTGGGATAGGCTTGCTAGACAAACGGAGGGCACGCCCGCAATATCATTAAGAGAGGAGATGGCCACTTGTTGTCTGTGCATGTGCGTGTGAGAGATGGGTCAGGAGGCATGCACTAATGATGAGGGGGGACGATGTGGCTGTGGTAAGCAGACATAACTACATAGGAAGATCAATCGCCCTTTGTTAGAGAAAGGAGAGACATAACTTGTGAGGTACGTCGATCGATGGGGGGGGTAGTTAAAGTCGATCCAGGTATATGTTGGGAGATCGATCGGTATACATGCATGTGTGTGTTAGAAGCAAACGAGGCACGAGGAGAAGGATAGAGATAGAGGGATGCATGTAGGAGGTGGTACGAGAGGCATACTATATCGAGCCGGGAGGAGTGTGCGAGTACGAGAACAATGAAAAGAGTGGTGGGAGTGAGGCATGGACGGTGACAAGAGAAGAGGGGAAGCTTGTGTTTGTGCTAGGCACACCTAGCTAGAGAGGCATATCGATCGATGTGTGCCGTAAAGAAGGAGCTGGGGGGCCTACACACACCATGGGTGAACGACCTAAAGCGAAAAGACGAATTTGCGCGATGGAGTTAGAGAATGCTGAGGGAGGGTGAGAGGGATGCGGGCGTGTGCATGCACAAGAGAAAGTTAGCGCTAGCTACAAAGATCAGAGGGTTGTGTGGGTGTAAAAGACGAATAGAGATCATATATACTTCATTATAAAAAGCGAATTCTGATATTTGAAGAATTTATCATAGTGTTTTAAACCGACGTATGTGTGAATATATATAACGGTGATACACATGGTGTGTTTATGAACATGTTATACTACATTTAATATATTTTATCTCTACTCTTATAAAAAAAACGGAGTTGTGGATGATGGTGTGCCTGCCATCCTGCATTATAGGCCGTCCGATTTATATCTGGCGGATAGCAAGGAAACTGTGATGGTTGAAGTTGGCAATAATCATGATTGTAGATTCTTATTGAAATAGAGAAACGAATTCAAATTTCGTTCGAATTGCAGCGGTAGTATAGACATTTAGAATGCACTAAAATGTTGGTATGAGTAGGTTACATGCATTATACAGCAAAGAGAAAAAAATAATCGGACATAAAATGGATTCATACTCCCTCCTTCCATCAATATAGGGCGTAATGAGATTTTTAAGACCGCCTTTGACTATTGACAAGATTAATAGTACATGACATGCACAATGTGAAAATTATATCATTGAAAGAACCTTTCACAGACAAAGTTAACGGTGTGCTTTGTGTAAGTTGCATGTCATATATCATTGCTCTAATATTTGGTCAAAGTTAGCATCAAAAAATGCATTAGGCCCTATATAGATGGAAGGAGGGAGTAGCTTTGAATAGAATTTGTATAGTAAAACGGGGCAAGACTCCCTCTTTGTGTGGTGTGAATAGTTTTATTTTTTTCGTTTTGTTTTGGTTGAGGGAAGTGCGAGCGTACAAGTACAATATTACTATGCAGTCAAAAAAATTACAATATTACTACACGTTAGGCTTGTCCCTAAAATTCAACCCGCGTCTTGTTATATCCTAAAAATTCAGATATCGTGCTCCCAAAACTGGCGCCTTCACAACCCGCGCCCTGCTATCCCGAAATTACAACGCGTGCGAAAACTCCCTCCAGCTGCCAAATCCCGTCACGCGAAATCCTCCTTCTAACCCTGAGCCGAAAGGGACGCTAGTTCAAATCGGTGGGGGGTACTTTTGTAACACACCCTACATTTTGGACAAGCGCGTCCCTAAGTCATGCTTCACTCCCTCCCATTGCCCCCTTTTCGCCATTCAAAATCCCAGGCCGCCATAACCTCTCCGCTCCAGCCGCGAAACCCCATCCTCCTTCGTCTGCCATGTCACCGCTGCCCAGCCGGAGCCTCTTCCCCGACGACGTCGTCCACCGCAACAGCTCGACGTCCCTTGTCCACCTCCCCGGATGAGGATCCGTCTCCATCTCGCCGTCCCGCCGGTTCAGCCGCCCCGTCCTCTACCTCCAAGGAGCTGCTCCGACGATCGCCTCGTCTATCACAGATGCTCCATCCCCACAGCGCCGCCTTAACCTGCTCCACCGGAACCGCAGCATCCTCACCGACTCCTCGGACGAAGCCGAGGCCTACTCGGCGCCACCAAAGAGGTTGTACACTCATCGCATCGCACCTTCTCCTTAACTCGACCTCCCGGCGCCGACGGTGCTCCATCCCACACCGCCATGGAGCGGCTACCTTGAAGCCGGCGCCACGGGCGACATCTCCACGACGACTCTCCCCTAGTGCGAGGCCCCTTCGGCGGCGGCAGCCATACCAGCCGGATCTGCTGCTGCTGCTCCGGCTCTCGCTCGCCCAGCTGCTGCTGCTGCTCTCCCCCTCGCTCGTGTTGCTGCTCTACTCCGATTAAGCCACACTTCAGTCGACTGAATCGACTTTTGGGTCAGTCGATTTTCAGGGGTTGGGGGGGCTCGCCGGAGTTAAGAAAGAACCACCCGCAACGGGGACGGGGGCTCGCCGGAGAGGTACCCCACTATCTATCTTAGGGTTGAGGGTGGGGGCCTAGAGGGCTGGCCAGGGCGGCGGTGGCGAGTTGTTTCGGGGTGGCGAGGCGGCGCTGGGGCCGGCTGTTCGGCCGGTGGTGGCAGGCGGCTCAGGGGTGTGCAGGTTGAAGATGAACTGCAGGCCCTCCCTAAACTACATGTCAAGTGTCTCTCTGTTACCATTGTGTTCAGTTTCGACAGTAGCATTCAGATTCCACAGTTAACTTCAGTTTCGACAGTTAAGTTCAAAGTCAACAGTTTTTACCTCATTTGTTGTAGTCAGGTGGTTTTTGGTGATGTTAATTTTACATCCATTTTTCATCATCTATTGGAGATGCTATTAGAATCCCACTTGAGATTGACGATGTCTATCTTGTGCTGCTTCAGCCTTGACGTCTTACGGCTCACCGGAGCTGCTCCAACGACAGAACGATCCATCACAATAGAGCACTGCCCTGGACGCCGTCTACAGATTCCTCAGATCTTCCTCCACACCTCCGACAGGCACCTCTGCCTCAACTGCTTCAGTGACCAACCCAATGATGCTGAGGTCGACACGGCTACAGCAAAGAGGTTGTACACTTGTTGCGTCAGTTATTACTATACATTCACGCCGATCCATTAGGGCTATTTTGGTTCAACGAAAAAACGTCGATCCACTGGTTGTTACCATCACTCTAAATTTCTGCATGCTCTCCTTACATAATCTCACCATATTTTTTTCGTATGCATGTCAGATATTGTACACAGTCATGCTGAACATGTAGAGAAAAAGAGAAGAGTTTTGCGCGGCAATACAATGTAATGCAGACATCGCTCCATGGTGGGTTCAATGGCAAACCCTCCCCACCCCTCTCCAGATTGTAATCCAGAGGAAGATATCTATTCTGGGGCGTATTCAGACGCCGCTGACCACTCCTATTTACCCCCCAAGGTGTTTGCTCTACCTTGGCATGATGATGTTAGTCATATCATGCATATGTTGCCTTGCAGTGCCTACTTTTGACATCATATATGTCATCTGCTTAGTTTAGACATGTTCTGTAATGCCACCTATTTAGTTTCTATATCATATATGGGAATTATGCAGTCTCATGTCTTTTAGCCAGCCATAATATATGTGAAATGTGCAATGCCATCCTGTTTAACCAGGCATCATATATTTGAATGATATCTTGCACATCCTTTTCTTCATTACATTTCCATTTGTCGATAATGTTTGTACATTAAACTAATCTTCCTGTGAATCAGCCATTTGGGTGGGAGATGGAAAAATCTGGAGTGAAAACAAGGCCTTCAGAGCAGACAGTGCTACCTGTCAAAGTAGATCTCTTGTTGGGTCCCGATAGCTCCTTAAAGATGGATTCAGAGACAGATGACCAGTCCTATTCCCCCACTGAGGTGTATGCTCTAACTTGGCACGGTTATACTGCTCATATCATGCATACGGTGTCTTCATTGCATAGTTTAGACATCATATACACAATATTCAACACCATGTTCTTAGTTCAGACATCATATCGAATGCCCTCTGTTTAGCATATAAATGACATATGTGAATTAAATGATGCGATCCTGATTCTTAGATAACATGTAGGTGAATTATGTCATGTGATCCTGTTTAGTTATTCATCATATCTTTGAATTATGTTATGCTATGCTATCCAGTTTAGGTAGACATCATATATGTGAAATTATGTCATGCTATTCGTTTTAGTTAAACAATATACATGTCAACTATTTCATGCCCTCTTTTTTCCACACTATCTATTGCATCTGTCTCTCATACAATGTCTGTACATTCAACTATGTTTCCTGTTTATCAGCCATTTGAATTGGAGCAAGTGATGCCAGTATCTAGCGGAATAAAAACACGGTCTTCAAATAAAACAGTGCTACCTCTTGGTGGAGATAGCACCCCGGTTGTACATGCACAAGAACCAGCCCTACCACACATAACCCAAACTCTCGTAGATTGTACCCCTACTGCGATGGACAGAGAACCAGCTTCACCCAATCTAACCCCAAGCCCAGCCGATAGTAGCCTAGTTCCTGTTGACACAGCACCATCTCCACCACAGATCTCCCAAACAACAGCAGTTAGTAAGGCAGCTCCAGTGCCCAAAGGGCCAGTACTATCATGGCGAACCCCAACTCCACCAGTTAGTACGCCTATTCCTGTGGAGGAAGCACAACTAGCCAGTCGTAGTTTAGCATCTATCACATTTGATGTTGTTAAATCGTATGTGCGTATCTTCCCATCTTGGAAATATTATACTGAAGATGAAGGAAAATGCCAGTTGCAGGTGTTTGTCTAGGAGTTATGTGTAAGTAATGTTATTCATGGCAATTACTTTGCTTTGTCCCATACATCCTACCTCCATGATGGTTATAATACAGCAAATTTTCCCATTTTTCTCTATAGAGAAGGACCGATTTGGAAACTCAGGATGAGGTAACCTGTGCTAATACCTCTGCTATCTTAAAGAATGCTTGGTGGCAGTATCGGAATTACCTGAAGAAAACGTACTTCACCGGCAAAGAAACTCATCAAATTCTCTTATGTTCTCCTGAGAAACATTTACTGGACGATGACTGAGAACGCCTTGTTCTGTACTGGTCCCGAACCAAGAATGTGGTAAGGTCTATGAGCTCATTTTCTATTTTTAAGTATTTTATTCTTGCGTATTATTGTACTCTGTTCATGTAGAACAAGTGCCTAAACCTGAAGAACAACTGTTCTAATTTAAGATTCCATTGCTATCATAGTTCAAAAAAGCGCTAGGCGTTAATTGTGCGTTTTGCCACCGCCTTGCGCTTTACTGACCAATGTGCATGCTTATGCGCAGTTATGCATAGATTATGCGTAGTTATGCGCAATGCGTTTTGCCAACGCCTAGAGCCTAGGCGCGCTTAAGCACTCGCTTAGGCGCGCCTTTTTTAGATGTGATTGCTTTGCTCTTGCATCACTGTATTTACTGATACAAACTTATTTTTAAATTGAAGGATCCAATCGAAACTCCAATGGCACAGCAGGTATGTTCATGCATGTTTCTTTAACAAGTTTGCTCTTATCAATAGCTCTGTTGATTTCAATTTCAATTGTGTATACAGTTGGCTTTCATATCATGCACATTATGCATCACAACAGAGCCAATAGTGTTGTTGTACATGTAGACCCGTGGTACCCATCTGAAATCTTGTTATGCCGTGTAGTTTCCCACGCTTTGTATTCTTTCACTGCTGCTTTGTCTTGAACTGATATGATTTGAACCATGTCTCTATTTTGATTTGGCAATACAATGCAGTGACCATAGGACATAGATATATGTTTGTTTGATGCTTTTATTATGTACTAGTACTTGGCAATAGAAGACTTGGTAGTTTAATCATGTCCACCTTACTAATGAACTGGTTCACCGAAATGAGTTTCATATACTAGTACATGCTAAACTTGTTATGTGTCTGCTTGTTTCTTCTTTTAGAATGCTGACAGAATATTGGGGAAGAGTGCCTTATTAAGCAATGGTAAAGAAAGTAATGCAGATAAGGTTTAGGATAGTGACACATCCTTGTTGGTCTCCAACAAAGCTGATAAAACAGCTAAGGAAGACTATCTTGAAGACAGCAAGACAACCCCAAAGTCCTGTCTTGGTTTAGTGTTCGAGTTATTGGCCACTACCGCATGCACAAGCTATTCAAAATCACTGTCTGAATCAGTTCGGTTTCTTGAGTCTCAACTACAAGCTGAAAGACATCGATCAGCTGTGCCGTGACAAGAAGCGGAAGGACTGCGGAAGTCCCTGGAGCATTCAGATGCATACTTTCTGGTGCAACAGCAAGCGTTGGAGGATTTTAGCACCAAACAGGACAAGGCTAATCATCTTGCTAAGCTTATTGCCAGCATGGTGGATACCCAGGATAATGTTTCTTGAGCTCTTCTAAAATTGTTTCAGTTATGCTCTTATTTTGCTGCCACGTTTATTTACACTGGTGGACAATTTTGACGGCCAAGTGTATGTAATATGCTGCTTTGTTCCCTATATTTGCACTGGCGGCGAACTTTGATGCCCAGTGGATGTAATATGTGTAATAGCGGTAATAGGCTAGCCTTAATTGCTTGCTTATTTATTTCCTTATTGTCTTGTTTAGTTGTTTGCTTGTAGTCACTGCAGTTCTTTTTCTGTGTTTTTCTAGTGGCCACAATAGCCTATTTTTGGTAACTAGGCCAAAATAATCATGGCAACACACGGACTGTTGTAACCATGGGCCTCCTACAGGCCGTATGATCCATGGGCCTTCGTTCGGCCGTAGGACCATTGGCCTTCTATACGGGCCGTAGGATCCATCGGCCTTCTATACGGGCCTTAGGGATCAATGGGCCTTCTACGGGCCGTAGGGTCCATGGGCCTTCTACGGGTCGTACCATCCATGGGCCTCATACGGGCCGTAGGATCCATGGGCCTTCTACGGGGCGTATCATCATTTCACCAATCATGGGCCGTACTATTCGTGGACCATAACGGGTCGTTAATAGGCCGTATTTGATAACTCTATGAAAATAGCCCAATGGGTTTTTTTTTATGAAAACGGCCCAATGTATTAACGGTCCGCAAACGGGCCGACTGTAACGACGGGCTGAATTTGGCCCACAAGCAGAAAATGACAGTAACGGGCCGTATGTAACCGAATGCTGCAAATGAGCCCAAGAATCAATGGGCCTTGAGAAGGTCGAAAGATAACTTGGGCTGGAAACGACCCAATGGAATAACGGGCCGTTAATGGGTATAAAGTGATACACTGTTCATTACGGGCCAGTTTCACAACGGGCCGTTAATGGGCCAAGAGTTACAAAGGTCCTCATATGGGCCAAAAGAAGTCATGGGCCACACATGGGCCGGAAGTTAAATCGGGCTGAATCATATTGCACGGCCCAGATGACGCTACTGGGCCTAATTCGGTTAGGGCGTAACGGACCGTCGGTTAGCGGGCTGTAAATGGGCTATATGCGAACAGGCCGTTAACAGGCTTTCCGTGGGCCAGCCCGCCACCTTTTGACCAAGTCAAACGGGCCGGCCTTTTCACAGGAATGGGCCTCTATTGGGCCGTGCCACGTGTTGACGAATCATAGGCGCCCTCTGTCCAATGAGTGGATGACATCTGTCCCAACGGTGAGCCGACACGTGTTTCCTCCAGCCAATGATGATTTTACACATGGAAAATCCCCATTTGTCGGGGCTGTTAACGGGTTATCGGATCTAAAACCCGACCCAATAGCTTAACGGTGTTCCATTACGGTGGATGCCACGTGTCGGTCACCCTTGACGAAAGCAGTTCTGTGACGCGCGATTTATCGTCATGGAAGTGGACACTTCCGTGATGATAATTTTGGTAATGTCATGCAACACTTCTATGACAGCACAGGTATGACTATCTTGATTCTGTCATAAATTTGTCATGGATGTACATGCATGACAAAAAACGCGACCTACTGTGACAAACACGTATCATCACGGAAGTGTATTTTTTTTGTAGTGACTACCATGGCTCCTGAGCGGTAGTACCGCTCCAGAGCAGTACTACCGCGGCTCCTAAGCAGTAGTACCGCTCCGGACCAAAATCTCGTGTTTTGCTCAGCGGAAGTAGGCACAAAAATATTTTTTTAGTACCGCTACCATTTGCGGTAGTACCGTGAGGTCGAGCGATAGTATCGTGAGGACGAGCGGTAGTACCTCTCCGGTGGTTCTACTGGCCTTTTGCCTCCTCGCTGTTGTTTTTCAAAGGGGTACTACCGCCCTAGCGGTAGTACTGCTCCTTGGAGCAATAGTACCGCTCTGTACGGGCTGTGAGCATAACAGTTGGATTTTTCCCCACCTATAAAAGGGGGTCTTCTTCCCCATTGAACCTCATCCTTTGAGCTCGTGTTCTTCCCCATTGTTGACCTTCTTCGAGCTTGCTAACTCTCAATCCCTCCAACGATTCTTGCTAGTTCTTGAGGCAAAAGAGAGAGGAGATCTAGATCCACGTTTCCACCAATCACTTTCTCCTCTAAGTGAGGGGAACCCCTTGGATCTAGATCTTGGAGTTCTTCGTGTTCTTCTTTCGTTCTTCCTCTCATTTTCCTCCCTAGCATTAGTTGCTTTGGTGGGATTTGGGAGAGAAGGACTTGGGCACTCCTTGTGCCCTTGCCATTGCATTTGGTGCATCGGTTTGAGTTCTCCTCGGTGATACGTGGAAGTGAAGTTTGAGAAGCTTATTACTCTAGGGTGTTTGGGCACCCTAGAGCTTGTTCCTCTTGGGTGCCTTGGTGCCCTAGACGGTTGGTGGTGTTCAAAGCTCAATCATTGTGGTGTAAAGCTCCGGGCAAGCGTCAGGGTCTCCAATTAGGTTGTGGAGATCAGCCCGAGCAATTTGACGGGTTCCGGTGACCGCCCCAAGGGTTGCCAAAGTATACGGGTTCGGTGACCGCCCCCAAGGGTCGCCATTTGTACGAGTTCCGGTGACCGCCCTCAAGGGTCCCTTAGTGGAATCACGACATCTTGCACTGTGCGAGGGCATGAGGAGATTACGGTGGCCCTAGTGGCTTCTTGGGGAGCATTGTGCCTCCACATCGCTCCAAACGGAGATTAGCATCCGCAAGGGTGTGAACTTCGGGATACATCATCGTCTCCGCGTGCCTCGGTTATCTCTTACCCGAACCCTTTACTTATGCACTTTACTTTCTGATAGCCATATTGTTCTTTGTCATATCTTGCTATCACATAGTTGCTTATCTTGCTTACCATAAGTTGTTGGTGCACATAGGTGAGCCTAGTTGTTATAGGTTTTGTGCTTGACAAATTAAGCGCTGGGTTTATTCCGCATTTGTTCAAGCCTCTACCGTAATTATTTTAAAATGCCTATTCACCCCCCCCCCCTCTAGGCGACATCCACGATCTTTCACTCTCGCTGCGCGTTCTCAAGCAGGAGCTGAAGCACATGTTTGCGGGGGACTGGGATTGGCAGATCTCTCAGGTGGGGGATGACGACTTTGCGGTTATCTTTCCCTCTGCGGATCTGTTGCACATGGCTAAGACGAGTCGTAAACTGTTTCTCTCTATCAATGATATTATGGTTTGGGTTCGTGACTCTATTCAGGAGACCATTGTACCCCTAGTCATGCCAGAGGTGTGGCTCCGCCTCCACGGTATCCCCAAGAAGCACCGGCGTGTCGACCGCCTGATGGAAGAAATGAAGATGCTGGGCAGACCCTTAGTGGTGGACGAGCTCTCTCTCATCCGGATGGGACCGGTGAGGATGAAGTTTGGATGCAAAGCTCCGGATAAGATGAATGGTTTTGTGCAAGTTTGGTTCAACCATGAGGGCTTTGACATCAAGGTGGAGGTGGAAAGACTCCCGAAGCGCACGGGCGATGGCCCGGTGGCGCATGGTTCTGACAAGGCCCCTCCTCGTCCTAGTGACAATCTGGGCCAGCCGGGCTTGGGGACCCGGGGTGCACCTAATCTTCTGCAGGGCCCGTCCGTGGCTCAAGGAGGGCCGGGTCCCGTCATTGGCAGCCACCAGCATGATGTGGAGATGACCTGTCGTGAGGAGGAGAATGAGGACAGCATGTCGGACACGTCGATTGACACAGATACTTGGGAAAAGCTGGGTCTCAACTCTCTCGTGCTCGATGAGGACAAAGAAGCGGTGGCGCCGGGCGCTCTTGTGATTGCGAACACGGCTGTGAGCAGTCCGCTCCCGGGCGTGCGCTGTTGAGGGCTTTTGATCAGTCTGGGTCTAAGGAGCTGACTGGTGCGGGCTTCGTGCTTTCGGGTGCCCCGGCCTCCCCCAGCCTGCTGGGCTCTGACACGGGTGTGGTGCTCAACGAACCTTCCATGCAAACCCCGTTGTCCAGCCGCTGCAGCGTAGGGGGTTCCGGTCGTGCCTCCAAGAAGATGGCGGGTCGCAAGCCTTCGGCCATCGGTGATGTGCTCTCTCTCCCTTCGCGTCATGCGCCGGCGTGCGTCGACCTGCAGGCGGCTCTGGGTTCCGCGGGCGCTTCGGCCAAGGCTCGGCGGTCTCGCGCATCTCCAGTGATCCAGCGCGCACCAAGTGCCCGGGCCAAGGCCCAGTTGGGCGAGCTTTGTTCCTTGGAGAGTGCGCAGCTGCGCCTGGCGGAGAAGAATCTCGAGACCTCAGGTAATCCCCCTCCCTCCTTTAAGATTTTGAACGCCTTTACGGATCCGGAACTTGTTTCGATTCTATATGATAGCGGTTTCAAAGTAGGTGCAGAGGGCGGTGAGTTAGTGTCGTTGATTCGAGCCCGTGAAGATGCCCAAGCGGCTCTGGCAGCTGCTGCCGCGGTGGCGAAGGCCAGGGAGGCTTCCGCCATGACGCTGGTCGTCTCTGACCCTATTGGGTCTGTGGTGGTGGCGAGTGGGATTGCTGAAACCAGGGAGGTGGAGGCTACCCCCTCGACAAGCCGTGCCCCGGCTAAAAATGTGTGGCAAAACCGGTGACATCCAGAGGGGTGCACCTCCGCAATCGAATTATTTAGATGCGCTACCTCTTTTGGAACATTCGAGGCTGCGGCCACTCTGGTCATCGTACCCAGCTCAAAGAATACATTGCGCGGGAGCATATTGATGTGGTGGCGCTTCAGGAAATGATTAAGGCCGATTTTACGTATCGTGATTTGGCAGCCTACGACCCCCTTCATCGTTTTGTTTGGGGCTGGGTGCCTTCTCTGGGCCACTCTAGCGGTCTTCTTCTGGGTTGTAACAGTGATGTATGCGATGTTGTAAACTGGGACGTGGGTTCTTTTTTCATTGCAGTTACGATTAAACACAGGGTTTCGCTTGTTTCCTGGGCGATAGTATGCATTTACGGCCCGGCAGATCATTCTAGGGCGGCTGATTTCTTGGGTGAAATCCAAAGCTTGGTTGGGGCCAAGCAAGCCGCCAATGTCCCCATCGTCCTTGGGGGCGATTTTAACCTTATTCGTTCGGGCGCTGATAAGAACAATTCTAACATTGACTGGCCTCGAGTGAACTTGTTCAATAATGCGATTGCGGCTTGTGCACTTAGGGAGATCGCTAGGACTGGCGCTAGATATACGTGGACCAACAAGCAACTTGCGCCTGTGCGCAGTGTCTTAGATCGTGTATTTGTGACTTCCGACTGGGAAGTTCTATTTCCCTTGTGTATGCTGGTTGCGGAAACGCATATTGGGTCGGACCATGTGCCGCTGATCCTGGCCTCTGGGGAGGACCGGGTCAAGCGCAACCCTTGTTTCTTCTTTGAAACAGGGTGGTTTGAGGTCGAGGGATTCTGTCCCCTGCTCATTGTGCGCTGGGAGCGTGCAAGAGCTGCGATCGGCTGCTACAGGGGTCCCCTGGACACTTGCATCTCGGCGGCTGGTGCCCTTCGGGGTTTCCTCCGTGGGTGGGGTGCAAACCACGGGAGCGAAGCGAAACGCGCTAGGGAAGCTATTATTGCTGAAATTAAAGCCCTAGACGCGCAAGCTGATTCCAGACCCTTCCTGGAAGCTGAATGGGCCAATCGTTACGCACTTGAGAACCAAGTGATTGCCATTCTTAGGGAGGAGGAGGAATACTGGCGCCGTCGGGGCGGCGTCAAGTGGATCACCAAGGGCGATGCAAACACGGGTTATTTCCACGCCTTTGCCAACGGCCGTAAACGGAAGTGCTCGATTTTGAGACTTCAGGCTGATCAAGGGCTGTTGGTGAGTCAGTCTGATATTGCGGCACACATCTACGACTTCTTCCTCAAATTGTTGGGAACAGCCGAGGAGAAGGCCCTTCAGCTTCGGGCAGACTTCTGGGGGGAAGATGATCGCGTGTCTCAAGCCGAAAACGACCTCTTGGCTTTGACTTTCTCCTCGGAGGAGATCGACGAAGCCGTGGGAGCAATGAAGATTGACACTGCGCCTGGCCCTAACGGCTGGCCGGTTGCGTTCTTCCGTCGTTTCTGGCATGTGTTTAAGGACCTCTTCTACGGGATTATTAATGGTTTTGCGTTAGGTGCGGTAGACATTTCGTGCCTTAACTATGGTGTCATCAGCCTCATTCCCAAAGTCAAAGGCACTGACACTATCAAGCAGTACCATCCTATTACTCTTATTAACGTGCCTTTCAAGATTTGCTCAAAGGCTTATGCTACCAGACTTGCCCCGGTAGCGCAGCGCGTTATCAACCGTAGCCAGTCTGGTTTTCTCAAGGGTCGCAACATTCTCGAAGGGCCGATAGTGTTGCAGGAGACCGTTCACGAGCTTAAACGCACTGCGCAATTGGTCGTGCTCCTCAAGCTCGACTTTGAGAAAGCATACGATCGCGTGAACTGGGAGTTCATCCGCGAGGTGCTGACTCGGAAGGGATTCGAGTCAGGCTTTGTTCACCGCATCATGCACCTGGTCTCAGGAGGCCAGATTGCTATGTCGATCAATGGAGAGGTGGGGAACTTCTTCCGCAATAAGCGAGGTCTCAGGCAAGGGGATCCCTCCTCGCCTTTGACCTTTAACTTAGTTGCGGACGCCCTTTCTGCCATGGTGCATAAGGCGAAGGACGCCGGTCACATCTGCGGGGTGGTACCTCACCTTATTCCGGGTGGACTCACGCACCTTCAATATGCGGACGACACCTTGTTGCTCTTCGAGCCTGACAATCGTAGCATTGCCTCGATCAAACTCATCCTTCTTGCTTTCAAAATCATCTCCGGCCTTAAGATCAACTTCCTTAAGAGCGAGGTAATTGCCATTGGGATGGACCCTCTGCTCGCTACTCGAGTTGCCAACCTGCTTAATTGCAAGCTAGGGAGCTTTCCAATTAAGTACTTGGGCCTGCCTATTTCTGATAAACACATTTCTATTCTGGAATGGGAGCCCTTGTACGGTAAGGTGGCAAACAGGGTTAGCCTCTGGCGCGGTCGGTTCCTTTCCTCGGCGGCCAGACTGATCCTGACTAACTCCAGCCTTTCTTCCCTCCCTCTGTTCACGATGGGCATGTTCTTGCTAGCGGATGGGGTCCATGCCAAGCTTGATACGCCTCGATCCAAGTTCTTTTGGGAAGGAACTGGGATCAAAAAGAAGTACCACCTGATCAAATGGGCACCGGTCTGCCGGCCTAAGAAATTCGGTGGTCTTGGGATTCTTAACTCCAAACTCATGAATGTCACCCTTCTAACCAAGTGCATTTGCCAAAACGAGCAGGGGCTCTGGGCGGATATTTTGCGTGCCAAATACTTCCCAGATGGGAATTTTCTCACATCCAAAGCTAAGGGCTCCACTTTTTGGAATGGGATCCAGAAAGTTATGCATGCCTTCACTTTAGGAGCCAAGTTTTGCGTCAACGCGATTTTGGCTGGATCATTGGTTTGGCACGGAACCCTTGTGGAAAAGCCACTCCATTGCCTATCGGTTAGCCACTAATGTTGATATCCTAGTGGCCGATGCGCTGCGCACCAACCCGCCAGCGGTTTCCTTCAAAAGACCCCTCCTCGACATCGAATGTGCCTGTTGGGACGGGCTCGTTGCTGATCTTGCGGGAGTGGTTCTCCGCCCTGAGGCCGACTCGGTCTCCTGGTTTCTTTTGCGCTCGGGGAACTTTTCCGTCCACTCCTTGTACAACAAACTGACCGAGGGGCCGACCCTGGATATAGCTAGGGGGCTATGGAAAGCATCTATCCCCTTGAAGATAAAAAATTTCTTGTGGCAGATGTTCCGTGATCGCCTCCCCTCCTCCAATAATATCGTGCGTAGGAACGGGCCTTTCGATGGCTCTTGCGTTCTCTGTGGCCAACATGAAGATGCCAACCACATCTTTTTTAACTGCTACCTCGCTCGCTTTGCCTGGAGTGCGGTTAGGGAGGCGTTCGACCAGAACTGGAACCCCCGATCAGCTTTGGACCTTCGCGCTATCCTTGTCGCTCATAGGGGTGGTTTCAGACGTGTTTTATGGAGATGTGTGGGAGCTTTGTTCTAGGCCATTTGGTCTACTCGCAATAAGATGACTATTGAACACAAATTTCCTTCTCACCCGGCTGACATTATCTTCAAATGCCACTTGTTCCTTCAGACATGGACGCCGTTGGGGAAACGGCGTGATGCGGATCAGATGATGGAGGCTTTGGACCGGATTCGGTTGATTCAGATTGGCGCCCGCCATTAGCCTGCCGTGGGTTCTGATCTTTTGGACCGGCTACTTGCACCCTGCTTTCATTTCTCATTCTCTCGTAGGCTTCGGCCGGTTGCATGTATCGCACTTTGGCTGCGGCCTTTTTCTATTTTCTGTTCTGCGTTGAACTTGTTGGATTCTGTCTTATGTGGGCTTTATTAATTTAAAGCCGGACGCCTCCGGCGTCTTCGTTCTAAAAAAAAAGGATACGTGTGAGCCTTATAAATCCGAAAGGAGAGATGCCGTACTATATTTTCCAGTGTGATATTTTGTTGTTGTTTTCCTATTTATGGATACTCCAGGCCTGTTATATACTATATAGTTCCACAATAAGTCAATTTTGTTGCACTGATCAACCAAAGATGAGTCGTTTGGCATCTATGTACTGGGTAGACTTGTGTGAGATCTCACATTAGGTGAGATCTATGAGATCAAATTTTTTGAAAAAAAACATGTTTAAACATTCTCAATCTTTTTGTTGACACACATCAATGCTTGATGTACAACCTTAAGAAAATTCAGCTCCTAATTCAACTTACATTAATAGAAACAAAAAAGACAAGATCAAATGTGGATAGTGTCAAAAGACTATCATCCAAAGCTACTACTATTTACGTTCGAATTTGTCTTTTTTAGTCTCTAAATGTGCATCGAGTTTTGTGCTGATTTTTTTTCCGGATATGTAGACATACCCCACATGAATGTTGTCAAATAATTTCAGATTTTTTTGAAATGTCTAAATATGATTATTATTATTATTTGGATTTCATACAAGTCTCCCCTTCTATGTACTTTGTTATTTAACCTCCCCTGCGGAGTGACGCGAGGGCCTTCTCTTGGCTCAAATATCTTTTCCCAATTAAACATTTCATCATCATTGTGGAGATGGTAATCGGGTGTGCTTGATAAAATCATTATTATTATTTTCTAGGAAGGGATTGCTCATGGCAAAATACAGAGTGTACATCAAAATTAACCCAATATTTTTTTTCGATAAAGAATTAGCACCCCGCATAGGAATACGGTTTACAAATCACATCTCCGTGGACCAAGACCGATCAAGTTAACGAGATATCAACACTATTGCAGAGATCAGCACCATGGTCTGTAACAAAATATACGTGGAACAATTTACATTGTATTGTGATCTAATCTCTTCTAATCTACTCCCGAAGCAGCAATCGATCACGGCGACTAGCCGCTGAGGAGCCTCCGGTATCCCTGCGGCGGCCGGGGTACGAGTGATGAGCAGCCGCGACTCTGCTCGCTGTTGGTGAGCCATTTCTTGGCAGTGCGAAGCAGACCCGACCGATGCCGCCTCTGCTGCTCGATCTCGATGGCGTCGCTAAGGCGGAGCTCCACCGTGTCGCGCAGCGAGGCGTCGTGCGGGCAGGCCTTCACGGCCCGTGCCGCCACGGTGCGCGCGCGCCTGGCGTCCCCGTGACGGAGCTCGAACGCGAGGTACGCGCACCAGTAGTCGCCGTACTCGTCGGCGGTGGTGCCGTCGTCGTCCTTGCGGAGGTTTCCATCCTTGGCGCAGACGGTGCCCCACTCCTCGAAGAGCCACCGGGCAACGCCAACGCCGCCGCCGCCGTCCATCTCCATGGCGATCCACGTCCTGTAGACAGACGCGTAGTCCTTGACGCAGGAGAGGGCGCCGCGGAGCAGCTGGGCCGCCTCCTTCATGTCGCCGTCGATCCTACGCATCTCCCGCGCCGTCTCGCACCATCGCAGCGCCTGGGCGCGCGCGGGCTTGGTGGCGTCCAAGAACTCGTAGACGCTCTGCCGCCGTCGCCGTTGGGCCTCGTCGAGTACAGCCATCCCCATCGCCTGGACGAACGGAAGCAGAGAGTCGCGGATGCGCCCTGGATGGATCCCTGGTCAATGTCTAGCAATTAGGGCACTGAGTTCCTGAGGCGAATAGCAGCGCGAGGGCGGCAATTTGTAAGGGGGTTCCAGTTCCACCCCAAGTCGTCTTCGGAGACGAACCCAGGCTGCTGAATCCTCTCGGATTCTGTGGATTCACGTCTCTGTTGCCGAGATGAATCCAAGCATATTTGGACGGCTGTGATCATACAGGAAAACAGAACCAGTGAATCACTAGGCGTTCATCTCCTAGTCGAGATGAGTCTGACATTTAATCGGAGCGGTATTTGGATTTTTTTTTGGGGGGAAACGCTACTTGACGCTCAGAATTTAGATTGTACTCCCTCCGTAAACTAATATAAGAGCATTTAGATCACTCTAGTATAAACTAGTAAAATCTTGTACGCACAATAATGCGCCCAATATAAATTTAGTCAAATCACTTTAGGGCAAGTCCAACGTGGTTGATCAAAACGCGCATCAACGACAGACTTGTCCACTAACAGTGATTGGGGTGGTCGTCATCCAACTGGAGTTACCAAATGTCTTATCAAATTTGAACGGATATTTTACAAAAGCAAACGAAATTCATGCAAACCGAACGATATTTGTTAAATTTTAATAAATTATAACCAAAAGGACAAAATTAAACAAAGTTTTAACAAAACCATTTTTAAAAACAAATGCAAACAAGGTGAGGTACCTGGCGGTGACCTTGAAGGCATAGCCTTTGAGGCCGCTAACACCTTCGTCGTTCGCAACGCCATTGCTGCCATTATCGTCGTCCTTCTAGTGGTGAAACACAGTCGTCCACAAGGCGTCGCGACAACCTTGATGGCCGCCGCTGCACACTCGCAATGCAGCTGCTCGACCTCCTATGCCCGGCACAAAGCCTTAGCATGGGGGTGACGCTCGTTCGCAACAACGGACTCCACGTATCACCCGCCTATGAGCTAGGCTAATTGCTCAGCCTCCTCAATCTCCACTTTGAGGAGATGGTTGTTGATCCGACGGCGATGGCAGGCGAAGGTCTTTGTGGTGGTTTTGGACCGGCCAATGGTCAGACCTCCGCGAATGCTGAGTCTGCCAAGACCCGGGCAGCGTGACCACCGACCACGCAATCGATGCCTGACGTGTTGCCTCGGAGGCTGCCATCACTATGGAGGAGCCGCCACCATCAAGGTAGTAGGCGAGGCGGTCGCGAGACTTGGCGATCGCCAAGGAGGTTGGGTCCCCTCCTTGACGGCAACCAGGTGCACTAGCTCCCAGACTACCAACAAGGCGGGACCGGCTGTGCCAACTCCTTGTCGCGGCAAAGATGGTTGTACGTGCGAGGATGACAGCTCCGCCTTGATACACGGCTCGAGAGGCTCTGCTCCCGTATAATGAAAGGCGCAATATAGTTGTTGTTTTTTTGTTTGTAGGGAAGGCGCAATAGAGTTGGGACGTAAAGAAATCGACTGAGTATCATATACGCTTTTTTTAGAAAACTTCCGATCTATTCATTTTCGATCATGCATGGTAGTACAACTAACACCAGAAATAATAAAAATCACATCCAAATTCGTAGACCACCTAAGAAATGAAGCGAGCCGAAGGTGCGCCGCTGTCATCGCCTCTCCATCACCGGAGCCGGGCAAAAAATTTTGTAGTAAACTACCAGGAAGTCGCCGTGCTAAGGCCCCATAGGATCAGCGCAGCAGAACAACAACCACCACCGATGAAGAGTTGTGTAGATCAGAACAATCCAACCTAAAGACACAAAAACATAGACAAAGATGGCCAGATCCAAGCAAATCCACCAAAGACAAATCTGCCGGAGACACACGTCCACACGTCCACCGACAATGCTAGAAGCACCATCGAAGCGGGGCCTAGACAAGAAGAACCTTATTCCATCTTCAGGGAGCCGCCGCTATCTCAGCTTCCTGAGCAGGACACAAACCCTAACAAAACTTTAAAAAAATCCTCCCACTAGCACGAACCGGGATCCACTCCGCCCCCATGGCCACCGAAGATGAGGCGGACCGACGGCAGCGCCAACGGGAGGGAGGCAGAGAAACCCTAACCTTTTTGGGTAGGCAGCAGCTAGAGGTGGATGGACTAGCCTAGCTGGCAAACTGCTCGTTTTCACACCCAACGCTTAGTTGTTAGTCATTTGTTGAGAACAATGACAATTTTTTTTCAACATAGTACAATCGCTTAGTTGTTAGTCATTTGTAGTACAATCGCAGAAGCTCACATCAACGCATATATACTAACCCCTTTGAACAACGACCAGACAGTTCTCTCTGTGTACATTCTATTGTCTCCTGGAACAAGAAAAATAGTGGAACAACAACCCTGGGTGGTGTCAGAAAACAACCCTGGGTGGTGCTGTCCATGCCTTCTCTGAAATTCTCACTATCCGTTTCGAGTAGCAAGTTCTGTTGTGATTTTAATTTTCAGCATCTCTTTCTTCTGTGTTCCATGACAGTCGACTAAGGATCATCTAATTTGACGGTAGATGTTACACAGAAGAGAACACCGCGCATATTCCAAATTTCTAAGGACATAATCATGATTACGGGGGCAATGGTGTATCCACTCTCGCTCCAGATTGTATGTGCCGTCATGAATCATTACTTCTGCCACCATGGTGATCTTGGGTGAACAAATTATTTTGAAGAGGAAAAAGAACAGGTTTCGACTATGAAAGGGCAGCCAAAACAAGTCAAATGGAGCGCGGTTTGGGAGCAGGCACCCTCGGCCAGCACTCCAGATTGATCCAGAGTGAAGAGGCATCATCATACAAGACATGATCTACCTTAAACGTTCACAAGACTTTAAGTCAAATTATAAACATGTCATACAAAGCAAATGTGGAGTCCAGTCGTATTCAGATCAAACGCTCACAAGGGCTGAAACCGTTTCAGCAGCACAGTTTGCTTCGTTTCCTAGCTCATGGCCTTACCATGTTCCTACAGCACCCTTGGATGGGTTCTCAAAGGCGGCAAACCCCCAGTTGGTCTTCAGGGCATACGGCGGGTAGATGGTTGATCCCTCGGTTGTGATCTTGGCAATCTGTCGTGCAAAAGCATAATGTTACAACAATTCAGTAGCTACAGACCGTAATCTGCCAAACTTTCTTCTAGGCGATAGTGAGTTCACTAATAAGAATGACAAGTTGTAACCTGGAATTTGTTGATGGATGACCGGTCACGGTACAGCAGGACCAGCAAGCACTTCTCAATCAGCTTAACAGCTTCTTCAAAAGTCATGTCCTCGCGCCATTCACCACGAAGTATTGGGATTGCCATATGGTTCCCAAATCCAGTGGCAATGTGGTTTTCCTCAAAGTGTGTACCAATCATGTTAACCTGAACACCAAAAATTAGGCATAAGATAAAATGCTGACAAACCGGCAGAAGTAAAAAAGAACAGTAGTACTATCCTTTTGAATGAATAATATACCATGCCAAGATACTTCTCATCGCCTTTTGGGCCCTTTTTCACTCCACCAAGCACCAGGGAGTTCCATAGAGGGTCAAACTTATTGCGCCTGTTGTACATTACTCTTGTCAGGTAGGCATGGATTTCCTTGGGGCCCAATGAGTTGCCATCATCCCACATATGATCATTCAAACTGAAAAGGAAGGGAGATGAGGATGTCACATGGATTTTACATAGCAGAGAGAAGGAAAACATGAGCTAACCACCATTAAAGGCAACTTACGTTAATTCATCCAGATACCGCAAAATCTCCTGGAAATCACTGAACTCCCCACTCCCTCCAATAAGGCTATGCTTTCCAACCTCCTTGATACGCTCCACACTCTTGTATCGCAAAGTTGACCCATAGGAGGCTGCACAGGAAAGTATATAATGACTTCCATACCGCTGGAGCAATATTTACGTGTGCAGAAGTGAAAACTAACCTCCAGTGTCACATGCCATGATCACACCATCCTTGTATTTCATTGCAATCACCGAATTACCAGTCACATAAGGATTCCTGATGATGTAATAAGGCATCAAGAGTTAATCACGTGCATATACAAATTTACTGAAAGACATAATTGCACCATGAAAAAAGTTGCAGTTGCACACTATGGGGACAACTTGGACAACGAAGGTTGTTTGAAAAGAAAAACAATTAACATGCACACAATTGTTATGGCCATCTTGTACAATTACAGAAGACTATGAGCATGCTTGGATACGTTTTAGTCCCATGACTAAAAGTAGTGGGACTAAAACTTGCTAGTCTCACCCATGCTTGGATCCAAATACTAAAGAGACTAAAATCTAGTTATTGAGCATTTATTATCCTCCAAACCCTCCAATCCAGAACTAAGGAGAGAAATTAAATGAGGAGAGAGAGAGCTAATACATATTTTAGTAGGTTTCCCATGACTAAAAGATTTTAGCCTCAAGACTAGTCCTAGCCTCACTTTAGTCAGGGGTGCTTGGAACTTTAGCCTCTAAAAGAGACTATTTTTAGTCAGACTAAAAATAGTCCCTTGTATCCAAGCACCCTCTATTATATCTGTTGGGCTGGTTAACATAAGCTGAGATAGATGAGAAGCTTCTATACTAACACCAGAAAAAAATTATCCATTCTACTCCCTCCGTTCCAAATTATAAGTTCTACTGTAACTTTTTTCTGAACCGATATATAGAGGTGTTTTAGTGCATTTGTTCACTCATTTCAGTCCGTATGTAGTCCATATTGAAATATCCAAAACATTTAATATTAGTGAACAGAGGGAGTATCAAAGTAAAATATTCAGACAACAAGCTGTGGTAACAAGTTAACAAATACTCCCTCCGTCCCATAATATAAGAGTGTTTTTGACACTAGTGTAGTGTCAAAAACGCTCTTATAGTATGGGACGGAGGGAGTAAATTGTACTATGTAAAAGGCTTTTGCAACTGTTTGGCTGGTTCCTCATGAGTTGAGACTAACTAGAGAAACGCACTAAGAAATTCATCCATACTGTCAATGCATAAGGATAGCGCATTGTCCCACATCGCATTCTAAATCGTGTCGCCGCTGGCAAAACCCTAGTTTCCCCTCCCCCTTGTTCCAGCCCTAGATCCGCCCTGCGGAGGGACGCCGGCGTCGACCCTCCGGACCGGGCGCCCCGTAGTCGAGCCTCTGGATCCGCCCGCACCGCCGGGCTACGCGAGCACCGGAACGGACAGATAAGCAAGGGGGAAAACCAGATCGGAGGAATCGGGAGGGTGCTTACAGTGTCCTCTGCGTCCCGTCTCCTCCTCCGGCCGCCGCCGCGGTCGCGTCCATCGGTGCGCGTGGGGGCTTGATGCGGCTTGGTTTCGCTCGTCGGCGGAAGACCTCGGCTCGGCTGGGGCTGGGGATGGGGGTGTGGGTGGCCCTCTCTCTGTCTCTCTCTGTATCCTTTCTTCCTTGTGAAGAAGAGAAGTCGTCGAAGCAGGCGGCTGGATCGGGCCCGTGGGACACCGGAAATATTAAACGGGCCGGGCTATCATTTAGGCCCATTAGAACCCCTCTATCTCATTTAGGCCTAGCACCGTTTACCTCCCCCTCTCTCTCTTTTTTTCCCTGGAGGAGCGTACTGCTGCTTCTCCCGTACACAATTCGGTACGTTTCCCTTTTCAGCGGCAACAATCCGCGGCCGCAGCGCGCGGCGCCGGCCGAAAACCCCAACAGTGCCCACGAGCACTACGGGAGCCCCACGACTGGCAGAAGTTCTCCCCATCGCCGCCATGGCGCAGGATCACTGGACTATCAAGGTATGCTCCGATCCTATGGCCATCTGTGCAGAGCAAGAGCATGGGGGCTGACCATCTGTGCAGAGCAAGAGCATGGGGGCTGGCTCCGATCCTGATAATTGGGCTTCGTCTCTTCCTCCAGGTGGCGAGGGATGAGGATTTGCGGTCGCAGATTGGGAGCGGGGGCTTCTATTTCGATCTCGTCGACTTCGACAGAGTGCGGGCTTTCCAGGTCCCGGTTGGCACCACCGTAATCCTTTTCATGGTATACATATATCCACATCCTGCCTTCTTCAACTAACTCCCGAGATCCTTGTCCAAATTTGGGTTACTGGGTCTTTAATTTCACTTTTAGGAGATCGATCTGTGAGATTTTAAGTGCCCGGGCTTAATAGGTTTCTAGTTTTTGGAGACGCTAAGCCCTCCAAACTGTTACAGTCCTTACCAATTTTAGGATATGAGAATGAATCCTCAGATATAATAAGCAATTACTATAAGGCATCGAGGCAGATGACTTCTCAATTAAGTAGCACTCGACGTCTCTTGGCATATATCATAAACATATTTTTGTTTTCCTTTAAAAATATATTCTGCTGTATACTTGGCTGTTTGCTCCTCTAAATTATTGGGGATCGGTTAGAGATGCTCTTAGTGCTGTATAAAATTGGTTTGGGTGGTTGCAGACTTGTACCATGCACTTTATTTATTTTCTATATATATCATCATAAATTTTTTAGTTTATTGTGGCACTCATTATGCAATTACATTTTGACCACCGAAAGTAGTAAAGGACAACCTGTTGTTTCTGTACCTGACTGCACATGCCAACTGAGAAACTCAAGATCTTCAATCTATGTCTGAACATTCTTCCAAAAATCACTTCTAGTGCTAATCTCGTTTCTAGACGTATGACAGGTTCACATAATATATTTTTCATCAAGGAATAATACCAATCCATGCGGACTAAAATGCATCCTTCAAAGCCCTTTTTATCTGACCTTCAGGCAGACCTACTTTTAGCTTTGGATGAGAATGAGATGCCAACCTCCATTATGTGTTAAAATACCTCGTAGACGTGTTTTTTGTTGTTGTTAAATTTCTAGTCCTCTTATTCCTGTATGAGGTCTGTTCATCTCCACTGAATCAAATATAGGAAGGCTAATGAGCCCTTGAAAGCATGTAATGTTCAATTTGAATGGTTCAAGCTTGTGCCTTCCCCGAATATCTCATGTAATGTGCGAACTGTAATGTAGGCCTATTGATATCAATCTTTCTTCTGGTTGTGCTACTAAAGTGTTAGATTCTTTCCAGGTCTCATGGTATCTGGGCTGAAAAATGCCTGTATAGAAAAAGGTCAACGATAGGAAAACTACCAAGACACCCTACTCCATTTGATGTTTAATCACTAACAACCCTAGTACCCTACTCCATGTCATCACAGTGCCAACTGTGGGAAAACTACCAAGATACCCATTTGTTCGAGAACCATGCATGAGGATTCCTCACGCCTTACTCCAGCTCCATTCTTTTAAATGCTTCTTACTGTTAGCCTTCACTGTGTTATTTTATTAACTTAAATTTGCCCCTGGAATAAAGTTTCCTTTTTAACTTCTAAAAATATCCAGATGATTGAAGTTTCCATCTGATGTATACCTTCACTCCTTGTAAGATAGAATGATGTACTTATGATTTTGTGCTGCCTCTAGATATAACTTGCTTAAGCAGGTAAAAGTGTCTCTCTGTTTATTCCTCTAGCCTATTGTTTCTCATGGTTTATAATGAGTTCACAATACTGATTGGTTAAATTGTGCACAGGAGGAACTCGCAAAAGAACTTGGTACCCCTGTTAAGTTTCAACACCTCTGGTTGTGCCAGCGACGGCAAAACGGGACACGCCGCCCTAGCAGGCCTTTGAATTCCAAAGAAAAGAAACTATCTGTAAGTATGCAATGTGATCGTCTTATGTTCTTTTTATTGAAGGATATCAAATGAACAATGCTGTGTTTCGAAATTGCCTCCTGCCCAAATATAATTCCGTTTTCTTCATGACATGCTAAACTATAAATAATCACTCTTGTAGATCGGAAGGGTTTTTTCGGCTGATGTGAAGCTGTTTTTGGAGGTAGATCCCAAAGCCCACAGATCCATGCTAGTTCTATCCTTTCCTTTGTAGCCTTGCTGTTTGTGAAAGGACCTTTCTTATTCCATCCAGTGATCTTTGTATTTATGAAATTCCCTCAATATTAATTCCTTGTAGGTGCTCAATCCTTGCTCTCCACGAAATCTAAACAGGGAATATCTATTGGTGTTTTTAAAGTTCTATGACCCAGAACAAACACAGCTACGGTCAGCACTTACTTAAAATTCATTATTTTGTCCTTTTTAGCAATTGGGAATTCTTAGTTATATCTTGTTCTTGTGAATGTGACACACAGGTATATCGGAACGCTGTTTGTGAGTTGTTCATCAAGGCCTTTAGATATTCTCCCAAAACTAAGAAGCGTAGCTGGTTTTTGTGCAGACGAGGAAATAGAATTGTATGAGGTCAGGTTTTGCACAAGTGCAAGCTGCTACTCCTAATGTCAGATGGATACGGTTTTGCACCATGTCTCATTAGTTTCTCATTTTTACATTCAGGAAATCAAATTCGAACCAAATGTGATGTGTGAAGCCTTAGACATTCATCATACCTTTACAGTCAACCAGGTCTGGTTTTGTTATACATGTTTTTTGCTTTTCCACTTACTCCTAAACCCAAGGACTTACTTTCTTCGCTCCCGTTCTTCAGATTGAAAATGGGGACATCATCTGCTTCCAGAAAAGACCCAAGTCATGCAACCAGCATTTATACCCTTCTGTTAAATTGTTCCTCGAACATGTTCATAAACTGACGGTAGCCTTTCTTGTGTTCTACTTCCAGGACTCAAATTGTGGCTTCCTGCTAGCTGCAGGATTGCATTTCCAGTTAACTTTAAATCTTTTTTTCCCAGCCTGCACCAACTTTTTGCGACTACAGGCTTTTGTGTTGTTGCTACTGTTTGAATCTTGTTGTGCCTTCTATGATTTATTTTTTCAGCATACAATCATGCTGGGCAGTATTATAATGTTTATTGGGTCAAGGCCCAATGGTGCAGTAGGAGTTACTATTCACGTGAACAGAATGATGGCTGCTGAATTAAGGAGATAAAGTTTAGATTGTTGCTTAGTTTAGTAAGGGTATCTACTGACTTGGGCAACAGATTGCTTTAAATAGGGTTTGAAGGACATGGTTTGTTAGGAATGTTGTTATTCTATTCTTAGCGCGTCTGCAGTGTAGGCCATAAGAAAAAAAGACCTTATACCTCCTGTGGTCAGCCCCCTCTCTCCTGTTCAACCCCCTCTCTGTCTACCATGTAGGTCACAGCTTATCGGTTGCTTTGCCATATACATTATGATGTTTTTCTCAGCTATGGTCATAGTTTATGTGTCGCATCTCCCATCTTAAGTTCATATTCTACCACACAGATTGTGGATGCCCTAAGGGTCACCGGTCAATTCAAGTTTTCTTGATAAAAGGGATATCATTTACTTGTTTATGTATGAATTAAGCAATGAATTTAGTCAAAATACATAACTAAAGCCTTAAAGCTTCGCTTACCACTCCAGAATTAGGCCCTGCTGTGTCAAGAGTGCTGAGAACTTTATCCCTGGTATCTGACCCTTACCAACAGATTCATCTGACAAGTATATTTCGTAGTTAGGTTAGTGGTACAATGTTATCCGAGTGATTTGGAAAGGTGATTTCTTGTTTGATCTTAGAAGATTGCATTGTTTATTTTATTGGTATCCACCTTCTGTCTGGATACAGACAAACAATTGTCTCTTAGTTTCCTAACCTTCCACGGTATGAGTTCTATCCAGTCCCACCTGGCCCACGGGGAGTATGTCGAACCTAGAACATGAGCCTGGTTGGACATGTTATGGAAGTACAGTATTGATATGCGGTCCATAGGGCAGTGTATATAGGAGATTGACATGGGCACAAACTCTAAAAAAGGCCCATAATACCTATTATTGTACTCTTAATAGGATAAGTTGAGTCTCAAACTATTAGATGTTTATTAGTTAAACATGCATTCTGCTCCTCTAGGCACCTAACACTGAGCAATTCACCTCTAGCCTACCCCAACTTGTTTGGGACTAAAGGCTTTGTTGTTGTTGTTGTTGTAGGGATGGCTACATACAGAGTGCAGATTGCAACTAGTGTAATAATATGTTGTCCAAATTGCAATTAGCTCTAAAAACTAAAATAAAAGTAGGGATGGCTACTTACAAACAACCTTTTTGTACAAAATATGTCAATTTAGTACTCCCACCGATCCATATTACTTGTCGTTGGTTTAGTACAACTTTAGTACAAAGTTGTACTAAACCAACCAAAGTTGTACTTAACCAGCGACAAGTATGACCGGGGAGAGTAGTATATACTATCATATTCAGTCGTAAGAATATAAGTTAAACAATTCAAATATTATATGTAAGAATTTTCAAATTTGAGAGTTTAATCTATTATTCCTTGGTATTAAAAGAAATTTTGTTCCTTGGTTTGTTTTTTGTTTTTCTTAATTCTTACTGTCCAGATTGGCTTCAGGTGACCAAGTAACACACCATTCTTTTAGTAGTGGGAGAGAAAACCTAAGTCAAGGCTCTTTGTAATCTGGTAGAAAAGACATACATTTTGTTGTTCTTGATTTTATGATGCTATTTATTATGTACTTCCCTTTATGTATAATTCTTGTACTTTGTAGTTTAAACCACTGAGAAAACATTGTTAATGTAACGACATGTAGAAAGAAGGAAGGAACATATGTGCGCTAGAAGAGGAGATTGTTGAATTCAGACGTCTTTCTGATCTTAATATAGCGGGAAAATTTGGTAGATCAACTTCGCGAGAACTTCTTTTGTCTTGTTTTACATTCCAATTGATGGAAGATATCAATTGCTACAGCAATATATAACATACCATTATATAATGCAGAATGTACTCAGTTGAGACATGAACGAGACAATGCAATGCGACAGGTGGGCGAGTTTCGGGGTCAGAATGATTTAGTTCACCTTCAAATAGAAGAGGCAAAAAAAGGTGGATGAATAATTGCGAAAATTCATCTTGTCTTGCTTTTCATTCTTTCCTTTCCAAAATATAGCTTGGTAGCAGCAGTAAGTAATCTTCATATATATAATGCAGAGTGTAACCAGTTGAGACATGAAAGAGACAATGCAATGCGACAGGTGGACGAGTTTCAGGGACAGAATGATTTAGTTCGCCTTCAAATAGAAGAGGCAAAAAAAGGTGGATGAATAATTGCGAAAATTTATCTTGTCTTGCTTTTCATTCTTTCCTTTCCAAAAATATAGCTTGGTAGCAGCAGTAAGCATGGTTTTAAATAGCGGATAGCGGGCTGGTAGCGGATTGGGCTCGGCATAGCGGAATGTGGATAGCGAGCGATATTGCGGGCGCTATGTCCGCATAGCGGATTTGTAAAAACACTTGCAAATTTGAGAATATAATGTATATTTTTAAGCCGTTGACAACAATATGACACTTGAATTGAATCATCATTTATATAAGCATATAGACTGTAACTAGTCCATCTGGACAATATTCAACCAGGCAAACAAAAACTATCAGTATGACAGAACAAATATACACTACAATTAGTCCATTGTACAATATTCAACCATGTAATAAAAAAAAGACTACCAACCAACCATACAAGTCGGACCAGGACCATAACGCAAAAATAAACAGATCTAGTTCTGACCATGGAAGATGCAATCATACAAGTGAGACCACGACCATCACGCAAAAATAAACAGATCCGGTTCTGATCATGAAAGATGCACAAGTCATTCGCAATCCTCATCCTCTTCTCCATTCAGATCCATGTACACTTCTTGGTCTTCTTAATTACAAGTGCAGATAGTTGGCTGAATTACCACTGCAGAAAAAAACATAAGGTATTTAACTGAATTAAAAGTGCAAATAGTTGATTTGTTTCACTTAGAATTGCCAGTAAACTGAATTTGTTGATACAGTACAAAAGATATTACAAGCAAACTGAATTTACAACTGCCAGTTGCCAAGTACAAAAGAAAATTACAAAAGAAATTTGACTGAATTTATAGAAAGACAATACTGTGCAAGTTTCGTCAGCTACCGAGTTACAACAGAAATGGAACGTGAGGCACAACTATATAGTAATAATGTATTGTTCTATGAGCTGAGCTACCAGATGCAAACAAGGATTACCAATTCCATCTTGTGCTAGTGCTACCACTGAGATTATGGAGTGTTCTATGATCTGAGATCCTCCTAATTTTGTCTACTGTAACTGCAAAAGCTAAGTAGTGACTACTAAGCTATGCATCAAAAAGACTAACTGTAACTCTACAAGTGCATCGATCGGAGAAAGGGCAAGTGCATCGAATAGACTAAGCCCAGTACAGTAACTCTATAAGTACATCGATCAGAGAAGCTGAGCTATAGGAGATACTATGAATCAATGAGTATAAACAAATAACAGAGAAAAGGTTAGCTGCCGGACAGAAGTAGTCGTCAAGCGAGGAGGTGCGGATGGGCTGCATTGGGATATCGACTAGTACGGCGTCGAACAGGGACCAGCGAGGTACTACCCGCCGGCTTGCCGTGTCGTCCCGCACCGGCTAGTCGTCGACCAGGGAAAGGCGTCAAGCAAGAGCGACGAGGTGGCCGTTGTGCTGGCTGCTCCCTCAAAGACCAGCAGGGGAAGATGGGGCTAGGGGAGCGGCGGCATCCGGTGACGGTGAGCCTGGATTTGCCTCTCCATCCGGCCACCGGAGTTAGCCGCGCCGCCGCAAGGAAAGTGCCAGCCGCCCGTCGCCAGGAGAAGGGGATGGGATAACCGGATAAGAGGATTGGTGGTCTAATTTTTTTAAGCTTTCCGCTATGCCCGCAACTGGCGCTACACAAAGGGCCGCTATTGCAGTCGGACAGCGCATATATCGGCTGCATCGTGCCAATCACGCTATTACCCAGCGCAGCTTTCGACTTGTAGCGGCTAGCCTGCGCTATCGCTATTGCGGCTGCAATAGCGTTCATAGCGACCGCTATTTAAAACATTGGCAGTAAGTAATCTTCATATATTTAATGCAGAGTGTGACCAGTTGAGACATGAACGAGACAATGCAGTGCGACAGATAGATGCATTACTGACTCAGAATACTGTGGGTCGCATTCAAATAGAAGAGGCAAAAATGGGTATATCAACTGCGAAAACCTCTCGCCTTTCTTTTCATTCTTCAGTTGCTCTAAAACATAAATTGGTAGCTGCAATATAACCTGCATTTGTAAATGCAGAATGTGGTCAGTTAAAGCATGAACGAGATAGTGCAGCTCGACAGGTGGATGAATTACGGGATAGGAACTCTCAATTTATTCTCGAGTTCCGCCTTACATGTTTGGAACAAGCAACAGAGCATTTCAAGGATCTGTGCAAGATGGAGGACACTGAATATGGATGTGTGTATAAAGGCATTATAAACAACACTATGGTAGCAATCAAGCTGTCCAAATCCGAGAGTTTGTTTCAACAAGAGGTAGCCTTCGCCTGTTGTGATAGTGGTACTTAGCTTTGATTCTGTGATTTAACATGAGAGTAATGCAGATCTCTGTTCTTCGTCAAGGAGGGAGACATGCAAACATTGTCACCTTCGTTGGAATGTGCTCTGAAGCTTCGGCTCTTGTGTATGAGTGGTTACCTAAGGGAAACCTTGAAGACCGAATTGTGTGTGCCGATGGCACTCCACCTCTATCATGGCACAACCGTACACAGATCATTGGTGAGGTTTGCTGCGCACTACTCTTCCTTCATTCACACAAGCCTAATGCTTCGGTCCACGGTGATCTCCGGCCTTGCAACATCCTCATCGGTGCCAACTACAGAAGCAAGCTCTACAACTTTGGTATGTCCACCTTATGTCTCCAGCCTGGCAGCTGTCCACCAAACCTAACAGCAAGGCTTCCATACATGGATCCGGAGTTCCTCACCATTGGGGACCTCACGCCCCTTTCTGATGTCTACTCACTGGGTGTTGTTATCCTTCGCCTTTTGACTGGAATGCCCCCTTTGGCTATCGCAAAGAAAGTGAAAGAAGCATTTCAAAGTGATAACCTGCACTTGCTGATAGATAAATCAGCCGGGGACTGGCCTTACACACAAGCCAAGCAGTTAGCACTCCTTGGCCTCAGGTGTGTGGAAATGACGAGGGAAAAGCGGCCTGATCTGACTGAGGTTTGGACCGTTGTTGAGGCCCTGGTCAGAAAGCCTCCTGCACCCTCATGCCCTGCCCACTTCATTTGTCCAATCCTCCAGGTAAATAACCTTTTGTTAGCATTTGTGATAATCTGGAGTCTGGACACATGTTTCTGAAACTTCTATACGTGCGTACAAGTTATCAACATTCCCCCTTTCTTTCTAAATCATGATGTTTGTGTGGTGAATTTCTATATTTCAGGAGATCATGAACGATCCACAAATGGCATCTGATGGATTCACCTATGAAGCGGAAGCCATAAGACGCTGGCTTCATGGCGGGAGCAATAGGTCTCCGATGACGAACTTGGCACTTCCAAATCGTGCTCTCATCCCTAATCGCGCCCTCCGTTCTTCCATCCAGGAGTACCTTCAGGCATCAGTAGCCTTGGCAGTCAGGTCCCTGAACCTCAATCTATGATGATGCTCTGGATATGATTTTCTGCACAGTATCTTGTAAATGTCGTGGCCACTTTCTGTAGCGAATTTGCATTTTAGGCGGAACAAGGGAATTTGTTTGGGAAACGGGAGGCGTGATGTGCAACTAATTTTTTACTCCCTCCGAAATAGGAGGGGGTAATAGATTATGGCAGAAGAAACTGAAAGATTTAGAAGTTGAAATAGTAACTTTAATTGTGAGTGGGGCGTTTTGGAGCTCAGCCTTCATGGAGGACGGAATTTTTGAAAATAATCTGAATTCAAACTTTTCAGTTTCAAAAAAAATCTGAAAAAAAATGTACAAGTAAACAAGGATGTGATGTGTATGTGTGTAAAAATTGCAGGATGAAATACCTTTAAATGTGATCTGTGCAAAAAAGACAAATTCATGGAGTTTGTGAATGAATAGTGCGTCTACTAAAAATCCTCATATTTGTTTTTCTTTTGTGTATCACTCATTTTTAATGTATTTTGAGCTGAAAATTTACACACTTGTGCATTATGTCTCTAAGTATAGGTGTATTTTTTCAAAAAAAATGAAATGTGGAAATTTGAATTTTGATCATTTGAAATTCGGCCTCCATGGAGGCCGAGCTCCATTGGGCATTTTTGTGATCACATCATTAACAAAATGCATTTTTTTATTATGAGTATGTCAATTGAATCATTTTTTCATCTTTATGGTCAAACTCTGTTTGCATGCATACGTTTTATTTCCCCTCTGTAGGGCAAAAGCCTTCCTCTCCTCGATCTTCGTCCGGCGATGGGATTTGCCTGACCTGGTGCCTCGGCTCCGGCTATTAGATAGGTTGGAGTTTTTTGTCCTCGAAGGAGTGACGCCTGTTTGAGTCAGTCTTTCGGACTCCGATCCTCCTAAAGTTCATCTGTCGGGATAGATTAGATGGAGCTCCGGCGTAGATTTTTACCAGGTCCTTAAGGGCACGTGCACGGAGACTTTTCAGCTGTCATCAACAAGGTCAGGCTCGCTCTGGTATGGGAGCAATGACAACAGACCGTTCTGACGGCGACAATGGTCATTCGATGGTCCAAGGACCTCAATGTAATTTTTTATTATGTTTTGGATGTTTTGTACTTCTGGTAAACTTTATAACATATCTAAGTCCTTTTAAAAAAACTTTTTTCTGCATGCAAAACATATATACATTTGTAGTTCAGAGTGCAGTCTTCTTGGATTCTTAAGAATATAAAAATGTAGGAACAACAAAAACGTAGGATTGGAATGTTATGCACACTCGAATCCTACAGAATTTGAGTTTGTTTGATTACATTGCAAGAAAAGCTGAGGGTTTTTCTTCAAAAAGGTTGAAGTGGATGTTAGATTTTCTACGTAATGTAGTACAAAGGATTACTTAGGATTTATTTTATAGGATTCAATTCTATGAACCAATCGACCAACATGAAAATGGGTATGTGTTCTAATCCTTCAAAAAAAAAACTCTAAAATTCGTTTGAACCAAAGAGGCCCTTAAGGTATTTTTTATTCTCATGATAGGAAAATACATGAACATGATTATCATTGCATAGGAATGTGAAAAAACACGAAAAATATAGAATAGTATGTTTGATTTGCAAGAATAAGAAAATCACAAGAATTGTAAAAGGTGTGGTCAAATTAAGGTTAAAACACATGCAATGGTGAGATGAATTTATTATTGTGCTACCTATTGTCTTTGCCTCGTTTCTTGCAAATAGGAATGTAAGGAGTTTTGAGCCATTGCAAGGGCTTCTTTCATTCGAAGGAATTGCATGGGGTTTTGGAGGGTTTGAACTATTAGGAATTTTTCCTATGTTAGGCCCTTTGATTGATAGGAGTAGAATCCTTAGGAACTCCTTGCACTTTTTTGGGAGATGTGGAGGGGATGTAGGTGTGGATGGTACTAGTTCTAGGTTTAGGTTTAGATTGCCTACGGGGCGAATGAAGTCATGGCATTGGTTGTTGTTATGTCGTGCGGGAGATGGTCATGGGTGTCCACGAGTGACACCATCTGGCGGCTGGGGCTCTTTCCGCTCGTCGTCCATGAAGAACCATCGGCGTGGAAGAGGAGTATGGTGACACCCCCTCCTCCCCAAATAAGCTCGGGGTTGCTAGATCTGGTGTATCAGAAGTATACTTGCCCCTTTCTTCGTCGTCGTGTCTAAGGGAAACTAAATATGGGACCTTACTCTGTCGGTATGAATCTGGTGCTCGATGGATCTTGAAGATAGTTCTTTTGTTCGTCATGCTATCTTTAGTCTCTACTTCGACCTCAGCAGCTGGGACTGAAGATCAAAGCGACAAAAGTTTCCAGCCACCTATTTGAACCTCCATAGTGAGGCCATGTGTTCCTTGACCTACATCGGTAAGGTCTTTGTCGAAGACTATGGCCAAAGTGGCTTTGGTGAGGTCGATGGTTGGGCACTGACCACATTACAATCGGAATATTATCGTTGCGGTTCTCTGTGCAATAATGGAGGAGTGTGTTGTATTTCTACCTTTTTGGATCCTCTTTTAAGTAGTGTAACCTGTTTGCATTAATATACCTGCTTACAGGATCATCCCATATTGATGCCCTTTGAGACCTAGTTTGATAGCAAAAGGTTCCTTTACTTTTTTCCCAAGGAGAGACCCTGGATATCGAAACCACGAGAGGATTTGCACTATGACAAAGAGTCAACCAAGGAAGTTATTGTAGGGCAGTCTGGTGCACATAGCTCCCGCTTGCAGAGGCTCTAGGAAAGGGTCCGGCCACTTTGGGTCCCTACATTTCTGCACGAGGCTGTTTCCAGGAATCGAATCCATGACCTCATGGTCACAAGTCAATAGCTTTACCGCTGCGCCAAGGCTCCCCTTCCAAGGAAGTTATTGTCCTCGAATTAAATTTTAGTTTTTTAACCGGACCTTTAACAACCTTTTTGGATGTAAATAATGATTTGGAAATAGGAATGGGTATGAGGTCTTACTCTCACAACCTTGTACTTGTGCATGGAATCTCATCTTGATAATAAACATCCTGGAAGACACCAGTTACGACGTGCTCACAACACGATGAAGTGGAGGATGTTTCCAAAGTATGTCACGACCAGTCACACCTGCATCCGGAGTCAGTTGTCCAATCGATGGCCATTACCGTGGCATGGAGTTACCTTGGTTATTAAGAATTACTTCACTCACAAATATTGACTACACCTCATTTATCCCCAAGGAATTGCTTTCCGCTACCGTGCTAATCCTTTCTGTCACTGGTGTTCAGAATTGTGTTCCAAGCATCCTCACTTCTTACGTCCGCCTTGATTGATTTACGGGATCATGGGTACCTGCAGGACCTTAGAACAAGAAGAAGAAAAAAGACAACTCCGTTGTGAAGCACACATACAAATAACATCAATCAAGCAAAGTCATTCCAATGACCCCGTGCACAAATACATAGGGTTGCAAGGTCTTGCCTCAACTCATTGCCTTAAGGACTTACTCACACATCACGGTCGGATCACAAGAAGAAATAATTGAAAATAACATAAAGATGAATAATTGATTGATAATTTGTCTTACAATAGTTGTCGATTGCAATGGACCGATTATAAGTATGACTAACTTGGAGAGAATGGTCCAGTGATGAAGGTGGTGATGGCTATGGATATGAGATGAGAAATGGCTGCGATTAGGGTTTGTAGACGGCTTCTGGTTCTCCGTTTTGTCGATGGGCGGCTCTCTTTTGCGAATGAGACTTGACATATTATAAAGTGTGCTTGGTTGGATGTCAGGGTGTCAATGGAAAAGTTATGAACGTGGGTAAGAGTGTGTGTGATCATACCAAGTGTCATCTTCTACTATGTTTCCCTCTTGATGATTCCATTTTCCTGGGCTTGGTCCCCTCACTTGGTGTTTCCTTCTATAGGATGTTTGTCTTTCATGTTTGAGTTCATTTCCTATTGGAACACATTAAACAAGAGATTTCATAATTTCTTGCATTAATTAGTCATTAGTGGCAATACCGAGGCGATTCTCTCGGGGTTATCCGGTTTAAAAAATGATGGAATGAGTGCAAAATATCACTCCTCACCTGTCAAAAAGGAAATAGGGTTTTGACTAGAATCAAAAAGGAAATAGTGGTTCAGCGGGTGAAGTTAGCGCTATCCAAGCCTAGCAGACCACACAAAGTTTTGGACACAAAGCAATGTCTTCCCATTCATCCCACCATCGGTTTTAAGTCAAAAGCACCTGACTCATCAAATAGGTTCATCCTTATCTAAAAAAAGAAATCAAATAAGACCATCATGCATCATGAGTAGTTCTGTAGTGTCCCTGCGGACATGGGATAATGTCATACATATTTGTAGTACAGATTATTCTTTGATCATGTTGTGGTGCAATTATTTAGTGGTGGTATGAAAACATCCTGCATATCACTTTACCTATATGGGCCTAGAGGAAAGCATTGTGTCATAAAAAGTTTACGATTGAAGGTCGGAGTGACAGAAATGACTGTTCCGAAAGCCAACAAATTACAACATAAGGATTGAATAGGGGCCCTGGAGAAAGTTATGTTTATGGTTGGGTTTGATGCCTTAATAAATGTTAGTAGCCGGTGATGTTTGCAGAGAGCACTATCATAAGTATGTGTGAGCCTATGATTTTGCAGCACCTAGTAGACTCTATCCACACTGTTGGAAATATGCCCTAGAGGCAATACTAAATGTTTCATGTTCTTAATTACGTTTATGTTCTGTGTTATAATTGAAGTGTCCTTGAGTCTGTATATCAAAGAGGCTCGGAGGAAAGCCCATGTGCATGTGTGGAATAATAAACGTTAAAATAGATTCCTGGTCATGCCTCTGAGACTAGCTCAAGTGTTGCATGATGGTCAAGTTTTCCTGATCATGGGTGTCGACAGCTTTGAGGACACAATGTTAGAAGAATACTTGTGTTGAACTGACACAGTTGACGTTATGCAATGAGGTACATTCGTCACGAGTTAATGGTATCGAGTTCCTTCATACTTCCATTGTGAACTTTGGGATGTGTTAAATGTCATCTGTAACAAGGTGGCTAGTACAACGCCTTACGGGTTGATGACCCACAAGTATAGGGGATCAATCGTAGTCCTTTCGGTAAGTAAGAGTGTCGAACCCAACGAGGTGCAGAAGGAAATGACAAGTGGTTTTCAGCAACGTATTCTCTGCAAGCGTTGAAATTATAAGCAACGAGTAGTTTTATAGTAAGCACTACAAAAAAAAAGACACATCCGTGACATTTTGGGCCGAACGAATTTTTTTCCTGTCATACATGTGACACTTCTACGACGATAATTGTGATAAAAACCGGTATCATCATAGATGTGGTGGGCTCCTACTTCTATGACAAAAAATCATGACAGAAATGAGCTTTTCGTCCTAGGCGGGCCGGAGCAGCTGCATGACATTCTTTGGGCCGTACATGACGGAAAAACCATGGTAGAAGCGAGGGGGAGGAAAATTTCGGGGAGTTGCAGGTTACGGTGGGAGGCCGGGGGCCGAGCGATGCGCGTTTCTCTCGTACACGTACGCGCATGTGTGTGAGGCGTTGGCTCTAACTGAACCCGAGCGAGGCGTTGGGCTCTAACTGAACCCGAGCGATTGCACTGCAGGCTATGCGTTACTGAACCCGAGCAATCGATCGATGGCTGTTAACTGAACCCGATCGAGTGATTCCTTCGCTACTGCTGCTAACTGAAGCAGATCGATTGGATGAACAGTGAGCGTTGCGGGGGGAGGGGGTGGATGAACAGTGAGCGGTGGCGTTGCCTCTGGATGAACAGGACCCCGTGGTGTGGAGGGCTGGATGAACAGTAGATGGTGGAGGGGTGCCCGTGGAGGGGTGGTTGAACAGGCCCCGTGGTGTGGAGGGCTGGATGAATAGTAGACGGTGGAGGGCTGGATGAACAGTAGACGGTGCAGGGGTGGTTGAATAGTAGCCGGTGGAGTAGCGCGCGGTGGAGGCTGGATGAACAGGAGCCCGTGGAGGCTGGAGGAGGTCGACGGTGGAGATGAACAGTATCCCGTGGAGTCCCGTTTGCGGTACGCCACACCCTCCCCGATGAACAGGACCCCCGTTTCGACTGTAGCGCTCCAACACAAGTCCGTTTCGTCCGTTTTGCGATACGCCACAACGCTCCCGATCAACAGGACCCCCGTTTCGACCGTAGGAGGTCTGTTTCCTTCGTTTTGCGGTATGCCACACCCCTCTCGATCAACAGGACCCCCGTTTCGACCGTAGGAGGTCTGTTTCCTCCATTTTGCGGTACGCCACACCCCTCTCGATCAACAGGACCCCGTTCCGAACGTAGGAGGTCTGTTTCCTCCGTTGTGCGGTACGCCATGCCTCGTTTCCATCGACTGTTCCTTCCAAGCCCTCCCGATGAACAACCACGCATTCCGTTCCGACCCAGCCGGTTGGCTCCCATGCGTTCCGTTGACTCCCGATGAACACGACGCATTATGTTGCCTCCCCATGAACATGAGGCATTCTGTTGCCTCCCTATGAACACGACGACGATGATGTTTCTCCGTTCCGACCCAGCCATGTACATGAGCCCTGGCCGTACGTATGCGCGAGTAGGCGTTCGAGACCCCACCCATATGTACGTACGTGGCCGTATTTTCTTTCTTGCACCCTGGCCGTTGTACGTACGTGTACATGCTACGTGCGCGCCTCTACTACGACACGTACGCGCCTCTACTATGACACGTGCGCGCCTCTACATCGACCAGTATATATGTACGTACATGTTCGCGACCAGAATGACAACGCTACATACGCTTCGACCAGGTGGGTCCCGACTGTCAAGCACTTCCTTGCGTGCGAAGATGTAGCTGGTGGGTCCCAGCAGTCAGGTGAGCGAATCGTTTTTTTTTTGCCCTGACGCACTTCCTTGCGTGCGAAGATGTAGCTTGTGGGTCCCAGCAGTCAGGGGGGCAAATCATTTTTTTTGGGCGCATTTCCTTGCGTGCGAAGATGTAGCTGGTGGGTCCCAGCAGACAGGGGGAAATGTTTTTTCGCGAAATACGATGGCCCATCCGGTGGGCCCCGCTGTTAGGTGGAGGAATAATTATTTTGCCTGTAATAAGGAGGCACTTCCTTGCTGTGGCTGTGGACCCAGCTGCCGGCCTCTCCACGTACAGTCCACGTCCAATGGAAGCCATTCCTTGACCACGTTGACCATGCCGCGCCGAGAGCACCAGGGCGGTGGACGACAGCGAGGCCCAGGAAGTGGACGACGCGGAGTCGGGGAAGACGTGACAGTGGATGCCCACGCGTAGAGGAGTATGAGGGTTCACTTATTCAGCTGCCGTGTGAGGCTGCCGTCGCCGCAGAATAACAGGGGGTGTGGGTGCAAAGAGGGATGGCCTGGCCAGCGGTGGGAGTATTAGGGGGTGGTGAGGCCTCCGCGGCATCACAGCCGTCCACGGGCGACAGGAGCAGGCGGCACGACCGTCACTGCTTTGGGCGGCTGGAGCAAGAAGACCACAGGTTGAAGAAGCACTATGGCCGTTGGATGGACATCGTACAGTCACTGGAGCTAGAATCGTTCATCTATTGACTAAAGTTGACAAAGACCTCCGTCCCAGTCAACTTAGTAGGCCCACAAGTCAGCCTCCCACCAAGGTGGGTCCCAGCTAGCAGGGGGTATTCATTTTTTTGTGCGTAATAAGGAGGCACTTCCGGTGGGTCTGAGCTGATAGCGGGGGGAACGTTTTTTTTGCGAAATACGATGGCCCGTCCTGTGGGTCCTAGCAGTCAGGGGGAAACGTTTTTTTCGCGAAATACTGGTGGCCCGTCCGGTGGGTCCCTGCTGTCAGGTGGAGGAATAATTATTTTCCGCGTAATAAGGAGGCACTTCCTTGCGGCTGCCATGGACCTAGCTGTCAGCCTCTCCACGTACAGTACTCTTCTGATGGAAGTCGGTCGTTGACCAGATTGACCACGCCGTGCCGAGAGCACCATGGCGGTGGACAATAGCGAGGCCTAGGAAGGGGATGACGCGGAGCCGGGGGAAATGCGGCAGCGGAAGCCCGCGCGGAGAGGAGTACGAGGGTTCACCGGTTCGGCTGCGGTGTGAGGCTGCCGTCGCCGCAGAATAAAAGGGGGTGTGGTGAGTAGAGGGATGCCCTGGCCAGCGGTGGGAGTAGTAGGGGGCGCTGAGGCCTGTGCGGCAGCACAGCCGGCCACGGGAGGCGGGAGCAGGCGGTCCCGCCGGCGCTGCTTTGGCGGCTGGAGCAAGAAGATCAGAGATTGAAGAAACACGACAGCCGTTGGATTGACATCCAACGGTTACGTCTGCTAGAATTGTTTGTTGACGTATATAATAACTAAAAAAATCTTGCATACGCATCAACTAAACAGGCCCACAAGTCAGACCACTCCCTCTTTTTTTTTAATAATTTATATATAGCTCATGGCAACTTCTTATGCAATTTATTGCAGTCGTTTTTTTGTTGGCCAGGGCCAATTTCGCATATTTCTGTGGTTTCCAAACTATTTTTAATACCGAAATGTCGAGCCAGATTTAAAGTACTTTAAAGATATATTTAAATTAGGTTAATGCCCAGTGAAATAGGAATCTGAAAATGTGAAAAAAATCAGAAATTATAAAGTAATTGCCAATTTGTCATATGTTTTTATATTTACAACCCATTTCATATTAATTTTAAGATTTGCAGGCGTCTTGAAAGAGTTGCAGCCCATCAGGGCGTAGAAAAATAAGTAGGCCTGGATTGGGTATTCTTCAGAAAAAATAAACTGGGCTCATTTTCACAAAGAAAAAATAGCTGGGCTGGTCACATGGTGAACATAAAATATAAGCCTGGGCTAGACGGGCCATAGCCCAGTTCAAACCCTACTCCGTCTCGACAATACCAAACAAAAAATAACTGCTCGAGTAGCTACGTCCCAGGTGTCAGCCGATCTTGTGCTGTTCTCTTGTCTATTGACTATATACGCTCACAATGTCATGGGTCCCAGATGTCAGGAAAACACTAGGAGGAAGCATTTTATTTTTCCATACGCTGACGTGGTGGGCCCCTACTGTCATCCTCTCCACGTACTTCTGCCGATTCCTTTTGTTTGTTGACCATGTTGACAACGCGAGAGGGCGGCGCCGCAGCGAGCGCACCAAAGTGCGTGGAGGACATCGACGTTAACGATTTAGGAGACAGTGGGGTGGCGATGCGTGCGTTGAGGCGCAGCCAGCCGTCGGAGGCGGGAGCAGGCGGGCTCGCTGGCGCTGGTTTGGTTTTGGCGGCTAGAGGAAGACAGGACTGAAGAAACACGACAGACTGTAAAAGTAGCAGGAGTACTTAACAACCTTAATTGAAACCAGCAGAGGCACTTAACAACCAAAGCTGAAAGTAGTATGAGTACTTATACAGGTTCAACCGTACAAAGCACGCCTCGAACAGTGCTACTTTGCCTACAGTTAACCAAGGGTGAGGCCGCCAAGCCCCGGGACAAGGCCCAGGCGCCACCCCGCGCATCCACAACCTTCTGAAAGCGGCGTCATCTCACAACGTGGTCAATAAACAGGATATTCGCTTTAGAGCCATGGAAAAGCATGAACATAATCTTCTGTCCTATTCTCCAAGATGGACGGGCCTTCATTATTTGAGACCACCCATGAATAAGTATCTTTTCACCTCCAAGTGGAATTGAGTAGGTCGACATAAACATCATGTTGTGACCAAGCACAAGTCTGACCCGACCATGGTCAGGCATCTGTATAGGAACAATAGAACTCGGCAGTTCCTGTTTCAAGAAGATCACAGTTGTAAAATTGTGTATAAGCAATAGTTTATGAACAACATATATAACAGAAAACAGCTTGTATCATAAGTTTCTCGACACAGTTGGACCTGTTCAACGAGTGCAGCAGTGGCACACATATCCCACGTGGCCTTCCACCATTGAAACGCTCCATAAGGACCTCAAGACGATCAATAAAGTGTAGGAACTTGTGGATGTCGATCCAGTCAACTTTAGTGCCATTAGTAACAGCCGAGTTATTACAGAGTAACAAACGAGCAGACTGCTTAACTCTGAAAAACCCTACACGTGCCACCAATTATAAGAAAATATTAGTTAGAAGTAGCATCTTCGTGAGAGATTCGTTGCTACTTCTAAAGTTAAATTGTGATTAGTTAGACAGAATAGGTGGATTAAGAAGTAATTGAGGCAACAAGCAAGAACCAGATACAAAACTAACATGGATGAACAATTGGAACGATGTTGGGGTGGAAGATCGCAGTGAAGATGAGACCAGGTTCTGCTATTTCCATCAACATTCGCGCGCCAACTTTCAGTCTGTAACACTTGAGAAAGTTTATCCAAGTTCGGCCATAAAAAAGCAGCGATCTTCTTGGTTCATGAACCCAACTCGGAAGTAATATCCATGGCTTGTCTTCACTGTGACCATTAAACTAGTGTATTCAGTTATGGCAAGGCCGAGCATCTTGAGTACATGTGTTCTGGCAGAGCAAATAATACACTGCAGGAAAAATAATATGAGAACACAGCATGTTAAAAAAAACCACCCTCCCGGAGAGAAAAGAGGATTCTAGGAACATACTATGCGCGTTTCATAATGCTGTGTTAGGATGAGAAGGAACAAGTGTGGCGTCTCGCCGAAGGCGCAGAAATCTGTAGGGTACTCGCACTTTGGGCACTGCAACTGAAACACACTAGATTCAGTACGAAGAAAAATACATCAACGGCGGCGGCTACCATCCTAGGATTACCTGCGACCAAGGGACTTGGATTTATCGGGGATGGATGAAGAATTCGTACCTGGTTCTCCATGAGAAAACCCTATGCAATCGCCGAGCGGGGGTTTTCTCTGAACAAGCGGACGAGGGAGAAGGGGATTCAGGCCCAGTGAAATATTGCCGCTTCGTCCGTCCAGCTTACTGCTAAAGCTGGAAAGGGGGGGGGTTGTGATTTGACGGCTCATTGGGCATTACTGCGGTGCTACGACCGGGGTGTGTCTACCGTGAAGTTGTGCACTCTAATTTGTGCATATGGCACGTGGACCCCGTTGTCGGTTGCCCCACATATCAGCAAAAGGAAGTAGAAAGACAGGAGTAACTAGTTACACATAAATATTTTTTTGACAAAGAGATACTCCCTCTGTAAAGAAATATACAAATCTTTTATATCACAGGCTCACCTTGCCGAGAAATATACTCCCTCTGCAATGCACGGGCATTATGGGGGTTCAGCTGAGAATATAATGCTCAGATAGGCTCACAGTTCTGGACTTTGGGCCGCAGGCCGACCCTGCATGTTTGGGGGCCCATGTGTTCTACCTCAGCACTTTTCATATTGCAAGCGATCGGTACGGTGCTGGTTTTAGATGCTGTCGCAAGGCGAATACACAAAATCGAATAAAGCACGACATTTGTTGGAATGAAATCGAACGACAGTTCCTAACGAGCAATCAGAGTTGCAATTCTATCAATGATAGACCATGTGATAAATAATAATGTCGTACTACTCGTACACACAAGACACTTGTTTCACCATGCCAGATTATTACATCAAAATCTCTCGGAGGATAGATCAATTCGGCAGTTGCGTGGCTATTGAAGAATTTCAAAGTTGATTTGGACCAGCTCTCCTTGCTGAGAAAGTTCGATTTTGACATCATCCCCTACCACAAGATATGATTTAGATTTGAACCTTGACCATCCTTTAGCATTAATCATCATGCGACCATCCTCTGTACTTACGGTATATTGAGCGGGTTCATTCACACCAAGGCTGCGCATGGTAAGAGAAACTTGCCTGCGGTCGCCCGGATTGTTGAACGACTCCCTCGTTGCTCTAGGAATTCTCTGTTTGCAAACAAGAAGACATATCCAAACAGTTAGATCAACATAGTGAATCATGCGAAACAACATGGAAAGAAAAAAGAACGAAGCACTTGGGCTGCCAATGCTTACCAAGAAGGTGGACATGTCAGTTTTTGTAAGGACATTGGTATATGAAGTGCGAACTGCAGCCCAGTCTGTTGCCGGTGCAACTGCACGGGCCGGAGCAGATGCAAGTGTAAGTGTTGGTGCAGGCGCCGAAGCCGCCGCTGCTGCCGGAGATGGTGCTCCTTGTAGAGCTGGTGCCGGTGTCGGAGCAGGTGCCGGTGTCGATGCCCGATCCTCCGGTAGATCAGACTAATCTGCTGACGCGGTCGGTGCCCAATCCTCAATTGGATCAGACTGAGCTGCTGCCGCTGTCAGTGCTAGAGCAACTGCCGGTGCTCGATCTGTGCAAGACAGCGGCGATCGTGTCTGGTCTGCTATGATCAGCTTTCTAACTTGACTAGGATCCGTGACCGTGATCCAATTTTTTTCTTCATTTCTTTTAAACGCGAGAAGGACTAATTGTGGCGTTTTTGTTAAACCAAACTTAGGGATTCAGCTTGTACTCAGACAACAGACTGATCCAATTTTTTCAAGTAATATAAGTGATGGACAGTGCCTTTGTTACTGACACGACATAAGAAGTGAAACCTGCAAAAATAGCCATCGTAGAGCAAACCAAACGGTTTATTCTGTGATGAATGTCACATGGAAAAACCTGCATCGTAAATATGCAGGAAAAGAAAGAAAACATGACATTAAATCAATAAGATTTAGACAGTAAATCAATAAGATTTACTTGATGTGACACGAGTGAATCCTTACCAGGAAATCACTATGTTGAAGTACTAAACAGAAGATTGATCGTCCAACTACGCGTGGCATGCAGGGGCCCCGCCTACTCCCACAAGCAGGACAGTCCAAAGGTCATGACAAATCGTGTGGACCGAACATCCATGGGACTGGAAATCCTGGTGGGTGCGATAAACCCTGCAATGCATACATATATTGGAGTGTAACCATAATTGATAAACCGTCCTCACAAAAAATATGATCTGGATACTTCAAAATGTACAGACTGAATTGAGTGGACAGACATTAACATAGACCGTTCTCAAGACTGACCACACACCAAAAGCGGTAGTACTAATAAACAATACAAGGTTCACAAACACAAATCAAGTACTGAACAATAGTACTTACTATAGACAAGCAAAGTTGCACTAACTAAACTCTGCAGACTATTTCTTGCCACCGACCTACGGGATGAACCCCGCATAACTGACTAGGCCATGGACTTCGTGTGAGATTTCTACATGCACCATCACCATCTTGTCAACCTTGGAGAACCTAACAGAGTGGTCTTTCCACTCATAAACATGATGATGAAGACAGGCTGCATCAGATTTGTTGGGAAGCTTTACAAGAACCACACCGGCACAACCAGGAAATTGTTGTGGTCAAGTACATCCTCGAGAACATGCCTGACAACAATGCTACAGGAAAACACTAGTTCAGGACACATGGCGACAAGGACACAGCAGCTGGATAGTTAAGCAGTAGAACTCATCATCAGGTCTTCCAGTTCACATGGCATGACTTTGAGAACTTCATCTCCACCGCGGACCTGGTTCTAATTCAAACAGAAACCATATTTTATTACTACCTCCATTCAGAAATATAAGATGATTTTCGATATTATACTCCATATATGACTACATATACGCACAAAAATGAGTGAACAAAGACACTAGAACATGTCTTCAAAGGCACGAGAGCAGAGGGATTACATGCAATATCCATAACACAAGTTACTGAGGCAAATATACCCTCTTAAAAGGTAGCATTGATGTTCATAAAGTACTCCCTCCGTCCCAAAATTCTTGTCTTAGATTTGTCTAGATACGAATGTATCAAGTCACATTTTAGTATTAGATACATCCGTATCTAGACAAATCTAGGACAAGAAATTTGGGACAGAGGGAGTAGTTGAAAGTAATCTATGAGAAATCAGTGTCAACCTCTCGCATATTTTGGTCAAAAGAGGAATTTAGAACCGTCATTTGGCACACTAAAATCACATGCAAGATCACCCAGAAAGTTGTACTACCAGTACTAGTACTGCGTGTTAGATGAAAAAACAAGATCAAGATCGAGAAAAGATCGTCAACAAGAGACATTACCTAGACTTGCTTAATGAGGGATCCCGGAGAGGGGGGCTTGGACAGGGCGATGGCTTTGAGCTTGTCTGCGGTAGTCTCGGCGGGGTGCTTGCACTTCTTCGTACCATGAGCCTCGACGGTCTTGGCCAGAGCCATAGACATCACGTCGGTCGGTGCTCCGGCATCCATCCAAGAGAGGAAGCTGAGAGAGAAGAGTGAAAGGAGGAACGAGATGAGGGAGAAGCGAAGCGAGTGGGGGTTTTCTTCAAGAGAGGAAGCTGAGAGAGAAGAGTGAAATGATGGTTGCTTTGTCCGTCCAACTTACTGCTGGAAAGGAGGGGGTTTTGTGATTTGACGGCTCATTGGGCATTAATGCGGCGGTTTGATCGGGGTAGTCTACCATCACTCTACTACGGAGTAATTTAGTGCATGGCTGGTGGACCCATGTGCTGGCTGTCCAACACGTCGGCGAAAGTGAGTAATTTAGTGCATGGCTGGAGGAGGATCCGCACGGTAGAGCGTGTCCACTGTTTTTCATTCTGAAGAAAAAATGATTACAGCAAGCGTTTCCACTCTTACGACGGAGGAGTGCGAAACACGGCAGCCACTTGAACATACACAGTGCTCCTACTACTAGGCATGTGCAGTGGTTCATACGTCAGTACTACACAATCTTGTTGCTAGTGTAGTAAGATATGACGATAACAGATGATGTTGTGCGCATGTCAACTACTCCTATATGTAACATAGTACCGCTTTTTTGATTGTCCGGTCAAGAATGAACGGTGAGATCAATGTTAACAGAACTAGGTCCACAGCGCACGGAGAGTATGGTGCTATAGTACTCCACGAAACATGAACCATATGAAGCACGAATAGTGTTAGACAGGGTGTATGAAGGGTGCACGGGACGGGAGCAAAAGTTCCCTTCTCGACCCACTTTTGGGTGTTTGGCAGAGTGCATGAAGGGTGCATGAGTCCACACTAGTAGGTTGACAAAAATACACGAAGAGGAAACAACTATATTGAGATGATAATGCAACCAAACACACCCACACGCTTTGTGCTACAGTGACTGATTTGCACCGTCTGAGTTTGATCCAACGGTCATGTTGCGCCGAGACATGGACATTCCCATGCAGAGGGCACCTAAACACCACTGAAGTCCCTCTGCTTCTCGAGGCGCACGACGTTGGTGATGCAGGGTGCAACCGCCCGTAGAGCCCGCTCCCGGTCGACGGGAGCCAGCTCGTCAAAGACGGCGTCCAATGGCACGAATGGATTCCGGTGACAGAGCCCTGCAAGGATTCGCCCGGCAATGGCGACGGCAGCCTGCAACCCCTCCTTGTCCAGCTCATCCCCCACCATCGCGCGGAGACGACTCAGCTCCTCAAAGATATAGGTGAAGAAGGAGACCAAGTCAGGAAGCCACAGCTCGCTGAAGTCGGCCGGGTGGTCGAACGGGTTTAGCCCGACGGCCGGCATCATCGCCTGTCACGACGGTAGGCATCACGCAACCGCAACACGTGCGTGGCAACTTGGTTCACAAAGTGGCTGAGGCGATCCTGGACCTCGTCACGATCGGCCCGCTCGCACTCCAGCCGGCTCCCCTGACAGCCTATCGTATCTCCCGCTTTCTCCAGCAACGCTGCCAACGCCTCGAGCATCTTTGTGGTGGACGCCTGCCGCTTTTGACGCTCCGTGAAGTCCCGCACATAATGGAGGAGCATGACACTCCTCTCCTCCTTAAGCTCACGGAGCTCCACGTCCTTGGCCCTGAGCTCCGCATCCTTGGCATGTAGCTCCTGTGTCAGGCGCCTCACCTCGGACTCTGTGATCTGTTGCGCCGCTATGGCACCAAGTAGAAGCAATGGGGAGAGGAAGCAAAGGGGGTGAAACGGCTGAAAGGCAATGCAATCTACGGGAAGGCGGAGGGAGCCAGCCGAGGAGCGGGGAATCTTTTCGTTTTCACCATGGTAAAACACCAGTCGACGACTTCTCACATCAGGGAGCAGTGGGTTTTTACAGGCGGAGTCATTGTGACTAATTGCTGCCGCGCCTGCTCCCGTCAATCAAAAAATTAAAAATCCTGCCACACCTGCTCCCGTCAATCAAAAAATTAAAAATCCTGCCGCATCCAAACACCAGAGCAACGCCGCGGTGGATATTTAAATTTACCTGCCGGCAAGTAGATAAAAATAGGGGTGAAAAAACAAATGTGGCGGTGGCCTAGCTAATCCGTCGAACTAGCCCAACTAGCTAGCCACCGTGCTTCACTGATGTACTCGGCGGGAAAGGTGGTATTTTGTGATTTGACGACTCATTTACTTGCTTTGGCGCTACGACCGAGGAGGACCCAGAAAACGCGTGGTAGGTCGTCCCACGTCAGGAAGAATATATGCGTGCACCACCCGGGAGGACCCTAAAACTGCGTGGTAGGGTGTGCCACGTCTCGGCATGGAGGAAAAATGTGCGTGTAAAAATATACTGTATCAGACGTAGTACCTATGGTTTGACCTCGGGACCCAGCCAGTCGGTCGAAAACACCCCACTAGCCACATAGCTTCATCATGCAAATGTGGCACGGAGGATGGATGTGGTTAGCTCCGTCTCGACTAGCCTTGTTCTAGGCGATTCTTTTATTTTCCAAGCTTTTTTTAGTTGTAATAACACCATGGCAAGCTAGCACCGCTCTTCGTGTGTGCCCGTGCAAAGGTTAGACGATGGAGAGAAGAGAGATTGAGATCGTAGACCTGGAACCCACCAGTAAGTGAGACAACAGTCATGCACGTGTTGACGAGGCACTTCCTCTACTCTACTCAACGCAATTACTGTATAAAATCAAGTTATGGGACAAAGCCAACAACCGTTCATTTTTTCAGGCTATCGACTTACGCTTTGTAGTCCAGGTTGCCAGTTCGAATCTCGTCTTTTAGATTTGTTAGTTTTAGGTCCAAATTTGATTAATGACAAGTGGGAACCCCGTGTGTTGTTCCGACATTTCAGTGTAGTATGCTTTTTTTGAACAAACACTTTGCGCGGTTAGACAAGTAACGGCACGAGTTACGTGTATTTTGCCAGTTTACAAACAAAAATGACAGCGGCATAGAATATCACATCCACCCTGCAGCTTAGATACTATGGTGATACGAGTTTTTACACCATTGGAAGTGAGATCCAATGGCTTGGGAGTAGTCTTTGTAATTATGCGCAATTTCCAAACTCTCCAAAGGTTTTTTTGCAAATAAAACATTCAGGCCTCATGTGTGCTGCTGCATCTTCGATCCAACGGCTCCCCGGTGCTCATATTAGGTGCTCCCCATAGCTTAATTACCCGCTATGGTGATATGAGCATCTAGGTTGTATGATCAGTGATCAGATGGCACATGCGTAGTACTTGTACTTTCTGCGCATTTCCCAAACTCTATCAATTGTATATTGCAAAAACATTCAAACCTCCTACTATGGGCTGTCAGATCTCAGTGAACTCGTATCACCATAGAATCTACGATGCGGGAGCACCTCATACTCTCCCGTGCGAGAAAACATAAGGTGCTATCGCAGCTTGGATGCTACGGTGATACGAGCTTGGAGGTCGTTTGATCTAAGATCCAATGGCATCTGAGAAGTCTTTGTGCATGTAAGCAATGGCCGAAATCTTTTGGGGCTTTTCTGCAAAAAACCATTCGAACCACCGAGGAGGTGTTGGGTCAGAAATCCAACGCCTCCGAAGAGCTTGTATCACCAAAGCATCTAAGGTGTGGTAGCACATGATATTCTTACATACAGGAGAATATGATGTCCTCCTTCATCTTAGATGCTACGGTGATACGAGCTTCGAGGTCGTTGGATATGGGATCAAAGGGCATCTAAGTAGTTTTTGTACAAATTGTGTGCAATTCTCAAACTCATCAAGGTTTCCTGCAAAAAAATTAAGACACATCATGTGAGCTGCTATATCTCAGATCTACAAGCTCCAAGCAACTCGTATCGGCATATAACATCTAAGGTATGGGGGCACATGATATTCTCCCGGGGAGGAGGGGTGGGGGGTGCACAACCAATCGGTGGTTGGGAGGCTGGGGACAAATATAATCTAAACAACCCTAAACATAGCTCCACAATTTTATCTAAGGTCGAGGGGTTGACCCCCAACAATCATAGCTCCGCCTAAACACAACATTTAAATGTACTGTAATACTAGACTTAATATTCATGTTTCAGTTTCATGTTCATTTTAAATATTGAACTGAGGACCATGGATGTCTTACATTTTACTCCCTTCGTTCCTAAATATTAGTCTTTTTAGAGGCTTCAAATGGACTGGCACATACAGATGTATATAGACATATTTTAGAGTCTAGATTCACTCATTTTGCTCCGTATGTAGTCACTTGTTGAACTCTCTAAAAGACTAATATTTAGTCACTCAGTTCGTGCGTGTGTGTCACTCTGTGTGTGTGTGGTCATATGCTTGATACATACAAAGTTTTCTCACCTCCATATTGTCATCTTTTAAATTTGAATTTGCATTGGAAAACTTACTAGGGATACCATGAAATGTGCAATTCATGTTGAGATCACTATATCGCAAACTCACTCTAATTCAACAACTCATCATGAATCAATTACCACGTTGAGATTAGTATTTGCAAGGAAAATACGGGTATTACACATAGATTCGTTTGGCAATTTAAAAGGTTCCTTTCATATTCTCAAATGGTAGGACCCAACGGCGTACCAACTAGACCTTGGCTCGTGTTGATCCTAAAAAGATCGGGCTCGTGTCCTTCGGTGGCGTGCGTGGTATGCACATTAGGCAACCCCAACCAGTCGAGCCTCGACGTTTCAAGTCGAAATATCTGGCGGCCAGAATTCCAGCCCTAGGAAATTCCCCTCATGTCCCCGGTCCATAATGAATACCGATGAACACCGGAAGGATGCTTTAGTAACTAGACAACGTTGCCTACCATGCCGAGCACGGTTCAATTCCCTCGGTCGCCGCTCGTCAAGGTCACCCGTCAACTGCATTGCCTAGTACTACTACTACTACACCAGGATGAGCACAGAATTGAGCCCGTTTGTTCGTGCCTAGTACTTGAGTTAATATATTAGGCAATGCACTAGTATGGAGGGATTATCCTTTTACTCTGCATATATAACTTGTCTAAAGTCTAACTAAGCAAAATGTTTGACCAAATCCTTTCTTAAGAAATATAAAAGGACAGATGTACGGCTTGAAAATTTATTGCATGATGTAGGTTATGATATTGTTTCGAATCCTCGATCTTAAATTTCAGAAAATCCAAAACTGAGCATAAATTCTTGAAACTGAGCATGGTCACGTGATATGGCACAAATATTACTTCGTAAGTTTTTTCTTCAATTCGATACAAGTTGCTTATGACAAGTTGCACAAATGAAGAGCCAAGGTATTTTGGAACAAAGACCTGTCACTTTAAGGCAAACGCTTTCACTATTGAAACCGTGGGCGTTTACGTGCCGCCACGAGTCCCCGCTTCTCATCGGCAGGTGTCGTCCCAGCAAGCATGTGAGTCAACGGGAGGCGTGCGAGCAAACCGCTGCGCCGGCTATCAGGGAGGCGTGCGAGCAGACCGTTGTGCAGACTCACCGGGAGGCGAGCCCTTTGACCAGGCTCCGCCGCCCACCGTCGTCCTAACTGCTCCCACTTTTAGTGTTGCCGGCGCCGTAGTTTAAAGTCAACCCCGCACTACTCGGTATCGCTACAATCCTCTCTCTTCCTCTCGGATTCTCATGTCGTCTACCTCCAACTAGCCTGACCTAAACGTACGCCATGGAGCATCACGATGGTCTGCCCTTAGTGTTCCAGTTTCATGAGGAAGACACCCAGCCGGAGTCTCAAGAACATAAGGCGCTTTAGGACAAGCTTGAACTGGCCTTGCAGGAAGACGCCGCGCCTGTCACCGCTCCCGTTCCGGCTCCCGTCGCCCCGACTGCGCTAGCGCCCATCCCCGTGGCATTGATGGGCTGGGAGCCGCACATTGTCGCCAAGCTTGATGCCACGGGGTTCCACAAGGTCCCCGCCGACTTTCACGCGCCCGTGCACCTACCAGCGCATGCGTCTGCGCGTGCACTGACGCGCACGCCCGTGCTGGTGCCTGTGCACCTACCAGCGCATGCGCCTGCGCGTGCACTGACGTGCGCGCCCGTGCCGGTGCCCGTGCACATGAATGTCTCTGCCGCACCGTTGACAGTGCCTGTCCCTGCGCGGGTGCCAGTGCCCCCCTTAGCGGCATGGATGGCCGCCGTCGACCGCTTCCTTGAACCAACGCCAGTCGCCTCCTCCCGCCAGTTGACTCGCTCCAAAGTCCAGAACATTTTGGCCTTCCTTGAAGCTAGGCCAACGTCCAGGAGTACGCCAACAACGGCGCAAGACGCCGCCATCGCCGTCGGTCAGTGGCCCAACGACACATAGAGCACGGCAGAGGAGCCGCTTCCCACCGCGAGACGCCCCCGCCGCCGCCACGTAATCTAAATTTGCCATGAAAAACATTCGGATTGCCATGCTTAAAATCTGAGCGTTTATCATTCCCATTTATTTTATATCGATCGTCGTATAATTTAAAGTCAGAGTCAGACTGAACGAAATGTATGGTTTGATCGATTGAATGTTCTACTAGAGCCGTATCAAATTAAATATAAAACGTCATCAAGCCACATGTATTCCTTGTCATCCAACGACCTAGACTGCTTCAATGTCGAGCGCTCAAAACGTTTAGCGTGCAGTTAATTTCATGCCAAAAATAGTGCTAATCACATGACAACACGCAAATAATATCCTACTAGTTAATATCCGCATGCACTTAATATACTTCCAAATTAACATGCATTGCACGTACACACTGACTAGTGCTGCTAGTACGTGAAACTGGTGCCGTGACTTGTGAACGCGTCCAGATATGGTCAACGGCAACATCGCCCGCGAGTTCTTCCTGTTTGCCCGTGCGTCTAAACGCAGAAGGGGAGGAGAGAGAGAGAGCACACATGGAACCCACAAGTAAGTGAAGGCAAATAGTACTAAAAATAATATTACATGTTATCCATTAGGTTGTGGTAATATAAAAACATTATGTGAACAAAGGGGGTACAACAAACATTGCTATTCTACGTATGTTGCCTATTGACGTGCGGCTTGAAGGCCTGGTCGCATGTTCGATCCTCGTTCTTTATTTTTTAATTTGTATATGGGTCCAAATTTGTTTCATGACATGTGGGCCCCTCGGTGTGTAGTTTGTAGCACTTTAATTTGTGGGTCGAAATTTGTTACATTCCAAGTGGACTATCGGTGTGTAGTTTTGTAGCTTATTTATAATAATTAAAGATAACAACATAGTTTTTTCAATAATACCATGGTGCGACGTTGAAGGCGAGAAAGGACATGCGAGAGAGCGATGACCGAGCCAGAGGGAAATCAACTAGGGGAGTTGCGTGGGTTGCAATGGTGTTTGGAGTAGTTGTGTGCTAAATGCTACGAAAATATAATCTAAACCGACCGGAATAAATGCCTACACAAATTAATCCAAGGTTGGAGTGCCCCTCGCAATGTAAATAGCTCCGGCTTTGCGAGGGATGGATAGGTAGTAGCTTCAACGCGTGGAAGATATAGTGTGAGAAAGCGAGGTCAATCGAGAGACATATAGATAGAGAGACAAAGTGAGTGTGGTCCGACATTCATTGAACAAATATATATGCTCTGGAGAGATATTGTCCGATTGAGCTTTTGGCAAGGGTGAGGGTTGTAAGATAGAGCTTGAGAGATGATCTAGTCACAGACGTCTAGATATATTTTGTGCGTGGGAGGAAGCAAGGTCAGCCGATCACATAGGGTCGCCGTGCGATCGAAAGAGTGAGACAGGTTGGAGAGAGTGACCTAGATAGATGATGTGCGTGAGAGAGTATACAATGTGAATAGGTCGAATTAAGCTCAAACATGGTGATATATCGTTTTTGTCTGAGAAAGAGCAAGGTCAATCGAGACATACAGAGAGAGATAGATAGATAGATAGAGAGAGAGAGATTGAGTGAGCGTGGCCCACCATGAGGTCGAAAGAGTGGCGGCGGCTTTGATGGACTGACCTAGATAGACAATCTGCGTGAGAGAGTATAGAGTGTGTCGATCGAGGCCCGAACAGGGAGATATATCATTTGTGTGTGAAAGAAAACAAGGTTAAACAAGACTCAGATAAAGAGAGCGAGATTGAGCGAGTGTGGCCCGCCGTGCGGAAGAAAGAGTGAGACAGTCTCGAGGGAGTGACCTAGATATACAATGTGCGTGCGTGCACACGAGAGGTTGGGGGGCTAGATAGCAATGCATGTATTTAGCGC